>NC_053433.1:2713320-3054906 GCF_007990345.1 Gossypium hirsutum
AAAGTACCACTACATCCCCATTGTACAAGGTGAAGTATGCTTCCTCAATCTTTTTCGTTCATTTTTACTCTTTTTCTTTACCCTCCAAGGTTAAAATCCATCAAAATGCAATTTTCTCTCCTAGAAACTTTTCTGTAACATCGTTTTTTGTTCATTGAAGCTTGCCACCGACACGACATCTTGTCATTTTTCAATCAAGTTAGACAACAAAATCTGAAAGGTAGTCTTTAACTTAGACTCTTCCTTTTAGGTATTTCCAACCTTTAAAATTGGCGTGTTCTAAACAATAGTCCTGTTTCAGGTTCCTATATTATTTAGAACTTTTCAGAGTAATATGCAAACTTCCTTTGTGATCGTTTTATTAGTCCATTAATCATTATTCCAATGCAACATGTTTGCAAAAGGTCATAACAATGATAAAGAATAAAGTTGGTTCTGATCATAACCCAAATAAAACATCAAAGATGGCGGAAGAAAGGTAACAAAGAAGTGTATTGAGAATGTGTATTTTTACAAAAAAGAAGGGAAGAAAGAATGTATTTTCAAGAATACACATAAGAACTAGGTCCCCAGTTATCGCAGATTGAGTTTCTCTTACAAACTTTCCGAAGACCCTTCTGAGTTTGTCAGGTGTTCAGGAGATCTGCAATACTCTGTCAATGCTTCAAGACGTTGCATATCCTTTCTTGTTGGTTCAAGTAAAGGAAGATCATCATATCCCCCCCGATCAAAATTTGATCCGCTCAAGTCCTGATGTTCCAATCCTGCCCAATACTTGAGTCGCCCTTTCGGGTTTTCGGCTCAAGCCCTCTTTGGTCTCAAAGTGCCCTTTACGGGTTTTCACCTTAGCCTCTCCAAAGTCCTTTTTTTTTTTTTTTAGGAAGCAAATCGCCCTTCTCGGGTTTCACTTGGTTCCCTTTCTTTCAAGTGAAGTATTTCTTGACGGAGTCTGCGTTTACAGGGTTTGGTAAACTTTTGCCATCCATCTCGCATAGGATCAAAGCTCCCCCGGAAAATGCCTTCTTTACAACATAAGGGCCTTCCCAATTTGGCATCCATTTTCCTCTAAATCCTTTTGCATAGGAAGAATCTTTTTTAGTACCAAGTCCCCTTCACGAAATTCTCGGGGGCGAACCTTTTTATTATAGGCTCGCATTATTCGTTTCTGGTACATTTGCCCATGGTGAATAGCCCTTAGCCTCTTTTCCTCTATTAGGTTCAACTGATCGTACCGAGATTGGATCCAATCGGCTTCATCCAACTGTAGCTCAGATAACACCCGTAGAGAAGGGATTTCAACTTCAATGGGTAATACTGCCTCCATTCCATAAACCAGAGAAAAAGGCGTTGCCCCAGTAGAAGTTCTAACAGATGTTCGATAGGCAAGGAGAGCAAATGATAATTTCTCGTGCCAATCCTTGTAGGTTTCAGTCATTTTCCCCACAATCCTTTTAATGTTTTTATTGGCCGCCTCCACTGCACCATTCATTTTTGGACGATACGGTGATGAGTTATGATGCTTGATTTTAAATTTGCCACAAACTTCAGCTATTGTGCTATTATTCAAGTTCATCGCATTGTCAGATATGATCCTCTCAGGCATTCCATATCGACAAATAATCTCCTTCTTCAAGAATTTGCTAACTACTGCTTTCGTGACATTTGCATATGAAGCAGCCTCCACCCACTTGGTAAAGTAATCAATTACTACGAAGATGAAGCGATGCCCATTAGAAGCCTTTGGTGATATTGGCCCAATAACATCCATACCCCACATGGAAAACGGCCAAGGAGAGGTCATGACGTGAAGAGGTGAAGGGGGCGCGTGTATTTTGTCTCCGTAAATCTGGCATTTGTGGCACTTCCTGGCATGATCAATACAGTCTCCTTCCATGGTGGGCCAATAGTACCCAATCTCATGATCTGTCTGGCCATCGTGAAACCACTGGCGTGCGTCCCACAAATACCCTCTGGACTTCTTCCAAAATTTTCTTGGCTTCCACAGCATCCACACATCTTAACAGTACTTGATCCTTCCTTCTTTTATATAACACTTCTCATCTAAGACATATTCTATGGCTATCTTTCTCAGGTCCTTTTGTCATTCTCTGTCGCTTGATCAGGTATTCCTGATTCTTCACATATTGTAGGATACTCTGATACCAAGGACAATCATCTTTTCCTTCCTCCTCAATATTGCAGCAATTAGCCGGGGTCTCAGAGATACTCATCTGAACAGGCCTCATTGCCTCAAGTCTATTCACCTGAATCATCGAAGCTAGAGTAGCTAATGCATCAGCCATTTGGTTTTCCTCCCGTGGGAGGTAATAGAAGGTGATATCGTCAAACTCCTCAGCCAATTCAAGAACTAGTTTTCTATAACCGATTAGCTTAGGATCTCTAGTCTCCCACTCCCCTTTGAGTTGGTATATCACCAACGCTGAATCCCCGTATACTCTCAATTTTGATGTTCCGTTCAATGGCTGCACGAATGCCCATAATACATGCTTCATATTCTGCCATGTTATTTGTACAATCGAAGTCCAACTTGCTAGCAACAGGATAATGATCTCCACTTGGGGATACCAAAACTGCCCCAACTCCATTACCCGTAGCATTTGAAGCTCCATCAAAATTTAGCTTCCATACATGATCCATTTGAGGATTTTCTTCAGTATTTGCCACATACATCAAGTCCTCGTTTGGAAAATCGAAGTTCAAAGATTCATAGTCCTCCAAGGCTCTACTAGCTAGGAAATCGGCTATTGCACTTCCCTTTATGGCCTTCTGACTGACATATACTATATCAAATTCTGAGAGCAAGATCTGCCATCTAGCCATTCTCCCGTTCAAAGCAGTCGATTCCATCATATACTTTAAAGGATCTAACTTTGAAATCAGCCAAGTCGTGTGATACAACATATACTGCCTCAGTCTTCGGGTCGCCCAGATTAGAGCACAACACAACTTCTCAATTGATGAGTACCTCATTTCGCAATCGGTAAATTTCTTACTGAGGTAGTATATTGCCCTTTCTTTCTTTCCCGTCTCATCATGTTGGCCCAATACGCATCCCATGGAATTCTCCAACACTGTTAGATACAATATCAATGGCCTATCTGGACTTGGAGGTGATAAGACTGGGGTATTAGCCAAGTACTGCTTTATCTTATCGAAAGCATTCTGACACTCTTCATCCCATTCACCCGGATTATGTTTCTTTAAGAGCCGGAATACTGGATCACATTTCTCTGTCAGTTGTGAGATGAACCGAGCAATGTAATTCAGCCTCCCTAGGAAACCTCGAACCTCCTTCTGAGTGCGCGGGGGAGGTAAATCTCGTATTGCTTTTACTTTGTCTGGGTCAACCTCGATCCCCTTTTTGCTAACTATGAAGCCTAATAACTTCCCTGATCTGGCTCCAAACGTGCATTTGGCCGGGTTAAGCTTGAGCTGGAATTTCTTTAATCTCAAAATAACCTTTTCAAGACCTGAACATGCTCTTCTTCCGTTCTAGACTTCGCGATCATATCGTCAACATAGACTTCGATCTCCTTGTGCATCATGTCGTGAAACAAGTCACCATAGCTCTTTGATACGTTGCTCCCGCATTCTTCAATCCGAAGGGCATTACCTTGTAACAGAATGTTCCCCATAAGGTAATGAATGTGGTTTTTCTCATGTCTCCAGGATGCATCTTTATCTGATTGTATCCAGAGAAACCGTCCATGAAAGAAAACAATGAATAGCCTGCCGTGTTATCTACCAAAGTATCAATGTGAGGCAGTGGAAAGTTGTCCTTTGGACTAGCCTTGTTCAAATCCCTATAATCCACACACATTCGTACCTTTCCATCTTTTTGGGAACGGGGACGATGTTGGCTACCCAATCTGAATACTTGACCTCTTGTAAGAATCCCGCGTCGAATTGTCTTTTGACTTCTTCCCTTATTTTCAACACAATGTCAGGTCTCATTCTCCTGAGCTTCTGTTGAACGGGTTTACAATCCTCCTTTATGGGCAGACGATGCACCACAATGTTAGTACTTAGCCCAGGCATATCTTGGTACGACCACGCGAAAACATCCTTGAATTCTCGGAGCAAATTAATGAGGTCTTGCCTTGTCTTTGCGGTGATTTCAGTTCCTATCTTCACCTCCTTTCCATCCTCTAGGCTCACTATTTCTAATAATTCCCTATGAGGTAGGATATGCTTATCCTCTTGTTCCACCATTCTTAACAAGTCTGGAGATGCATCATAATCTTCGTCATTTTCAAAGTCGCAGGATTCCTCTAAACACACTTCTTGCTCAAAAATAGGCTCCGCGTTCGAGGCAGCGTCACTCATGTCATTGATATCTGAAGACCTATGAGGGCATATCAAAGAATATACCAGGAATATAAATTTATGAACATGTTTGTGCAAAAGAATTACAAATGAAAGAATTATTTGTAAGACAATCAACCAAATGAAAATATAAGAGGCAAAAAGGAAAAAAGACTGGTTGAGATGAACGTAGACATGTATTTCATTAAAATAATGATATTTAAGCCCAATGCCTATTTCACAAAAGATTTCATATCGTTTTTTAGGCCAACAAACAACAGGAATGTTTTGAGCATTACTCTGAATAAGCCCTAAAGACTACAGGGATTTCTTCAGCAGTCCAATTGTTTAGCTCGCTTCCAGGCTCATAAGGTAGATCTCCAACAAAGCCCTCCTTTCCGTTGCTTCTATGGCGTTGGTATAAACATCTTCCAACATTCCTCCCATGCCGCTACCAGACACTCCACATTCAGAATGAATAAATCCTCCCGACACAAAAGATGTAGATATGTGGGGAAAGGTTAAAGGCTCCCACTTAGCTTCATGTCCATTCAAACGCGCCCTCCTTCTCTCTTGTCTCTTCTCTATTTCTTTCTTCTTCTGCTTCATGTCTGGCTTGTACCCTAAACCAAATCTATCAAACTTTTCCTTCGGCATTGGTGCCTCAATCCCTCCCTGAAGATATTTTCCCAATCCTTTCCCGGGTAAGGCTCCTCTTCCTACCATCAACCGCAATCCCATCTCAGTGGTCCTGGATATTTTCGGTACTGGAATTCTATTTCCCTCCGCAATAAACATCGCGTTCACGAATTCTAACGACCGAAAAGAACATTCTAGTGCCTCGTCGTTGATGTCCACATAAGGTGCATCGCTAGTCATCATTGCGATAATATCCTCCTCTGCATCTATCGTTACCAACCGATCCTCCGATACCAACTTCACCTTCTGATGTAATGATGAAGGTACTGCCCCTGCTGAGTGTATCCACGGTCTCCCCAATAGACAGTTGTAGGAGGGTTTAATATCCATTACCAAGAAATCCACCTCATAAGTGACTGGGCCAATCCTTAATGGCACCTCAATTCTCCCCATAACCTCCTTTTTTGTTCCATCAAATGCCCTTACTATGCTCTGGCATGCTTTCATGTGCGAACTGTCTATTGGTAATCGACTAAGAGTGGACAAAGGCAATACATTTAGTGCAGATCCATTATCAACCAAGGCCCCCGGGAGTGTGTACCCTTTGCATCGGACAGTAACGTGGAGGGCCTTAGTAGAACCTCTTCCTCCGGATGGTATTTCATCATCATTGAAGAAGATAAAATTGTCAGCACCAATATTGTTGATCAACCGATCCAACTTGTTTACCGAAATATCGTCAGCCACATATGTTTCGTTTAGCACCTTTAAGAGTGCATTCCGATGTACTTCTGAGTTTAAGAGTAAAGCTAATACCGAAATGCGGGCTGGCTGTTTGTGCAGTTGCTCCACAACACTGTATTCGCTGTGTTTCAAAAACTTCAAAAACTCCTTCGCCTCTTCTTCTTTTATTGGTTCATTTACCAATGGTTCAACTTCTACTGCCTTCCCTTTCCTCTGTTCTTTCTTCCAATTCTCTTCCCTGGACGACTCTGCTTGAGCGTCATATTTTTTTCCCTTGCGCGTGTAAAAAACTGTTTCCTGATTTCTTTCTGCTTCTTTTCCCAAAACGGTCACATTACACCCGTAATTCCACGGCACCATTTTGTTATCCCTATAAGAGAAATTTGATGGTTTCTGGATTACAATTTTCGGCGTTACCTGAGCCCTAACCTCATTACCATTAGGGCATGAGATAATGACCACAGGATGATTTATTTTTGGAGCCTTTATTCCCAACTCTGTCGCGCATATGCTCCTCATTTCTTTCACATATTCATAAAACCTCATCTCCTTGTTATCCATCATGCTTTGAACCAAGGCCTTGAATCCTTCACATTCTTGGATTTCATGCCCTGTTTCATGGTGAAATTCACAATAATTTCCCATCTCATGCCCTTTCTCAGAATCTGAAATAACCAACCCTCTTTTCGCCATTTCTTTCCAGACCCATTTCAATGGAGTTTTTACTTCAGCAATGTCAGTCTTGACTTCTTCTCCCGTACCTTCGCTAACCATATTCACCCCCTTATCTGCGTGATTAGGTAACGGATTCTTTGCGTTAGGTGAGTCGTCAAGTTTGACAACACCTAAATTGATAAGTCCTTCTACTACCTTTTTGAAGGCAGTACAATTTTCTATCGAGTGCCCAGAAATTCCAGCATGATAATCACATTGCGCGTTCGTATCATACCATTTTGGATACGGGGGTTGTAGAGGACTCAAGTAACGAGGAGCAACAACATGTGCATCGAATAAAGTCTGATACAACTCCTTGTATGACATCGGGATTGGCGTGAATTGGGGCTTTTCAGTAGTTTGCCTAGCTCCCGACTCTTGTCTTGATGATCCCTGTTGATTAGCAACCACTTTCTTTGGCTGATTCACGGTAATTGACCTACCATAAGTATTCACATTATTCACTTCATTTTCTCTTTTCCTCGGGGGTGCCCTCCTATTACTTTCTCCTCCATCTATTTTTCCACTTTTAATGGCATGCTCAATCATTTCACCATTCATGATTATATCTGAGAAATTTCTTGAAGCACTTCCTAACATGTGAGTGATAAACGGGGCTTTCAAAGTATTAATAAAAAGCGTCGTCATCTCCTTTTCCAAAAGCGGTGGTTGCACCTGAACCGCCACCTCTCGCCACCTCTGCGCATATTGTCTGAAGCTTTCGTTCGATTTTTTCTCTAAATTTTGCAGAGTTATCCTATCAGGCATCATTTCTGAGACATGATTGTATTGTCTCAAGAAAGCCTGTGCTAAATCCCTCCAAGTAGCAATTTTAGCTCGGCTCAGCTGATTGTACCACTTTGACGCCGCTCCCGTAAGACTTTCCTGAAAGCAATGTATTAATAATTGATCATTATTAATGTGCCCCGTCATTCTTCTACAAAACATAGTAATATGGGATCCTGGGCAACTAGTCCCGTTGTATTTCTCGAATTCCGGCATCTTAAATTTGTAAGGGAGCACCAAGTCCGGAACCAAGCTCAGATCTTTTACATCTGTTCCATAACTTTCGATGCTTTCTATTGCCCTAAACTTCTCTTCTATCCATTTCCATTTCTCCTCAAATTGTTTTGGAAATTCCTCCTTTGCCTTGTCCTTTTCAACCATCTCGTCTAGATCTGGGACCGCAATATTATTCGGGCTATCACCGGGATTAAAGCCCGCTCCGGGTTGAAAATTCGTTGGGATTGAAGCATCACCTTGAAACTGCTGGGGTCTAGCCGACACAGAGGGTCTCCGCGAATGTAGCTCGGTCTGTACTTGCGCATGTGGAGGCGTGAAACCTGGAGGATAAAGTGGTTCACCATTGTTTTCTTCTTCACTAACAATCACAGGACCTTTACCCTTATCTACTCCCTTCAATAATTGCGTCATCTTAGCCACAAGATCATTTTGGGACTCCTCCATCTTTTGCACCATGTCACGCTGAATCTTTTCTATTTGCTCTTTCATTTGCGCCTGCAACTGGTCTTGCATTTCTTTCTGAAGTCGCTCTAGCTTCTCCAACCTTTGGTCCATAATTTTTGCCTTAGCTCGGGTGCCGTAACTTTGTTGGTTTTCCAGGTTAACTGAAATGATTTTATTCAATTAGGTTTTTTTTTAATGGTCATTAATGCATATGATGTGATGTAATGCATGAAAAGAATGCAAAGAAAAAGAGGCACTGATTCTAATTCAACTTCATTAGAAAACTTTACTAGATAAAGAGCTTCTTTACATAAAATAGACTACATATACGGCTTTGCCCTCACGCTCAAAGCCTTAACCTTTCTAAGAAGCCAAGCTAAATCTCGGCCCCTGTCCGACTCGGACTCATACTTCAAACTTAATAGATCAGCCTGAACCGCTAGAGTCTGCAGATGATCAGCTACTTCGCACACTTGAGCCACCGCCTCTCCCATAATATAATCTCTTTCTCTAATCTGCTCTTGAGACCGACGGAATTGTCTTTGCCACTGCTCATTATTTTCTTCCAGAAGCTCTATCCGGATTTCACTATTCTGCAATGCATTCTCTAGCTCTCCTATTTGTCCTTTTAATTCTTCAATTTTGTCTAAGCTCGCCCTTAATTCAACCGTAGCATTACGATTACAGTACTGGTGAAGCGATCTTTCTAGTTCAGTTATCCGGACCTTCAACTCCGTCTTCTCATCTTGGCAAGCTAGTAGACTCTTTCCCAAGGCGACTTCTCGAGCCCGAGTATCCTGAAATTTCTTTTCCCATTGATTAGCTCTCGTCTTTTCCTCGTGAATTTCTTGTCGCCACTGTTCTGGCGTTTTACCCAAGCCAGCAGTTCTTACCGACCTGCGCAACTTCTTGTAATCTGTCTTCAGGCTGTCTAAATCTTCTTCTGCTTTGTTCTTTCCTTTTCTCAATTTATCGGCCTCTAATCTTTGAATGTCCACATCCAGTCCTAACTGCATTTTTCTTCCTCTAGTCGTTCTATCTTCTTCCCCAGTTCTAAACTCCTTTTTTCAAATTCTTGTTTGATGATTTCCATCTCAGAAGGCAAAACTTGCAAGCGTTCCTCTAAAGATTGAGCAGTTTCTGAATTTGACGCCGGGACATTGTCGTTGATCCTTTAATCACGCCACTGACCATACTCGGGGGTAATTGTCGGACCCACGGCTAAGATCTTCATTCGACGAGTCTGGTTCCAGGCACTAGATATCTCTCGAACCTTTTTCTTGTAATTGTCCTCCCTATAGAAAAAATCACTATAAGCCAACCCCTGCGTTGCTGGTATGAATTGTCGTGATCTATACTGTCTTGATACGAGTAGAGGAGCATATCCGATAGCTCCCCAAATCCCGAGCAGCGGAACCCAGTCAAAATCTCCACATCGGTACAATATCTCATCGGGAATTAACCAAGGAGCCCTCCATTCAATATCTTCATCCTGGAGATTCTGGAGTATCTCTATCCATTTTCCTTCTGAAATATCATCCCGTCTTGGCGTGGCCACCAATTCTCCTAGAGGGGAGTAGTTATCAGAGAATACCCGATAGGAGACCTTTTCGACCTTCCAGAAGTGGCTATGGAACCATGCCAATAAGAGCTGCGCGCATCCAATAAACCTTCCCTCCCCTGCTTTTCGACACGCATTCAGGGATCTAAAAGTTTCAGCGAGTATTGCCGGAACCGGTGTCACCCCTTTACTAAGCCGATCAAACAAATCAGATACAGCCTCGTCTATGTGTCCTAAAGCTTTGGGGAAAACCACTAGTCCATAGATACCTAAGGCGAAGACATCGACCCTTTTCTTCAAGTCAGGATGTACAAGCACCAAATCTCGCAAACTTTTCCAAGGAACACATTTACTGTCGCCTTTCTGTTGGATCCGGGCAGCGACCCACTGCTCGCTCATCCCAGTGATGTTCATTAATTTCTTTAACAACGGAGGGACACAAGCAGCTCTGGAATAAGCCTTGTCGACTTGAATCTTTGGGCACCGAAGCAAGGTCGTATACTCCTCCACAGTAGGCGTTAAATCTACCTTCCCAAAAGTGAAACAACTGTAGGCAGGATTCCAAAACTGAGCGAGGGCTCGGAATAAATACTTGTCCACTTTGACACTAAGCAGATAAGGTAGGTCACCGTAGTTACAATAGAACAGCTGCTTGGCCTCGACATCCCATTGATCCCAGACTTCTTTCATTTCTCGAAGGTCATTCTGGATTACACTGATACGGGTAAAATCCCACAATTCTGACACGTACCCTTCGGTAAGACTATCGCCTTTCTCTCGTTGTGTCGTTTCAGCCTATATTCGCACAGCCGCATTATCCTCTACTTTATCAACAAACCCCTTTTCCATGATAAGCTTTCTACTGAGAAACTGAATGTAAATCGACACCTCTTTTAGAATGAAGATGCCATGCAATCACAAACAAAGTAAATTAGCATTAAACACAGAATAAGATTTAAAATAAGCGACAAATAAATACAGCACTCATTTAGGTAAGCACTAAAAATTGGAGTAGCTCTACTTAGGTCGGTTCCTATGGCTCATTACATGTGGTTTGGCTCTAAAGTAGGGTACCTGAACCAGCAGATTCCTCGATCCTCACCCATTATAGGCTCATACGGACCAAGTTCGATTCAGGGGGATACATTTCCCTATGGCCATGCGGAGATGAAAATCTCACGAAGACATAGGTACGGATGTATCCCGGAAGCGATTCACTATCCCATGCGGAGGTGAAAACCTCACGAAGGCGTAGTTTCTCACTCCCACTTAAAAAGGTGTGACCAACGGTCATGCAATGCAATGCAGAAAGATATAAAATTTAGAATACAAAACATGATAAAAACTATAACTCAAACCAAATGAAATGCAATGAGAGGATCGTATATTTAAACCAAATTTTCAACTTTCGACAAAAAGACAAGAAATAATCAACTCATGGCTTGACTCTCTTATTTAATTTCCCCAGTGGAGTCGCCAAGCTGTTGACACCATTTTTGATGAAAACGGGGTCGACTTGGGTTTTGATGAAAACGAAAAAAAACGGGAGTCGCCACCAATCCTTTTTGGGGTGTGATTGGGTCACCTTGGAAAGAGGTTGTTTTTAATAAATAATTTGATCTTATTAAAACAACGGTTTTGGTCTACGAAATTTAGGAAACGGGTTCGGGAGTCGGTTACGTACGAGGAAGGGTTAGCACCCTCGTAACGCCCAGAAATTGGTACCTAGTTGATTATCTAATGTCTTGATGTCGAAAATTGAGAACTTGAAAGAATTAAAAAAAATACGATCCTAGCATTAAAGTTTTGGAAAAAGAAGTATATTTCACGTTAATCGAGAAAGAGAATCATATCCAGTAAGTTAGAATACAATGTCTCAAACTCCCGATACGCGAATAAAAAATGCTTATTTAAAAGATATTTTAGCCATCTCGGATTTAAAATGAGATCACGACCAGTAAGTTAGGACGCGACTCTTTTTAAGATCCCGGGATCATTTAAAATTTGAGCTTGAAAAGATTCGTGCATTTAGATTTGTCGAGAAAAACGAAACCCAGTAAGTTAGGGCACGATTTTCTCGATTCCAAACACGAAATGCTACTTTTTTGAAAAAATAAATTTTGTTATATCGAGTAAAAATAAAGCACAAAATCATAGTGAAAGCAAATTACATTATTTATGCATAGCAAGATCATAATGAACATGAAAATATAAAAACGATGCAAACAATAGCAATTAATTTGAACGATCAAATTTATAACATACAAAATTACACAATATAAAAAACGAATAAATTTAAATCATCCATTCAAAATAATGACAAAAATGAAATAAATAAATAGCAAATACAATTAAGTATAAAAAGATATATATAGACATGAGCTAAAATATGTGTATACATGAATTAATAAAATATATAAAGTATATTTTAATAAAATAAATTAATATACGTATATATAAAAACATGTACATATCTAGATGTATAAAACTAATGGAATACGAAAACAAAGAAATACATATAAAAAGTAAGTGTATACATATTGTAAAGTAAAAGAAAAAAATATATGTACAAATTAAAGTTTTAAAATATGAAAATATACATATGTATACAAATAAATACGTTAACTTATATACGTGTTAAAAATGTATTGAAAAGGTGTATGTATGTGGATTTTAAAAATATATAAAAGAGTATATTTTAAACTATAAAGATTATATATAAATATGTATATATTTATAAGAATGAAAACATGTATATAGATCTATAGATATGTACATAAGTTATAAAATGTATGAAAATATATAAGTATATATATATTATAAGAATAATGCATGTATGTCATACAAATATATGCATATATATATACGTACCAAAGGTTTAAATAAAATAAATAAAAATAATAGGAAGAAATAATAATAATGATGATAATAATAATAATAATAATAACCTCAATAATAAATAAAATGATAGGATTAAACTAAAAACAAAACAAAATACCAGGGGAGAAATCAAAATAAGATAAGGCCACAAGATCGATTTGCGATGCGCGCAGAAGAAGGGGGATCGATTGAGCAATTTTCCCCAACCTTATGCGCATGTGCTCCGCACTGGACTAAATCGAAACGCATAAAAAGCAAATGGCCAAATTTAAAAATTTGAATGGGACCAGATCGCGCCATATTGCATGAGCGGAGGGACCGGTTACACAAATACCCCATTTCATGAAAACGCGCGGATCCCCCCTGGAGCGGGTCGGATCGCGCGGGTCATGGGGCTTAAACGGCGCCGTTTTGCAATGGTTATTAAAATCTAAAATTTTTTTTTAGCTTCATTTCCTGCGTTTTTTCTCAAAAAACTGAAACAAAAACCCCGTACCCCTTTTCTCTCCCTTTTCCCCCCTCAAACTCAGCCTTTAAGTTCAGGCATCCACCGCCGCCTCCATGGCCAGTGGCCGGAGACGCACGAAACAGGCTTCTTAGCCCCCCTCTTCACGGCGTCCCTGAAGGCTAAGCCTTCTCGACCGCGGGACCGAGAGGAAAAAAGGAGACCTTCCTCCCCATTCGACTCCGGTGACGGCGAAGGAGGGCTCTGACTCTGGCCCCCGAAATCGACAGGTATTTCTTTCTTAGTTTCGGTCGTTAAGAAAGATTGTAGAAAAACAAACGAAATAAAATAAAATAAAAGGAAAATAAAGAGAATACAAAAACGCAAGAACAGAAAAAGAGAATCGGAATCAACCTTTTTTTTATCTGTTTTTTCTTTCTGAATTCAAAAAACGCCCCCCATTTACAGAGATATTGTTTTGCTTTTATATCCCATTTACATTGTATTTTAGTTGTGTTTTTTGTATTATCTATTGTGTGCTCCGACTCTCTCTGCCATTTTGCAGGTGTTGATGAGGCTAGGCACGGTGGGTGGCGATGGGACATGGCAGACGGCAGAGGGAGGGATGCGGCGCTAGGTTTGGCTAGTTGGGTCTTGTTTTGGGCTCCGGGTTAGGTTTAGGGTAGCGGGCCACCGGGTAAATGGGCCTGCAACATCGAGTAAGCCTGGTCTAGTTTAAAGGGAGCAAAACATGTAGACTGCTTAACTTATGTTCTAAACAACTTAGCTTTTAGTTTATTCTTAATGTCTTCTTCATGCTTATTTAGTTCTCATCTCATATCATTTCGTCTTTTTTTCTCAGTTGGGAGTTCTGGATTTGGAAGTCTTCTATCAATGGGTCATTCCTCTGGCAAAAAAGACAGACTTTGCATGAAAGGTCCTGGAGGATGCGGGGAAGTTGAAGTAGCTGTTTCTGGTGTCGTAGGTCAATAAGAAATTCATCTTAGAAACTATCCTCTAAAATTCAGTTCCTTCTTTGTTTCTTATTTCTCAATGCATATCATCACCATGGTGTTATCCCTTATCATAATTTGATGTAAAAACATGTGTTTTATCTGATTGCAGGCCTTGTCATTTCTCTCACTAGCCGCGGCTTGCTCAACTGCTAGTGTGACAAGTCTTTTGGTCAATGTCAGCTCTACATATTGCCCGTCAAAGATATGCAGTAGATATCAGTTGTCTGCAGCTATGACTTTCATGTTGCGGCTTCTGTCCTTTGTTTTAATTCTCTTCAATCTTTGGCTCTTTCTGTCTTTGTAGCGACTCGCAACTTCCAAGTTCCAACCCTTTCTTCATACACAAAAAGTTCAGCAGGCAGATCCTGACAGTTCCATAGATGTTCAAATTAAGAAGTGTACATTGACAGTATTATATACAAACATCAAAATCTTGAACGATAATTTTGAATTTCAATTTTTTTGAATAAAGTTTGCTGCCAATTTACGAGTCATTGATTCATTTATCTAGTTCATACGGTTAATATTCGAGCTTAATAATTGAGTATTATTATATATTTAATTTGATTTATTTAATTATAAATAAATCATTGCAATATATGTAAAAACAATTTAAAATATAAAAATTTAATAATATATATTAATATATGTAAACTTTTCCGGAAAATATTTTCAGGAAATCTGCCAAACAGCAAAAAATATTTTACACAGATTCAATCAAACACCAGAAAATATTTTCCAGTAAATCATTTTACAGAAAAGTAAAACATTTTCCAGAAATCATTTTACGGAAAACATTTTACTGGCAATCAAACAGACCCTTAATATAAATTTTAAATTATTTATAACCTTAAACAAGTTAATAATATTTAAAAGCATTCAAACACATATTACAATAATTACTAAAAATTAAAATTTAGTCCTTGACAAATTGCTTGGAATTGATCACATTCAAAGTAGGAATCCTAGGGAAAACGAATTTGTGGTAAGAAAAAGGGAAATAAAGTCAATAGCAATGGCCTTTAAGATGTATGACTTTGATTAGTCATCTAACTCGATAATCAATAAGTTTGGCTGAGATAATTAGTTAGAAAACATTTAATTTAATATAGGGTCAAACATTATTGGATTTCGAGAAGATGATATTAATAATGTTCCACACTTTTAAAACTTTAAACTATGCTAACATGTATAGTTGGTGTATATAGATTTGTCCATCAATCAATTAAAGTTTCGTTCGAAAAATGAGAAAATTTAAGTAAAAATATAAGTTTGAAAGATAAAAAATAAGGTCTGATTAGAAAACAGGCCAAGTCACGAGTAAAGTTTTTTTGACCTAGCCCGAATTTGCAAAAAAGAAAGCTACTATTTTATTTCTATTTTACTGTTATATTGCTATTATTTTGTTGTTATTGTTTTGATATTGTATGATTAATATTTTATTGTTAATTTTGTTACTATTTTGGAGACATTTGCTTGTTAAGTTGCACATGTTTTAGTGTTATTTAAATATAAATATTTTTTTTATTTTCTATTTGTTGAAAAATATCTATTTTAATGTTTTTAGTGTTTTTGATATATTATATTTTTAAAAATCTTTTATATAAAAAATAAAATAACTTTTTTAAATGTGGGTCGGGTCGGGCCGAATATGAGTTTTAACATTTTTATCCGAATCGAGCTTGGAAAAAATTTAGGCCTAATTTTTGGATCAAGCCAGAACTTATCAATCGGGCCTAAAATTTTTTTAAAGCCCGACCCGACCCATAAACAACTCTAGTGCATACATATGTTGATTTTTTCTTTATTATAAAATTACACATATACAAGATGACCTCCTCCTCCTCCTTATTATTATTTTTTTTATAAATGTGTTTTTCTTTTATTATTATTATTATTATTATTATTATTATTTGTTATTATTTAATGTATGTGATATCTTTATTTTAAATTTATTGAGTAATAAATTTTAATTTGTAAAATTTATTTGATGAGTGTTTTATAGGAATAAATTTTAAAATTATACATGAAATTTTATTTAATGTGCAAATTGATACGTAAAATTTGATATGGTGTAATTATATGAATGAAATTTAATCATGATTTAAATCTATATATGAAACTTTTATTTCAATTTAATCGTGCACATTCAAAGAAATAAATATATCGATTGGTTTTTATACTAGATAAATATAATTATTTGTGTATATGATATGTAAATTTCAAATGACATTTTATCGATAATTATGTTAGTAATTTGCAAAAATGGAATTAAATCAAAATTTCATGTATAAAATCGTGCATTAGACCAAAGTTTTTGTATAATTTTTAAATTTATCTTGTGATTTATATAATTGATAAATATTGGCATAATGATTTTTTTGCCCTCTAACGTTTTAAAAAAGATCATTTTAGCCCTACATTTAAAATTTCGCCTCCTTTAACCTTCGAACTTGCATTTATTGTCAAATCACCCTTAAATGATGGAAGAGTTAATGTTTGTTAACTTTGCTGACGTGAAATACATATAGATTGACACGTGTATCTCACATCAGTAATTAATTAATTTTTAAAAATTAAAAATCATAAAAAATATTTTCTCTTCTTTATAAAGTTAAAAGACCAAAAAAATCATTATGCCATAAATATTTTTATATTTAAAATTTATTTAATTTCATTTAGTTCATATTTATATATAATTTTATATATAAATTAAATGTAAAAATAATATTATAAATACAAAATAATACAGATATATACCAATTTCAATAAATAAATAAATAACGGTACATGTATGTGATACTGACTCAAGTTTTTGGATGGTTGAAGAGACATTGGGGCAGGTTTGGCGGATCCCATACTCTTTAACCTTAATGTAACTCGAATTGCTTGGTCTTTCAGCAAAGAAGAATGGAATATTAATTAAGCTCAATATGATTTCATTTTCATTGAGCATCAAATTAGACCTGTGGTGTTATTAATCTAGACTCGAAGATATTTCACCCGAAAAATTTGAAACAGTGTAAATAAAAATATTAAGCCTGTTTAAAATATGAATTAAGTTTGAGTTTGAGCATTTAAGGTCCAAGTCTAGCCCACAAGACCCATTTTTAAGTTTATTAACAAAATAAACCTATACTAAATATATATAATACTACTCTAATATAAACATTAACATAATGTTAAGATGACTATATAAAAATTTTCAATAAATAAAAAATATATAAAATAATTAAATATTAAAATAAAATGATATAAATTTTTTAAATTAAAAAATAATATGGACGAACTTAAAATGGGCTTGGATTAAATTGGACAAAATTTTAGACTCATATTTCGAGCTGGGTTGAATTTGGAAAAATATAAAGTACGTCAATATCATGCTTAAGTCCAGCTCAAACCCGGCCCATTATTACCTCTGCATCAAATTAAGATTATTATCACCTCTGCATCAAATTAAGATTAGGACTATGAAGGATTTTTGTAATAGTTGCACGAAAAATTGAGAAATTAATTCATTTATTTTAATTTGTCAAAAATTTATGTTTTTGTTTAATAAAAATTGAGAAATAATAATAATAATAATATTAAATATTGTTGTTAAATTATTGAAAAATAATCATTCTAACAATTTATAAATAATAAATTAGTAAAAATCAGCAGTTTGAAGTTACTAATATCTTAGTAAAATAGAAGAATGGAATTTATAATTAAACATTGTAATGACATGTTTGTAGGGAACATTATCCATAGAATTCGTTATAAAATGAAGTAAAAAGAAAGGATTAAAAGGAACTTATACTGCGAAAATTGAAATCGATTCATTGATCGATGGGTTGATATGATAGTTTGGGTTTTCTTAGAGATGCTTCATAGTTTCACGTGGAACATATGTAAACCAAAAACAAACTATAGCAGATTCAGTGTTTATCTGCAACAGCTTTTGTTAACTGTTTTTGACTGTAATAATGATCCAATATTCAAAGGAAAGCACATGTTCTCCTTTTGCAAGGCTTTCTCTTTGGTTTTGGTGGCCTCAAAGCTACTTTTATTGCAGCATCGAAAACAGCCTTCACATTCTGCAAAAAAAAAAAAAAAAAACCAGAACAATGGAAAGTTATTAGTTTTTTTTTTACACTTCTTGTCTGTTTTACTGTTTATGTTTAGGTACTGTATATCTCCGGGTACCTGTTGGGTTTTGGAGCTGCATTCTATATAAGTAACTGCTCCTATCATCTTCTTTAGTTCTTCTCCCTGTTTACCAAGTTTCCATTGAACCAAAAGGATGAGCTTTTGAACAGTTTTAAAGTACATTTATGTTGTTAAATAACCATATAATGTTTACTTAGAAACTTGCCTGAGATGTTGATATTGGTGTTGCTCCAGGGTGATCAATGAGGAACTGCTTGTCATCTCGCAAATCTGCAATTCAATTCGAGACAAAATGAAAAAAAAAAAAAACAAGATGTTTTTGTGCAATAGAAGTCTGGGTTCTTTCTCAAGCTTGGGGCAGTGTCAATTATGATGGAGAATTAGGTTACCTAGTTTGGTTCCAACAAGCACAACTGGTACATTATGAGCATAATGTCTTAGCTCTGGGATCCACTGTCAGCCATGAATGAGAGCTTTTATGTAAAATTCAAGTAACTTGGGAGGAAAATAACTTGTATTAGGAGTCAGATTGTATTTTAACTTATTTATTTAAAAAATTGATAAATTAGTCCATGTTCTTTAGATGAAAGAGCAAACTAGCCATTCATTTTAAAAATTTCATCTATTTCTTCTGCTAAAAATTGGTGCTGTGGAAGAAATAACCAGACGATTACCTATGGCGTGCTGCATGAATCTTATACCAATATACAATGACTAAATTTTAACAATAAAAATGAATAGAATTTTTAACACAATGATCGGTTTACTCTTTGATCTAAGATATAGAGATTAATTTACCTATTTTTTTAATTCAAGAGGCAAAACACAATCTGACTCCTAGCATAAATGCTTCATGTTACCTATATAGATTGTAAGGTATGGCAGCAAAAAAGGAAAAAAAGAAGAAGACCTTTTTGTAGATGTTTTCATAACTGGCCTTGCTTATAAGAGAAAAGGCCAACAAAAACACATCAGCTCCTCTATAACTCAGTGGCCTTAGCCTATTATAATCTTCTTGCCCTGAAAATTTTTACACAAATCAACTCATTACTTTGATTTGAATGGTCAGTATAATAAGGCTAGTACAAATTTGCAGGCACATGAAACTTACCGGCAGTGTCCCATAGGCCAAGGTTCACTGTGCTGCCATCCACCACCACATTGGCACTAAAGTTATCAAATACTGTTGGAACATAATCCTATAAAAACAAAAACCCATTGTAAATATCACCATAATTCACCATAAATTATATTCAATGAACCCCATCATTACCGTTGGGAAAGTATTGCTGGTATATGAAATGAGCATACAAGTTTTCCCCACAGCTCCATCACCGACCGTGACACACTTGATAAATCTTGCAGTGCTCATTGTTTTTTGTTTGCTGAGGACTTATCTTGATTCTGTGATTATAAAGAACTTATAATAGAACCATATGAAGAAAATTGGAGGGTGTGGAGTGGGGAGGATGAAAAGAAAAGGGAAGTTGAGGGCCGGGTTTTAACAACTTGGTGCAAACCCATCAACCAACTTTATCTGTTGAGGCCTCGATATGGAATGATTGCAGGTTAGCTTTACTTTTCTTTAAGTGCAAGGACATGGCTAGAAATAGGTGGCTATTAAAGTGCGTTTGGTGCTGGGTGTTAGTTGGGTTTAAGTATTGAGGGAGGGAGGCAGGGCGGGGTATTGATAGGATTAATGATGATTATTTTGATAATTATGGCTTAACTAGAAAAAAAAAAACCCATGATGGAATTAATGACGAAGAAAAAAATTTATTCAAATTTTAACTGTGTATATGAGTCACACCATAACTAACTTTTGGTGTTTCTATGTTTTTTAATTTTGTTACTCTCACAATATTAAATTATAAGTAAAATATGATAAAAGTATCATGAAAGTTTTTGTATTAAGATTCAAATTATATTTTACTTATTTCTTTAGAAAATAAGTAAATTAATCCCTACGTGTTAGATCAAATAACAATTTGACCCTTTCTATTTAAAAATTACATTCATTTCTACTGTTAAAAATTAGCGTGATTGATAGAATAACCAGATAGTTATACGTGGCATGTAACATGTACCTTATTTTAATGTAAACGGACCAGTTTTTAACAATAGAATGGGACAAAATCTAGTTTGTTCTTTGATCTAATGTACCATAATTAATTTATCTATTATTTAAGTAGATGCGACAAAATGCAATATGACTATTAGTAAAACGACTTTCATTATATTTTTCATTCAATCCTTAATTATTTTATTTAAATATTTTGTATAAAAATATTAAAAAGAAGAAAACATCAACTTCATTATGTATAATATAAACATGAACTTACTCTCAAATTTCCCTTCCATTTTCTTTTTGAAACTTCAAAACCAAGAAGTTAATAAAAATGGTTAGTGATTATGTTTACGACATATATACTCATCTTTACAATAAACTAACCTTATTAATTATACATTTAACCTATGTTATCTTAAAGTAGAATAATTCTAAAATAGTTATATTTATATCCTATATTTAAATATATTTTTTAATGAATATTTATATAATTATTTGTATATGGGCTTGTAAATGTGTACAATTTTTTTTATGTTAAAATATCAACTAAAAATTTGGTGACAAATAAAATTAGAGATAAAAAAATAATATAACTGTAAATTATTTAAACACAATTTTTATTATAAAATTTGAAGATATATATATATATGTACACAATCAAACTTTGTTAAAGTTTGGTGACTTATCAAAGTTCAAAAGTGAAGATCACACCATATTTCGTTTATGTCGACTTATCATCATACAAACTCAAAATGTGATATGTGATTTAAAAGACATCGTACATCAATACACCTATCACCAAAGCCACAAACATTAAGATGAAAATACATGTCCAAGAATATGTATTTATCTTTCATTTAAATTACATCTACAAATATTAAAGATGGTTAAGACTTCAATTTGAATAAAATTTATTTCTACGATGTATTTATTATATTGTAACACAAGAAAATTCTCGATTGCCAAGCCTAGAGGAAAGCAAAATAGAAGAATGAATAAAAGCTCTTGTACTAGGAGTCAGTTTTATTATTAAAAATTGGTTAGTTTTACTATTAAAAATTGGTTCTCATACACCAGCATTGTAACGACCCAAATTTTAGTGATTCGGAATAGTGATTTGAGATCACTAAATCCGACATGTGAGTTTAGACATTAGTAAGTAAAATTTAAGTGTTGTTTTAGAAATAATTTTGAATTAGTGAAATTATGAATTAAAAGAAATTTGTAGAATAAATAAGATAAAAACGAGGTATTGAGACCTTGAATTCATAAAATGAGCTATAAATATTTTTATAAATATTTATGGAATGTTAGTAAGTTAGTATTAAAGTTTTGTTAAGAAATTTTAAGGTTTCGATAGTGAATTGGATAAAAAGAACTAAATTGAATTAAGTGCAAAATTGTGAAATGTGATTAAATAGCTCTAATAATTATTAAATGAGGACTAAATAGGGAATTAAACACCTATTATTGAGCTGGACGGCAGGTGTGTGTTGGAAAATAAAAATCAAATGTAAACAAGGGGCAAAATTGGAATTGGGTAAATATTAAATTGTAAAATATGATATATTAGGTAAAAATCTAGTTTTCTTCAATTTTCTTCATCTTCTCCAGAAAAAACACCATTGAAGGGTTCTTTTAAGCTGCTCTCTCATATTTTTATTACATGTAAACTCAATTCTTGATTATTTATTGTGATTTTTGTGATTTTGAGACTTTTGCAATTAGGTCCTAATATCTAATTCAATAGTTTTTGCTTTTATGAATATTTTAGAAAGTTACCATGAGTAAGTGCTGAAATTTTATGATTATTTATCATGGAATTAAGGCTTTAATTTTATTATATGATGATTTTATGAAGAGATTTGCATAGAAATTTATTTTAGGACCTAATTGTGAAAGTTGTTGGAATTAGGGTTTTGTGTTGAAGCTTGGAATGTCAAAGGCTGTGAAGTAGTTTGTAGTGTTTAGATAAAATGATATTTGAAATGAATTAGTTTGATTGATGAATAAATTGAATAGGGACTAAATTGTAAAAATTGAAAAGTTTGGGGTAATTGTGTAATTTTGAAAATTAAGGGCATAAATTGTGAAATAGAATGGAATTGAAATAGATGCTAATGAAGGAATGATTTTATAATTATAGATTAAGAAAACGAAATGAATCGTGGAAAAGAAAAAATTCAAGAATAGTTCCTGAATTTCTACGACTTTTGCAAATTAGCCCAGGTAAGTTCATATGGAAAAGTTCAATGTTTGATATGAAAATCTTATGATTGTAAGTATTTTATTGTAGATGAATATTATCAAATTGTATTAACTTAAGAACAATGTGTAACTAAAAGAACAAATTAGTTGAAACAATGGTTTGAGTGCTTTCATTTTATGACCATAATGAATTGACGGAAAAGATATGATATATGCTTTCGTATAAGACCATAACCGGGCTATGGCATCGGTATAATGTGATTATGTGATTCCGTATAAGACCATATCTGGGATATGGCATCGGTATGATATGTGATCCGTATAAGACTATGGCAGGGCTATGGCTTTGGTGTGTGATGTATGATAATGAGAAAGTCCATAGTTTACTATGGCAATGTGATAATGAAGCACTCAACTCCATTATTGTTCCCTAATTTGACAATGGAAATAAATAAGAAATGGGCCCAAAAGAATTAAGTTCGTGAATTGCATCATGAAAATCATTCAAATGAGTTTATTAATGAAGTTGTGATTTGCAGGATGAAATAGTTTAACTAATACATATATAATTGTGTACAGTGTTCTGTAAGATATGTGTTATTATGCCTATGAGCTTACTAAGCTTCTATAAGCTTACTTGTGTGTGTGATTTGTTTTGTAGATTGACTTATATACATACGGAGGATCGGATCTACATCAAGGGTCACGCTATCCAGATTTACTCCGGTAGATTTTGTTAAATAACTTTTTGGTTTACATGGCACGTATAGGATTTGATTTAGTAATGTAATTATATGAATAATTAAGTATGCAAACTATGTTGAATGTGATGTTTTATGATTGGAAAATGAAATATACTTGTTTTGGTTTGAAATAATTGTTTGGTTGAAAATTTTTAGGTATAAATGTTATATAATATGGCTTGTGAAAATTACCTCTAAAAGGGGTGGCAATTTGGCTTAAATCAAGCCTACATGGTGTCACACAGTTAGGGGACAAGGGCGTGCCTTATGGCCGTGTAAGAAACTCAGTAACCTTCTAAATATTACACGGCTTTGACACACAGGCGTGTCATTTAGCCGTGGGCTTAAGTCAGTAGCTAGCTATGTATCACACAGCTGCAGGACACGGGCATGTTCTAGGCCACACGGGCGTGTCCCAAGCCACACGGGCATGTGCCCCTATCTTCAAGGGAAATTTTCCAAAGTTCTCGGTTTAGTCTCAAATCACTTCTAAAACATATATAGGGCCCCGTAGGCCCATATTAAGGACTTTAAAATGAAATTTGATAAGAATTGATTTGAAATGTAAAGTTTATGACTCGGTTTTGTATAAATGTTAGTGTATAAGTCTGGTAATACCTCGTAGCCCTATTCCGGTGGCGGCTTGGGGTTAGGGGTTGTTACAAGCATAAGGTATACTTGGTACTCTACGTGTAACTGTCTAGTTATTTCATTAGCCACGCCAATTTTTAATTGTGGAAATGGATGAAATATTTAACAAAAACTATCAATTTGCTTCTTTATCTAATACACATGGATTAATTTGCCCATATTTTTAGTAAATGAGATAAAATACAATCTAACTTTTAATACAATAACTTTACAAGGACCGCAAGTGAACCCCTCAAATAATAAACCCAATTTAAATTTATGCAAGTATTCAGTTTAACCGGTTTTCAATTAAATAGATTTAGTACAAAATTTCACTACTCCAAAAACTTATTTTACAAGGTTCCCACTCATGTATGGTTGCCAACCATCAAATGGTATCTCTTACCTATGATATATAAGAATATAAATTTGAATAAATTTTTTATTAATTTAAATATATATATATTTTGGTATAAAATTTCAAATGAGGATTACATCAATAGGATTGGGTATAGGTTTTCAGAGAAATTTTTTATTGTTTTATTATATTACTATATTAATATTAGAATAATATTTTTATTTTATTATTAAAATTTAAATATTAAATAATTGTTTATTAAAATTAAAATTAATTTAATGATGTTTTTAAAATCATTCAGTTAAACCGGTTAGACCGAGAATTAATCAATATATTAATTTGGATCAAGATAAAAATCGGTTGAATTAGATTTTATATTTTAATTTTTTTCTAATTTTTTTATGTTTTTAATAATTTATTTAATTTAAATCAGTTCAACAACCTACTCGATATATTAATATTCAAAATTAAATTATGTTTTCTATGTAATTTAAAATTATTCATTTTTGAGTTATAAAATTAAGAATTTATCACTAGAAAAGATGCATTAATATTCGACATTGGGATATTTTAATTAAATTTAATAATTTAAATAATATTACTTTATATTATAATAATATAAAACAAAAATACATTACATAAATAAATTTAAAAATTTTCAAATGAGTCCTAATTCAATTACAATACCACCGTTGCTATTACAATAAACAGTAATGAATGTTTCAAGCAATGATGATCAACCGATTTGAATGTACAGTCAGTTGGCTACCTATTTCCGAACTGTTAGAAAGAAGACAATAAACTCTCTAAATAATCACTCCCCAAATCCGGAAACTCAAATAAACCATATCCATCTTCAACCACCTGCTCTGCAACACTTGCCATTCTCTTCATTGTAGGCTGTTCAACCATCACAAACTCCCTGTTTTGCTCCCAATCTCGACACCCTCTTTTCCGGTCGTTCGGAACATTTCCGACACAGCCGAGACCAGTTCTTGAGTTATCAACCATAGTAGCCTTATTAGCAACTGTCTCTAATGGGAAATTTAGATATGCCTTGGGACCTCTAATTCTCAAAGCAGCCTTGTCATACGCCCTCGCTGCTTCCTCGGCTGTTTCAAATGTCCCTAGCCAAACACGAGCACCTTTCCTCGACGAGTCTCGTATCTCCGCAGCGTACTTTCCCCATGGCCGCCTCCTTACTCCACGGTAATGCCTGGTCGTTGCCACCTTATCTACTCTCATGGAACACACTTTACTGCTTGTTTTATCATTACATGATTGGTCTATTTTGTTGCCTGAGGGAATAATCCCATCAAGAAGACCCTCCCAAGCATCAGCTCCCATTGATATCCACCTCCCAAGACTTGGCAGTCTTTCTAAAATCTCCATGGAAGGTTCTGCTGCTGTATTTGGTTCTTTTCCACCAATGAAGTTCGCCCATACATGTTCAAGTAACAGCTTATCAGATGCTGTGTCTTGTCTGCTTTCAACAGCCATCTTTGTTATCAACGAACAGTATAGGGTTTTGAGGATGGAGAAATAGTATACATACATTTATATATATAATTAACGAATATACGCGTAATTTCAGCCTTTAACCTACTCCACAAAAAATTCCAGTTGGGAAACTTGTGGGTTAATCAAGTGAGCTGCTAAATTCGTGGATTAGTGTGTTTTAAGGCTAGCATATTGACTTATGTGGTTGGTTTAATCATTTGGTAGCTTTAAAAAAAAGATTTGGAAACTTAATTTGCGCAGATACACCTGAACTTTCTATTTATATATATTTGGCATAATGACTAGTTTAGCTCCTGAAGTTTACTCATTTTAACATGTTAGCCTTAATTCTTTTCTTTTTTTGATATATTGGCCCTCAATATTTAAAATTTAGTTAAATTATATTTTTAATGAAAAAGCTAACTGAATTGTTAAAATTTTAATAATGCTGATATGACAGTCCGCGTGTTAATCTACTTATACTCCATTGTTGACTTTGATAGTTTTTTTTTAAGTTTTATGAATTTTTTTATTTTTTTAAAATAATTTTTATTAGCTTTTTTTGAACACCATATTAGTCTTGTTAAAATTTTAACAGATCAATCAATTTTCCCATCCAAAAACATGCAATTTGACTAGTTTTTAAAGGTTAAAGATTAAAGTAATCCAAAAAAAAAAGTTTAGGACCAAAGTGTCAAAAATAAGTAACATTAGGGGTTTAATCGATCATTACGCCTATGTCTTCTTCTCTCGAAATCCTTGCTGTAGTTCATGAATTGGTGAATTAAATAAAGAAAACAGCAGAAGTGTAGGGACATTGAAAGCTGGCTGAATAATAAATCAATTAATTTTTTATTATTATTATGTTGTTAAGCTAATAATGTATTTTGGGACTTTTATACTATTTCATACATTCCTTTTCTAATCCAGCTGTGTTGCTAAAGGTTATCTCCTCAGGTTATTATTTTAATCTGCTGTCTCAGTTTCAGTACAGATTATGGCCAATGAAATATATATATTGTATGCCATATTCATATATTTTTATGTATCACAAGCTTTTGTTTAAATTTAAGGTAACTTATAATTATTATAAATATGATTATAATTAATATTATATACATATGATTATAATTAATATTATATAATTTTAAAATCTATACTATATTGAATTGATGTCTGAAATATTTTACAAAATATAAATATATTATGACTTTTTTAAAATATAATATATATACGTGAATGGTTTTTACTTTTCTTTTTTTGGTAGAAAATAAATTAGTGCAAGGAACTAGCTACAATAATGCTGATGGGAGTTTATATTAACCATTTCTCGACAAGCATCTTCTTTAAACAATGATCGAGCATGATCAGGTGGGTCTTTAAAAGCCAGTAACTTGTTATAATCGCTAGTAATAACTTTGGCAATGCAATTCGCCAATCTATTACGCTCTAGCATGACATGTCAAAACTTAAGTTGCTAGACTTGCTTGCTTAAATTATGTATTAAACAAAGTTTAGAAAGGTTATTATCAGTAGCATAAATCATGGTCTTTACTATTTTAACTTCATCATTTCAACAAAAGACTTATTTTTTTCTTATGTAAATTTTTTTATAGATATAATTGTAACAAATTATTTTTCACCTATATTGTAGGTGTGAATTTAATAAATATTTAAAAGATTCCTATAGAATCAAAAGTAATTTAGTCTACTCTAGTAAAAAATAATTTAATCCATTTCAAAATAAATAGGATAATTTTATAAACAAGTAAACAATGACAATTTAAGATTGCGTTATTTATTTTGGTTTATAAATTATTGGGAGCAAGTTAGTTCAAATAAGTATAGAAACTTTCTACCGATTGAGTTTTAGCTCGAATGGCATAAGCATTATTGTCAATGTAGGAGGACGAGAGATTGAGGGTTTGGATAATTTTTGTTTTCTTTTTCAAAGCAAATGTATTCAATACAGCCCGTTTTAGGCTTAAGTGTGAATTTAAATGGGTGCTACGTTTATCTACTATTAATGTAAAAATAACAATGACGGTGAGATTAAATACTATAACGATATTGTAATGTGAGACGAAAAATAAACTAAACACATCATATCGTACCGCTCATCTTAACCCACACTAAATATGGAAATCATTTGATAGATGGGAATTTCACTGCATACATCATCAGACCACACAATTCAACGTTTTAAAAAAAATGAAACAAAAAAAGTTCAGCTGAAGAAAAGGGAAGATTAAAGTCTTTAATTAAAACCGAAGGAAAATTGGAGAGTGTTACGCAAATGCGGCTGTGTTAGGATTCAATGAATTGGGGGATTTATGAAAACTACGGCTCTACATTGACTATGTTCTTCCCCTTCCCGTCACTGTTTGGTGAGGGCTGTGTGAAAGTTAATTCAAATCGATTTAAACGATACATTTTTTTATTTTATTGATTTTGGTTAAATTGATTATGTTAATTTAATTGAATAAGGGTTGGATTAAAATGGTAAGTCGAATTTGTGACAATAATTTGTTTTAGTCTAAAAGAGAATTAGAGTCATAAACACATTATAAGAGTCAAAAGTTCGATATATAATACACCCCTACTTATCAACTAGTAAAAATGGTCTAAACTATTAGGAGTAGTACTGACATTAAATGAAAAAAAAATGTAAGAACCATCCGAAGAGAAAGAGGTTGAAAATTACTCCCTAGTCGAACTAATATAACAGTGCATTTATTCATTTCACGAAAGATATGTTAAAGAAGTTTAATAGTAAAAAATCGATAAACCATTTTGCACTCTTCAATCAAAAGGGAAAGAATAATATTAGAAGAGATATTATTGGACATTAATTGAATATTTGTGGTTTCAATCACAATATCAACTAGGCTTGAGTCTTTGGCTAATTGAAGTCCGTCTTTAAGGGCTCATAGCTTTGCCTGAACGTTGTTGGTAGGTGGGATATGCTTGAAAGATCTGATGATCCAATTCCCTTGATGGTCTCGAACACTGAACCAATATGCTAAAATGGATATTTGAGTTAATAGGGGAAGGGGATAAGAAGAGGACTAGATCTTCAATTAGTGACGAGGAGGTGGAGCAAGATAGTAGTTGGCTAAAAGGACAATGAAAGTGTCAACTTACACTAAGATGTCGGTGGAGGCCAAAGACCAGCTTCACACTGGTTGCCATGAGACTACTAAGTTGGATCTATTGTGGGCTTGAGAACTTACCAATTATTTAGATATTCAAAAAATCAATTACCTCCAAATATCTTAATGTTGTATGGTCAAATAGTTGCCTTTTTACAATGTTTAGATAAATAGTTTCTATATAAAGTTTCGTCTAAAGGTTAACCCCAAATTTACCAAAGTAGTTTTTGTCAAAATAATTGATATTACACTATATATGGGGTAAACTACACAGTTAGTTCTCAACTTTCATAAACTTTTTTTTTGAGCATTGAAAAAAGAGTTTACATTGTCGAAACTATTTTTTGAAAAACGAGAATCGACTTAAGTTTTGGAAATGAAAATAAAAAATGGGAGTCGCCACCAATCCTTTTTGTTAAGGTGTGATCGGGTCACCTTGTACAAGTGGTTGTTTTTAATAAGTAGTTTGATTTATTTAAACAACAATTTTGGTCCACGAAATTCAGAAAGATGGGCTCGGAAATCGGTTACGCACAAGGAAGGATTAGCACCCTCGTAACTCCGAAAAATAAAATTGGTACCTAGTTGATTAATTAGTATCTTAGTGTTGAAAATTAAAAAAAAAATTGAAAGACTTTAAAATACGATCCTTTTTTTTTGTAAAAAGCATTCAAACGTTAAAGACCTTCTCGTTTCGAAGCAACAAAATGTCATATCCAGTGAGTTAGGACACAACATCTCGAACTTTTGAGAATGAACTTGCCTTTTACTTAAAAATCCGTGTATTTTAACTACTTTTCAAAAGGATATTCGGTTAGTTAGGGTGAACGAAGAAAATCGAAACCCAGTAAGTTAGGGCACGTTTTCTCGAATTTCTGAACACCGAATATTGCATTTATTTGCGAAAAATCTTATTTCGAAGTAACAAAATGTCATACCCGGTAAATTAGGGCACCACACCTCGTATCTCTGAAAATAAACATTTTTTAAAACTCGTATTGTGATTTAAAAGAATATTCCGTTATTTAGGTAAGATGAGAAGAATCGAAACCCAGTAAGTTAATGCACGATTTTCTCGAAATTCCAAGTACGGAGTATCGCTCTTTATGAAAAATTTATTTTCTTCGGGGCAAGGTTAACGTAACATAAGTTGCAATAAAATGAGATAATAAAGAATGCATAAATAAATTCAAATTTCGATATTGACAGGCATAACAGAATAAACATAGAAGCAAATATGAATGATAATAATAAGAGTTGAAAAAATAAATAAATGAAGAAACGAACTAAAAACAGAAAAGGAAATAATAATTAAGCTAAAATATTTGAAATTAAAAAAAAAACTAGTAATAAATAAACAATCATTATTTAAAACTAAAAACGATAGTATAGCAATGATAATATTAATAGTAGCAATGCAAGTAATAAGTACTTTTAAATTTTAAAACGATATATGAAGATATATATATTTATATATATGTATGTGTGTATCTATAAATAAATGATATATATAATGTGAGTAAGGAATAAAAACTAAATAAGTGTATTTAAAGAATAATAGGTGAAATATAATAATAATTTAATAGTAGTAATAAGAATAATAAGGTGATAAATAATGATGATAACAGTACTAGTAATAATATGAGCAAATGTGGAGAGCATATCTATAATAACATAATAACGACTATATAAAACTAATTAATCTAGTAACATGTTGAAAACTAGTAATAATAATAAAGTGAAAACATTAATAAGAAAAAAAAACAATATATTTATAATAACGATAAGTAATAATGATAATAGTAAGTTAAATTAATTAGTAATGAAGTAATAAGTAAATAAATATAAAAAGGAAGGTGTATAATATAATAACTATGTGAAATTAATTAGTTTAACAATAAGATGATAATAATAGGGAGAATATCAAAAATAAAAGTAATTATAACCATATGTTAAGTCATAATAATAACGGTAATAATATTTAAAATATATGTATATAAAAAAAACAATAATAAAAGGATATGTATACATATATAAAATAATAATAATAAAAAAATGGTGTTAGAATAAAATAAATATAAGTATAAATATAATGAAAATAATAATAATAATGATAATGACAATACATTAATATATATTAATATCAATAATATTAGTAAGTAAAGAAAAAGGAATAATAATAGTATAGTAAAAATAATAATATGTTAATGAATATAATGGTAATAGTAATAATAAACGTAGTAAGAATAATACTGATAATATAACGCCTATAATAATATAATTAATAAAATGTAATAGTAATGAAAATAATGCTAATGGTAAATATAATAATAATGCAAACATCTTAGATTAATTAATTTAATTAAGATATCAAAAAAAGGGCTAAATTATATAAAAAAGGAAGGTTTAGGTATAAATTTTAAAAGTAAAGATAGAGAAGTGCAGACTGAAGGGCTAAAATGAGTCGCGTACGAATGGGCAGGGATCAAAAGGGAAATTATTCCCTCCCCTCAAAACGCAGCGTTCCAGGAAGCCTAAAAAAAAAGGAGGATCAAAATGAAAATAGAATAAAATCTAATGGTAAAATTAAAAAAAAAAGGAACAGGATTGAAGCACGCCGAAAAGAGGAAGGACTAAATGGGAAATATACCCTTAGTCCAAAACACACGGACCCTCAGGTATCGGGTCGGGTCTCGCACGGGTCACGTGAAACGGCGTCGTTTTGGCATTAGGAAGGCCGACCAAAACGACGTCGTTTTGATCGGCTATTTAAGGCAGATTTTTTTTTAAATATTTCACTTTTCACTTTGCTTCAAAAAAACATTTCTTTCTTCTCTCATTTCTCTCTGCAGGTGCCTTGGTCCGGCCAGCACTCCGGTGAACCGCCACTTTTTTCCGCCGCGTCTTCGCCGCCGGCGACCGGTAAAAATCTTCCTCTTTTTTTCGTTTTAAAGTTTATTTATAATATATGTGTGTATGTGGGTAAATAGGTTTTAAAAAAAAAGAAAGAAAAAAACGATAATAATCAAATAAAATCACCTTGGGCTATTAGATTTTGATTCTCTGTTTGGACTATTTTCTGCTTTTGATATTGCTGTGGTCTCTGTTCTTGCTTGTGTGTTTAAAATCAAATATTGCTTTTTTATGTATCACCAAATGCCCAATGTTACAAGGGTACTAGATTTGGCTTTTTATAGCCATTTTACATGATTTCTATACTATTATCTGTCCCCTCTTCTTTTAATCTTTGCAGGCAAGTGGGCGGTGCTGACATGGGCAGTGGAGCAGGTGGAGCAGGTGACTGGCATGGGGCGATGGGACGTCGGCGGTGCCTAGGGTGAATAGATTAGGGTTTTTTCTTTTTCTTCTTTTTCCTAATTTTGGATTGTATTTGGGCTGGTGGGTTTGGGTTTAATTCTTTAAGGTTTGGGCTGAGGTAATTGGGTTAGGATAGGTTGGGTTTTGGGTGGTGTTAGGTTTTATTTTAGTTTTGGTATTCAGGCTGTGAGGTTATATTGGGCCTGGATAAGGATTGAGTTGTACATCCATTATGATCATTGTCGTTACACACTTTAATCATTTTAGTCACCATAGTTACATACTTTCTATCATTTTAATTACTTGCCATTACTTTCTACTGGATCTTTTGGTTTACCTCTTCGTATGATTAGTAAGCTTTGTTGATCTATTTGGTTTTATTTGTTGTTTTTAAGAAGTCTAATTTATGATTTTAGTCTCTAGCCATGCTAGAATTTTTAGTTTAATCCTTCCACTTTGATTTGATATGGTCCAGTCCTCTACTTTTGTAAGATCGTTAGCAAGTCTAAATTGATAATACTACCATTAAAATAATTATGTAAATATTTTTTTATTGTTATTTAGTGATGCAATTAGGGAAAATCCAATAAACTATGTTCAACCAATTTGTTTTAAAAAATTCAATGTATCACTTTAACAGTAGCAACCAACAATGTTAGCAGTGCTAGGGACCAAATTATGTGAATTTTAAAATTGATTGGAAGTCAAACTGGTTAAACCCTAGTTTTCAATTTAACTAGTTTAAATAAACTTATAAATATCACTCTTGCAACAACATTCCGTTGTAGTCTAGGTGGTTAGGATACTCGGCTCTCACCCGAGAGACCTGGGTTCAAGTCCCGGCAATGGAATTTTATTTTATATTTTTTGAAGTTTTTTAAAGGTTAAAACGTTTTGTTAGTCCCTGTACTTAGACAAACTTTAAAATTTAGTTCCTGTAACATCATTAGTATTTTCTGCCAAATTTTGCCATGAGATGTTAATTACACTGCCTCATTTCATATTGCATAAATGTTTTTTTAGTCCTTGTACTTGGACAAAATTGAAAATGTAATCCATGTAACATTAGTAGTATTTTCTACCAAAATTTATCATGACATCTTGATTAGATTGCCTCATATAACATTAGGCATATGAATAACTAAACAAGTTAATCCCTATAACATTATTAATATTTTCTGTCAAAATTTATCATGACATGTTGATTAGACAGTTTCACGTAATATTGCATATGATTAACAAAAATAAACATTTAAATTGATAAATTATGACAGAATTTACAAACATGATAGTTATAGGACTAGAATGTTTAAATCAGAAAAATAAGAGGATTGAATTTTTAACTTTTAAAGCATAGGGACTAAATATAAAATTCTAAATACATACAGAGACTAATAGCATATTTAACCTTTTTCATATTATAACCAAAAGTAATTGGGATTTTTCTTTTTTACTCTTTTTGCCATTAATAATTGGGAGTTTGAGCGGGAGTTTGTCACTCGTTAAACTGGTTTCCGAGTTCTTTACTATATTGGCCCTTACTTTTCCCCCCGCCAAAGAGTCGCGCATAGTCTTTTGCTCCTGCGAGAGTTTGAGAGAATAAGAAAGAGCTAGGGTTTTGAAATTTGAATAGAAACTGAAAAATTAAGAAGAAAACCAAATGGAAAAGAGGGAAACCATCAATAATTGTGGCAATCTAAAAGGACGAATGAACCGAGGTTGCATAGAAGCTAACACTTTGGCCATCATCGACTCAGCTGAAATTCACAAAGATTCTCAAGATGCCAAAGATGACCGTTCGTACACTCTCCGGTTTGAATTCAATTCATCCGATTAATTTTTGTAACAGTAATTTTTTTACTGAATTGTAATTTTGTTTGGTTGAATTTAGGTGTGGATTTTCTGGAAGCCGTGCGTATCGCTTCTATTGTTCCAGAAAACGGAACACCTCCAACTAAGTAAATCTACGCTCTCACTATTTTTTTTTTAAATTCAAATTATTCAGTTTTTTTTTTTAGTATGAAGGATTGATTTGCTCTTCAAATTATTATTAACCCTTTTTTCTTTGTTTAATTAAAGGAAAATGGTTGAAGCGGTGTTTCAAATCCTAAGGGCAGGCAAATCTCTAGAACTTATAATGTCTAGTTATGAGCTTCTGAACGAGATTGAAAAGGTAATTGACTTTGATTCTTTATTTACTTAACTTATCATTTTGTTACTTAATTCATTTAGGAAGACGAAGAAAAAAGTATGATAACACATTTTTTTAATGCAGCGTTTTCCTCGGATTTATGTATCTGAATCATCTGGTAATGGTTCACCTGAGTTGGTTGTGATTGAAGAGGTAAATAGTCATCTTGACTATGTTTAACAAGGTTTCTGTATTTGTGGATTTTACGTTTTAATTTTATTTCCCCCTTTTTATTTAATTTTGACTTTGTTGCTTGTTAGGCGTGGTTGCCGTTTATGGTTTCCTTAGATGTTATGTCTAGTGAGAAAGAAACTAATCGAAGAAAGTTGGGTGGACTGTTTGATCCCAATGTGAGTTGGATTTGCTGTTTTAAACCTTGGAATGCTTGTTGAGGATATGAAATAATTGAGGTTTATTTTTTGGTTGAACTCTTTCTGTATGAGAGGGAAATTTGTGGTAATAGCAGGGAAGCTAACTGTATAAATCAATACTGCTGTTGCTTGAGAATAGCATCGTTAGCGTTTGTTTGACTTCCTCTATCATTGCCAGGGTTTTCATGAATTAATAACAGGCCTTGCTGAAATGGCTTATAAAACAAATTCTCAGAGATTGGATACTAAGGTTTGTGTACTTATTCCATGTATTTCATCTTTCAATTCTTTAGATAGTTTGCTTATAGCACCGAGGATTTCTCATATGATTGTGTATTTCAACTGCACTCATTCTAATGGCAAAGATCATGGTAATATTAATTAGTTTTGCTAAAGGCACTCGTCACTCATTCTAATGGCAAAGATCATGGTAATATTAATTAGTTTTGCTAAAGGCACTCGTTTTGGTTACCGTATTAAAAAATCTTCTAGTAATGCGTATGGAGTTTATCAATTAACTACCAAGTTTTGCATTAAACACAAAACATTGTCACTATAAATAGTAACTTAACGATCCTTAAAGATTGCTCTTTGAGAATTTGTTAGCAATATCCATATTAGTTATATCATTGGGTTGGTTTTCTCTAGTAAGTGACCTATATTTTCTGTCCTATTATAGTAATTGTCTATTCTTTTTATTGTTAAGTTAGTTTGACACTTCAACCTGCTGCTAAAACAACTTTGTTGCAGTTCTTAGGAAATATGTTACTGTTTCAGTATCTTGTCAATGTTCTTGAAGGAGATTTTTTAGCCCGTATCAGTATGTATAAAGGTAAGCCAATATAGAATGTTTTATGCTTCTTAATCATCAGGAAATTTTGACAGATTGTTTATTGCAGAAAGCATGAACTGGAACTTTTTGAGGGAGTGCTTAATCAACATGCTTCTGGTCAGCTTCAGTTTTTAAACCTTTAATTTCTCTGCTACCTTTTGTTTCTTACATAGTTGCATTCTGACATATTTCATTGAAAGTTATTTTGTCATCAGTCTTTTATTGGTTGTTCAAGCTCGATTTATTTGTAGGCTTCAAAAAGAGTCAACTACAGGGTTTTAATGAAAGAGTGTTTGCATACAATCTGTGGACTGTACCAAGATTATGCTGGAATTCGTAATGAGCCTGACTCTTCTGATGAAAAATCATCCGAGAATCATAATACTGATGTAGCAATTGCATTACTTGAAGTTCAAAGGACTACTTGTATGGCTATGCAGAAACTTATAATAATGGTTAGATCCCAAATATCTGTAAATATAAGATGATTCTAAATCATTTTCACTATCTGTGACATCGTGGACCCCTCTAGATTATGGAGATTGACATGTCAAAGCAGCAAGCCGACATGCTAGGTCTAACTACCAGATCGGATGGTCTGAGGTAATTGCTTGACTCTGTTTTGGTGATTCAGTTTGGTCTTTGTATTTTTGTTTAATATGTATATGTACATCAGGTGGCTAACGTCTGGATTTGGTGCAGAATCCCACTGATAGAGATAATCTTGGACGAGCTAACCTATTACAGAAAGATACTTCCCCGATTTCTTCAGGTTGTCATTTATATATATTAGCACAAACACACAATTTCGCGTCAAAAAAATGTCTCTGTTCATAAAAGAAAAAAGTCCTTTATCTAGGAGAGAAAATTGCCTAGGTAGGTGGTGAACAAACAGGTGCTACCTTTTATCCAGCTGATTCACTTAGGCATCACCTTGTCCTTTGATTGTACACTTTGCTCAACTATATATTGCTTTTGACTTTTGAAGGTAGTCCATTTCCGTCATCAGTCTCAGATAGTGTTTCATCAGTTTTTAATTTTAGGATTTTCAAGGACAGACTTCAACTAATCTTTTGGAAAAACTATTTTTAATATCCTTTCTGATTGGATATTTCTCCTATTGACATATCTCAAGCTCAGCATTTGTTTCAGCTTTAATAAAATGTTATTAAATGTCTCTTTGATATCTACAGTTCATTTGATCTTTTAGTACCATTGTAAAAAGTTCCTCTTCTAATTGCAATTTTGTTCCTATTGACATATTACATGATCATTATTTCCAACCATGAATACACTTTTTTCAGATCTTTAATGACCCTAAATGGAAGCTTGAAATCATTGTGCAGTACTTACTTAAATACACAGCTAAGGTTAGTAACTAAGATTTTGTAACTGGTTTGCCAATGATCTATATTGAGAACTTTTATTTTTTACTGCAAATTGTGATACAAAGTCTGGACAACATATAATTTAAATATTCTTATTCTGTAATATAGCCTGTTCGTACTCGGAGATCGAATGGCCCTTCGGAAGATTCTACGTTTCTCAGAGTTTTGAAGTCCTTTTCAGATAGCACCAGCGTAAGAAGCATTATAAAAAAACTCAATGTAGAAGTTATTCAATTGCTTTTGGCGCATGCTTTTCTTGTAAGTCTTCTCTTATTTTTTTGCGAGTAGAGATAGTTGAAATGAATATCTGCTGTTGTTTCTTTTATTGTCTTCTGGAGCAACAAAAATTCTGCTATCAATTATATCGGGGTTAAGAAGTGGCAGGTGCTTGGATGGATGAGTTTTTCATTGGTAGTACGTGGGGTTCATTTCCATGGTTCCTTATGCAAAATGTTCATTCATATCATGTTATGTTTTGCTCAACTTGTTGATATGATCAAGATTTGAGAAACTTAATTGGAACTATCTACACTGAAAATTGCATGCTTTATGGTTGTAGTCTTGTAGAACAAGACATGAGTGATGAAATTAATGTGAATCTAAATTCGAAGCTAAAATTTGGAACTTTTTTTCTTCTTTCCTTTGGTGTTATTAACTCTGAGATTTTCAAGATCTTTGTTAAGCAGTGAGTACTAATGCAGAACTGTTATGGAAATCATCTCCACAATTTTCTTTTCTTTTGCCTTTTTGTTTTAATTGATTAGCTCTTATGATGTTTGTTCCAGGCCTATATGTCCTTGACATCTCAGCAACATCTTCCTGGGATGCCTGATTGCAATGAAGCCGTAATAGACAGCTTGTCTCTTGTGGAAATATCTAAGAACGTAGCTGCTGCTTTCAATAGTCTAAGAGAAGCAGATAAGTAAGCTTCTTTTATCTCACTGTAATTTCCTTTGTAATGCGTGCAACAATTACATCCCAAATGAGCTGCAATCAAGCTCTAGGGTCATGTTTGAGCGGCTAACATATCAATGCGGATTTTGCTAACAAGTGCATTGTCTATCTCATGTTGTAGGAAGATTCAGATTTCATCTCTTGGAAAAGAAGCACTATTTACTGCAACAATGATCATTTCGACGTCATAGGAAACCGAGAGAAAGATGCAGATGACTTCTGGTTCCGAAAGGGTCACATTATTAAATGTTAGTAGTTTGCTTGGCCATCACTGTATTAGTTTTATCTAGCTCTGTTTTCAGCTCTATTCTGGTACGGCTGATTTGGTTGGTATACTCTAATCTGGTTATAAACCATAACCATAAAGCTTATATTTCGTTTTAGTTAAAATTCTAGTGCAGTTATATTTCGTTTTAGTTAAAAATTTCATTTCTTGTTCATTTCATCTAAAGTAGCTTATATTTCGAAGAATAATGGTTTGTACGAATACACGCAAGCTCATATCAATTGGTTATAATTATATTATTTATTTATAATCAATGAAGTTAATTACTAAAGTAATCATTTTGAAATTTATATTTGCATATAAATATTTGTTTATATTTACTAGCGTTTAGAGTTTTGACACGCTTAAAATCTTTTTCACAATTGACAGAAAAAAAAGAACAAATTACTGAGCTTAGCAAGTACATAAAAATAAATTTCTGAAAAGCTGATTTGATATTAAAAAGGTTAAGCTTCCAGCTGAAAAGTGGTAAATTATTGCCTTACATCAATGAAGCATCCTAAAAAATAATTTCCTTTGCATCAAGTTCTACAAAGATGTGCCAACAACATACTGTACTGAACCCACCAATTTAGGATTCCTCTGCCACTCCAGTTGTATTCCTGAAAAGGTTCAACCTTGTTTTAGTGTTTTTAACTCGATTGTGGAACACTAATCATATGATAATAACTGCGTACGTTAATCAATCAGAGTCACTCACTTTGATGGTTGTGATGAATCGAGCTGCATTGTTACCGGCCCGTCGTTGACCAAACTAACCTGTGAACAAGTATAAAGATTCGATTCAAAATACATCCCTGAATAAAGAGAAAATGACATTTTGGTGGGGGGGATTGTGGCACAGCCTCACCTTCATCATTGCTCCAAATACTCCATCTACACCAAATGACCAAAACAGAGTCAAAATAACTTTATAAACACGCTATCCATCATCTAACAAATAGTAAATTGTGCCATGTTTGAGTGACAAAACATCACGTGTTACCTACTTGAATGGTTCAAAAGAATCAAAATGATAGTTTGCCTCTTTAAGTCAGCTTTTCTATATTCATGATATTATCTATAATCAAAGTATACCTTACAATGTATCTCCCTTTCTCTATATTTTGCATTCAAAGGACATCTTTATACTTGGTGTTGGATAATATAAAACAATACATGAATGCTTTTGCAAATGGTTTAAAATTTACTTTAAAAATGACATAAAATCATGTAACAAATCAACCAATGGAAATAATTAATGGAGGGAGGAGAGTTAACTAGGAATATAACCTTTTACTGCATCTGGTTTATAAGCTTTTCTGAATTTGTCAACTATAGATTCATAGAATGGCTTAGCTGTTTGGGGTGGCATTGCTACATGGAAGTCTGGTTTGTTGCCCTTTAAGATTCCATACAATGTAAACTGACTCACTGCGGTGCCAAACAAATTTAGAATTCAGAATCCAATAAACAAATGAAGTGTGTGTATATATCTCTATCCTTTTACTGAGTTGGTGTCACGAGTTAACGAACACCGACTCAGAAAATGACTAAAAAGCCATTCCTTTTACAATGTAAATTATATTATTCTTTTTATATTTTATATAGAATCAATAAAAATATATAAATAGTGGGATTTGAACTTAAATCACCATGAATTTTAGCCTCTCAACTTTGACATTTCAACGATAATTTTATTTGATTCATATATATAAAATTTTAATAAATATATTTTTACATATTTTTTTTCACCTTACCAGATTCTATAGTATATATATATATATTCAAGCATAGAAATTACCTAGTAGAACTCCATAATTACGTTGCATGACCTGAAGAATTATCCCAAAAATCAAAGTCACAAACTTTAACCTTAGTGTAAAAGTAAAACCTCAGTTCACTACAGAGATTTAAAAAGTAAAGTAAAAAGGGAAAAATTTACATTCTGGTCCCATCCTTTGCCAGTGCTTTCATTAGTGAACAATCTCATGTTTAAAACCTTTCTACAGCTGCAAAAAGATTAATTATTTCATTTTCATCATCGCAACATTAAAGAAGTAACTACAAATTTAAAAATTTGGATAAGAAAAGAGTGAAGGGAAATGATTCATTACATATAATCGGCATCAGATTCGGTGTCCGAATCATGGATTCCGACGAGAACGAGGAGACCGGGTCCGATTTCCGATACAATGCGGCCATCGACCTGGGGGAAAAATGCTAAGCCAATGATGTTTAGGATATGAAGAAGAAACGAGGTTTAGGGTTTAGAAACAGACCTCGACGCTAGCAGAAGCGACCCTTTGGACCACGGCTCTCATCGCTCTGATTTGTAGGTTTCGGTGGTGCTTGTTCAATGATGGTAAAAGAAATTTCTGCTTATTTTTTGTGCAAAATATGGAGGCAAAGTAAGGTGAAATTGAAACACTGTGCATAGCGTCCTCTTTTAAGTCTACTTTTATAGGAAATTAAAATGGAATTTTGGACTCCAATTTTGAAGGAAATTGTTCTTATGTCCATATGGGCTTAAAATTTGCACCCATTGAAAGAAAATTAAATTTGATTTTCTTGAATTTAACTTGAAGTGGTTGATTAATTATTTAATATAATAGAAAATGTTTAGAGTTGGAGTGAAATTTGAAATTTTTATATATTCGATAGTTACATTAGATCTCAATTAAATTTAAAATTAAATTAATTGGCGTTGGTGAATAAAATAAACAAACAACAGATACTATTACATGATTATATCATACTTTAAAAGCTAGCTATAAGCTCATTAGGGAATTTATCAACACCTTCCTTATTGTTTGAAGCCATCTTAACTAAGAAATTTACAAATTTATTTTCTTCTCTAGGAATATGCTTTAATTTCTAATGTCCAATATGCTCTAAATTTTAAATGATTCTTCTTACTTAGACATATTTTAATGGTTTTATTTAAATGACCAGTAGTTAAGTTTAGCATAAATAACACTTTTAACAAGTAAAATAGAGCTAGTGGTGTTGTAGTCATGAGAGACTACGATTGCCTAGTTCTTGATATGCATAATAACTCAAAAGAATGACTAAAAATAACTTCAATGGATGAGGCTAGTTAGATGGAAGGCGCCAATGGAGCAGTGATAATGATGCATTTGACGAGCGGGATAGAGCTTGTGGTGTCGGTGTAGTCGCGAGGGAGTGTGATGACTTGATTCTTAGTGGCTATGCGAAACAACTTCAAGGAATGCTTGATGCGAGCATGGTGGAGGCTCGTGTCATTGATCGAGGCTTTGAGAGCATTTATTATTGAAAGGGACGTTTTTTATGTCTAAATTTATTATTGTTTTTGTGTAGATTTGATTTTGTTGGGTATGTCTTGGAAGAAGTTTGCAGTTCAGCTTATTACGGTATTAATTTATTTTATTTAATTATGTTGAACGCGTTAATAATAAAGTTTCCTCATTTAGTTATGTTTGATTTTTATTTTAGCTTGGAATATTATGAGGACATCATGAAATTACGTTAGATGTTTATTAGTGTTTAGTAATTGTTTTATCAGATTAATGGTTGATTAGACTTTTCAAGTTTGAGATAATTCCTTTTTATTTATGAATGATTTAACAAAAGGTTTTATAATTGATCTGAGGAGAACAAGATTGTCAATATAAAATCTAATGCACTAGTTTCATGATCCATTTTGATACTTGACATTCAATTATATTACTTATATTTGTGATATTAATATTGTTATCAACATTATTCTGGTATGACTTAACTTCCAGTTAAATATTCATATTCTTTAAAAATTTATTTTCAATATTAGAATGATTGTGAATTGTTTGCAAGTATATATTAATAACATTTTCATTTGAAAAAAAATGATTAAGGGGCATCCAACTCTCTATTGTTGATCAAATCATGCATTTTTCTTTTTAAAATTTTTAGCTTATATATATTTTTATTTAAAATTTAGCTTATATATATATTAATCATTCATTTAATTATCATATCCGAAATTTGTTAAATATTAACATATGAGTGCTTTCTACTGGGATAATATCATAATTAAGGACTAATTTATCCATAGTTTTATGCGACGTGTCACTATATAATTGGAGAAATGTTCGCTTGGTTGACACTTTTACAACCCAACCCATTGGATTCCATCATGGACTTGGACCAAATTTGGCTTTAACGGCTTACAGTTACATTACATTCCTCCACAATAACGGACCGCTAGGCCCAGACACTAAACACTGTCGTTTAATGAATAAAAAAGGGCATATAATGCAATAACGGACCCGACCCGCAAACCAGCGAGTCGAGGAGGTCCGTTAAACGAAATTAACCTCTCTTTTTCTTCGTAGTTTCTTTAATCAAATTAAAAAAAAAAAAGCCCTCGTAGTCTTCTTCTAGTATTCTCTCAGCCTCTCAGGTTTTCCTCCTTTCACTTTTTACACTCTTCTAATTCCACTATATTTTCCCCTCTCAGTTTCTCAGTAACCAAACAGAGCACAAAATACCAGGAAACCGCAATAAAAGTACTGTTTTTTTGCTTTCATTTTTTTGTTATGTTAATATTGTTGAATTTTCAGTCTTTTGAGTTATCTCCATCTTTAAATCCACCAGATGACTGACGCTTCCGAGGAAGCCAAGCAAATTGAGAAGCTCTACGAATTTGGCGAACGCCTCAACGAGGCTAAGGATAAGTCTCAGGTTGGTCTCTCGTCCTCCCCCCTCGTTCTCTCTATTTCTAGGGTTTTTCATTTTTCTTTCTGTAATTTGTCTAATTTGTGATACAGAATGTGAAAGACTACGAAGGAATCATCGATGCCACGAAAACAAGCATTAAGGCGAAGCAATTGGCTGCGCAGCTAATTCCCCGCTTCTTCAAGTTCTTCCCTAACCTCTCCAGCCGTGCTCTTAATGCTCATTTCGATTTGATTGAAGAAGAAGATTTGGCGGTTAGTTCATACACAATCTGCGCATTTTTACTGATATAATATGTTGTTTAAATTTATTTTCCCTTTTAGGGTTTACTATAATTGGTTAGTGAGGAATTAAAGTAGAACTTTCTGTAACTGTCTTGAAGCTAATTAGATTGAACTGTTTTTAGGTTCGGGTGCAAGCAATTCGGGGGCTTCCTCTATTTTGCAAGGACACAAAGGAGTATATTTCTAAAATAGTAGACATTTTAGGGCAACTCCTTACTGCCGGTAAGAGTGGAATCCTTTATGATAAATTGTACTATTACTTCACTATGTTAAAGAATGTCTTACTATTGTGTATATAACCTGTTCTTTGCTTTAATTTGTTTCTTCTAGAGGAGATTGTGGAGCGTGATGCTGTTCATAAAGCCCTAATGTCTGTACTGCGGCAGGATGTGAAAGGTAATGTGCATTCTCATAATGTCTGGTAAATCAATGCAGTATATATGTACGCATACATTTACATATATATTGTCATTGGTGAAATTCACGTGAGTGCTAAAACCAAGCTTTTTGCCAACTAGAGTATGATTATATGATATTTTGAGTTGATAGCATTCTTTACCGGTCAAGGTACATTTTATGGTTACTGTCCTATTTTAAATGAACTTCTTTTAGTTTGATTTTTTCACTAGGATGTTATGGATAAATATATGGTTCTTATGATAATGGTTCATAAGAAATTTGTGAATAAAAGAACTGTAGGCATATACAGATGTACTTAAATTCTAAGTTAGATGCAATTGTTATCTTGATGACTGTAATCAACAATTTTCATATGCTTTTATATCCTTGTAAAATTTGACATGAATGAACATGCACTCTTCATTTTCTAGAATTATTCCTTCTGGTGTATCCCTTGATGACCAGATTCTCTTGTGAATGCAGAGTCTTTGACAGCACTATTCAAGCATATTTGGAATGTTGAGGATCCGAGTCAAGATGACACTATCCGTGACAAGGTTTTATGCTTTATACGAGATAAGGTTAAGACTGCTTCTTGGTTTGCCTATTGTTGCTAATCTCTGCTTTGTTTTCTGATGATAATTGAGGGGGAATCAACTATGTTTGTAGGTTTTTCCTCTTAAAGCTGAACTCTTAAGACCTCAGGAGGAAATGGAAAGGCATATAACTGATTTAATTAAAAAGGTACACTTTGATTTCACTATTTATGCAGTCATCGTTGTATCTAGTCTTTCTTTCTTCCCCCTGAATAAACTTCTGATATTGAAGTTAGAGTGGTAGATGGAGGATTGATTTTATTTAGTTCCAATGCAGAGTTTAGGGGATGTAACTGGAGCTGAATTCAGAATGTTTATGGACTTCTTAAAAAGTTTGAGCATATTTGGGGAGAAAGCTCCTCCTGAGCGCTTGAAGGAACTTATTGGAATAATTGAAGGGCAGGCTGATTTAGATGCACAATTTGATGTGAGTGATTCTTTACTGAATATCGGTTTGAATCTTTTCTTTTTGATGCCTAACTTGATTCTCTATGGTTCATCACAATACCGAGCTACCTCTTTGCATGATTTAATGTAGATATTCTTTAGAAAGGATGTGGGGCCATAGAATATAAAAATAGTTTTATTAGTCAACATTGTCTAGTTGAGGTTCACCATTGCACTGTCATTGTCATGAACTTACTTTATAACTATTCAGCTGGCTTTTGTGTGCAGGTTTCGGATGCAGATCATATAGATAGGCTGATATCTTGTCTGTTCATGGCTATTCCATTTTTCGTGGTAAGGACTGATTTGGTATTTCTGAGTATCTGCTTTTTTTCCCCCTTTAAATATTCTTCATATATATCATACATGAACTTTCTTAGCTGTCTTACCAAAATTATTTTACAGAGGGGTGCATCTGGCAGCAAGTTCCTCAACTACATAAACAAGCACATTATACCTGTTTTTGATAAGGTATACTAACATTCATTCTGTACAAAAACTCGACATTCTAATACCTTAGAAACTCTAGAAATGTTACTTACAATATGTTGATGTGTCTTCTGGTCATATTTTGCACATCTGAATATTCCCTGAAAATGGGAAATTGCTTTTACATGAAATTCTTGAGGAACATTGTTTTGTGAAGGCTCTGGAGCGATATTATATTTTAAGTTGCTAGTACTGTGTTAAGGAATATATATTCTAAAATGGCCCTGTATTACAGCTTCCGGAGGAGCGAAAGCTAGATTTGCTCAAAGGTTTGGCGGAAATTTCTCCTTACACAACGCCACAGGATTCACGCCAGATTCTTCCCTCTGTTGTTCAGCTTTTAAAGGTATGAGCATGTGTTTACTTATTATGTCTTGTTGAATTTTTGGTGTTCTATCTTCTAATTGTCTCAAGCATGTTTATATTTATATACGACTCTGTTTATTTATGATCTTTTTGTTTATTCTTTCTTCCTCAGAAGTACATGCCTCGAAGGAAGACTGGTGAAGAAACAAACTTTACCTATGTCGAATGCTTGTTGTTTTCATTCCACCATTTAGCTCACAAGGTTTTTTATTTTTTCATAATTTCTTAAGATTAAATTTCCTTTCTCACCATCCTGTTGTATGAGTTTATATTGTGCAATGCTTATTTGAAAATTATTGTATTTTAGGCTCCCAATGCCACAAATAGTCTATGTGGTTACAAGATTGTGACTGGTCAACCATCAGATAGGCTTGGGGAGGACTTCTCAGAGTATTATAAGGAGTTCACTGAGAGGTACTTCTTGTCTTTCGTTATGCTATAACTTTTAAGGGGAAAAAACAACTGATGTATCTTGATAGAAGTTATCTCCTGTTGTAACAGTGTTAATTTTTTTTTTCTGTTTATTGGTATCACCAGGTAGCATAGATTAGATAGATATTCTGTTACTGTTAGTGACCAGTTTCCTTTTATTTCAATTTTGTTCTGAGTTTTAATCACGTCCTCAAAACTGATATATGTTGAATCAGTGAATTAATTGAGGTATTTACCAATCAGTGAATTAATTGAGGTATTTACCATTAACTTCTTATTCTAGAGGAAAAAATACAATCTACTAAATGAACTTAGTCAGTATGCTAAGGAAAATTGCTAGGGTTGCCTATGATATGGCTGTGTTCCATTTTTATCCTCAACATAGAGATGCGGGTTGGCCCCAAGCTGACTTATGGTTCATTCTAGACTGCTCAACAGAAAGGAAATTTTGAATTGTTGTCAAACCTATCATCCTCGGTTGAATTGTTGTCATATTGTTCATAATGCTTCTTGTATATATGTTAATACGTTTTTTTATGAATGGTGATCCAGATTGAGTAGTATTGAAGACCTAACTAGGGCCACAATGAAGAAATTGACTCAGGGAATGGCTGAGCACAATAAAGCAATGGCAGCTGCTAAATCTGATGAAGCAAAGGAGAGCATTGTGAGTTTATTCTTAAAATACCCCCCATATTTTAGTTTGTTTTGTGTTTCCTTTTTGACTTTATCCTTCATTTTCTGTTCGCAGAAAACTCAAAAGCAGAATACCACAACTGGATTGCGTACTTGCAATAACATTTTAGCTATGACAAAGGTAAAAGGGAGTTTATTTGTCTTCTAATTGTATAGCATGTTCCATGTGTGCCTAAACCCTCATGTGCTTAACTTTTATTATTTACGTTTTCAGCCCTTGCATTCAAAAACACCTGCATTTATTGGGGATAAGAGTGTCAACCTTTCTTGGAAAGAAGCTGTAAAACCTTCTGTACCCTCCAGTGCAACTGGAACTGGGTAAGTTAGCTGTTACTTTTATCTGTTGTTTTCTGTTCATTGTAGACTTCTTTCTACCTTCATGTATTTTTTTTCTTTACGGAAAGTCAGACCAACATGATGTGGTCTGGGGATTGATTAGCATGCATTAGTATTAGTAGTATTGAACCACATAAACTATCTTCCTTTTCATTCATGTTTCAAGAGGATTCTTTTTACTGTGTGACCCTGAAACGAAACAAATTCAACTGTGCAATTGTTGTGCAGGGTAAAGCGACCTTCTACTGCAGCTAATGGATCTAATAACTTTGCGACAAAGAAGGGCCGTGGAGCTGGTGGCATGCAAAATCAGCTTGTGAACAGAGCATTGGAAGGCATATCTTATGGTGGGAGGGGTGGTGGAAGAGGTAGGGGTCGAGGTTGGGGGGACGTGGAAGAGGAAGAGGCTACCGGTAATTCGAGGATGAAACATAGTACAACAACGATCTATAAATTTGGAGAATATGTTTGTACCTGAAGAACATGAGAAGTCGTTGATGTGTTAAACCAAGTCTCTTTTCAGGACAAGTTTTGTTTGATACCAGATGCTGATGAGTTTCTAGATTCACTATGGACTAACAACAGGCATTGCAGTCCTCTGGAGATTGTTTTAAAGTTGATTGGATAACATCTTGGATTTGAGTTCCCAATCCTGTCGAATTTTAGTGTATTTGAAGAAACATTGCATGTTTTTTAGAGTGTGGAGATGGCTGTATCTTTCAGGACAGTGAAGTTAAATAGTGACTCTGTTTATCAAGGATGATTCTTCAGACCTGATTATGTAGAATCCGACTTCGTTTGTTAATTTAATGTTGAACTTAAATAAGCATTACATTTCTTGTCTACATCATTTGAATAGCAAAAAACTTTATCATTGGGTGCACATCAAGCTTTAGTGGTCAGAAAGAATCAGAATGTGAGCACCCTTAATCCGAGCCGGCAACGGCTCCTGACAGACAATGCTACATTCAATGCTTGGAGGCATCTTTGGAGATACGGTCTACAGTCGGTGTCTGTTTGGTGATTATCTGTCTTTATACCAATACAAGGCTACCCTGGGTAGAAAATCATAGCCTAAAAAATAAGTACATTCTTTCCTTTTTTCTTTTAGGTAATGTGGAAAATTACGAGTAAAATATTTCGATTTTTCTCCACAAGACCAATGTAAGAAGGGTGGCTAATGTAATATACACTACAGCTGGATTTCATTTAACCGAGATTATTCTTTTGTTTTGTCAATTGTGAACCTGCAACTGTATTCCAATCTCAGTTTCTGCTTGTGATTTAACCTCAAGATTCTCCATGCTTATATGAGATGAACTCCGATCATAATCCCATGTCGGTGAGCTCCATTCATAGATATCTGGTACTCGGGGTGCTGCCGAAACTTCCCCTTGAACACAAATTTTTCCGTTATAAATGTATTTAGCAACTCTCATTGCCTTGATCAAAACACCTTCATCAACTAGAGACAAGTTGCCAGCATTATTCTCCTCCTCATGGTGCCAATATCGCTTTAGCGAGTAAGCGAGGAAGAGCAGCAAACAAACAGTAGATGTGGCCCCGGATATAAGGAAAAGACCCAAGAAGCTATTGATGCTCAAGCTATTGGTTTTACTTTCCTCGGTTACATTGGCCGAACACTCTGGTGAAGGAGCAAACCATTTTTGTTCCAATGACATTAGAGTCCCATCTTCAGATAACTTTAAAATGGCTCTTGAAAAATCTCTGGCTATTGGGGAACCTTTCTGAAATACCTGCATATATATAAAGAGTTCATTACATTTATTTCAATAAAATTTTGCGGCAAAGATTCACCAAGTTAGCAATATCATATACTCACAAAGCCTAATCCACCAAATATGTAAGTAGGTGCGGTAGTGGTAAATTTCTTGCAGTAACGGTTAAGGAAAACTTTCCCATACGGCAGTTCAAGAAATGCAGCAGCTATATGGTTACTCTTGAATTCCCCTTCATATTTGTATTCACTGCTAACGTTTTCGATATTGTAACTTTTAAACTTGAGGACATCTTCCAAGTAGGTTCTTACGAACGGATCACCATCACACCCGATTTTCACGTTGGACTGCTTCAGCGATTCAATATCCGTAACATTCGGTTCTAATCGTTGCACGGTGAGCATTGAAGTTAGACTAGCAGTGTAACTAGAGGTTAAGATCAACGCAACGAATAGCCATACTACAACCACAACTCTAGTTAGGTTACTGTAAATTTTCTCCCCTGAAGAAGGAAAATATGAACTGTTTTAGCCTAGGCTAAATTTTCATGCATAATGAACTATAGATTTTTGCAGTGAAACTTACTGTGAGCAAAGAAAATGGAGGAGAAAGTGAACCAAAGTGCAGTGCCAATCTGATTGTTCCATGGACCTCTGAAGTTAGGATTGGACTGGTGTTCTAAGAACCATACTATGAATATTGTGTAGATTAAGAGGGAACCGGTGACCAATCACATTTTGGTGGTGAAAGGCTTGAGGAACATCCATGCCGAGCGCTCAGGCTTCACTGGAACTATCATGGATAACCCTGTTGCTGCATATGGCTGAGTAAATTCCACTAAAGTTGTTCTATTAGCTAGTATAGTTATGTCACCTACAGCTGCATCATAAGTCTTCCGTTGATTTTGGTACACACATACAAAAAAAAAAGAAAAAAGAAGAAGAATCTTATTAGAGACAGAACAAGCATCTAAATCATGTAGGTGAGTGTCATAGTTTCTTTTTCACATCATTGTCTAAATAAATACTCAAAGTTTGACTAGATAGCTACGAAATTTCCTGGAAATATAATGGAATTATAAGAGATTTCAGGAAAAACAAATCAAGGTAATTAAAGTAAGAATAAGAAGTTTCAGGGCTATTGCCTTGTTGTTTTACTTTGTTGGATTGCTTTCACTGTAACTTGTAAGAAACTCTTTTTTATTTGTTTAATAATGATAATAAATGATTCATTACACTTCAAATTATGGTTAAATTATATGAATATTTTCTATCATAATCACAAAAATTGAGATTATTAACAAAAAAATATTGAAAAAAAAATGGACTAAGAGACAAAGGGTATTTTACCTTGTTGTAGACTTTGTGAACAAGTTCATCATATGTGCCATTGTGGGGATCAAATTGATAAATTAAATCATAATCAAGAACAGTTAGAACTTCATAGAAAAGTTCAATGCAGAAACCATCATATTTCTTTTGGCCTGGATGTTTACCATCATCAACCTTTACAAATTTCTCAAATGCGGTTCTTGCTGGAACTCCAATTATCATTGGTTTCTTATTTGTTGGGATTGTCCATCCTTTAGGAACTAGCTTTGAATCATCTGGCCAAATGACTGTACCAGTAAAATCTGCAGATTTATTACCAACATAACCAATGTTCTTTGAGAATCCAATCCCTGGTAACCAGAAATCCAACTCATTATAACTTTTTCCAATCACGTTTACAATCCTTAGTATAGGATCATGTGATAATTTGTGTTGTTGAAAGTGAATTTCGCCGCTTAAACCTGTGAAATTGCTTGAAAGTATGTTTTTCAACAACGAATCTGGACTGTTTTCATCACTGTCCATGGCCTGCTTGATGATTCTGATGCTGTCGTATGCTCGTAAGGCGTTAATGCTCGGTTGAAAGTTATCTTCTTCCGGGTTTTCGTCTCGGAAAGTTCTTCGAAACTGGGGATAAAAAGTTTTGTAAAGATTAGTACCCTCGTCATAGTAGGTCTTGATTCCTAAAATGCCTTGCATGGAAGAAATCACCGAACTGTTAAAAGAATCGAAGTAATTCGAGATGGTATCCGTAATGATCCAAGCTGAGTCTCTTCCAGTAAGTCCAATCTCCTTCGCTTTCTCAAACAAATGGATTGTCATCGGTAATGACGATTGAAGAACAATGTAAACCCGAGATTGAACGTTGAATAATTTTATCAACTCATCTTGCACAACTTCATTTGGATTAGAAACAGAAGAAAGTGGAGGAAGAACCACTCGATATTCAATCTCGGAACCAACATCGCGTAGAGCCTCCGATAAAAGAGCTAACTTCCCAGAATCACCACCAAAAGTATCATCTTCATAAATTACAACAACCCTTTTCCAGTTAAATGAACTAATAGTAGCTGCAATGCATTTCATTTGTTCGGAGTCACCATTAGCCATTGTTACCAAGAAAGGCCAACGAGTGGGTGTTATTATAGCTGGAACTGCAAATGAAAGAACCGGAACTCGAGCTCGGCTTCCTATATCAGCAACCAAAGCTGCTTCTTCCCATGTTTCCAACCCAATGATTGCTTTAACTTCTTGTTCTTCAATCAATTTCTTAGCTGTAATCAGATTAACCATTAGTAAATATTAATAAACCTCGTTGACATACTAATTAAGGGATCACTAAAAAGAATGACTCACTAACCAGCAGTAGCTGCAAGTAAGGGATCTCTTCTAGAATTCTGAATATAAAGGGAGAGCTTATGGTTGTTTGAAACGTTGTTATTGAAACTCTGAACTGCAATTTCCAAAGCTGTTTTCTCTTCTTTTCCGATTCGAGAATCGACGTCGATGATGGCACCGATGTTAGTCACCTTGTTATCGGTCTCTTCACCATATGAAGAGACGAGAAAGAGAGATATGAACACAAAAGTGATACAACAAGGTCGTTGCATGTTGTTAGGGAACTCGTAAAATAATTGCACATATGATACATACAGGAACTCAAAGCGTTTAAATAATAATGAGAAAAGATTCGTTTAAAAGCCGTCACTATGGAAATTTATGGCCCAGAACTTTTGGTCTATATGTTGGACTTGGTCTGCCATGAATAAAGTCAACTATGTTTACTTCGTTAAATGATTGAGAATCTTCATGCAACCCCCCTTTTTGTCTTTTTCTGGTTTTCCTGCCAATTGTGGAAAGTAAGAGATTTGACCCATGAAAACTAGGACCAAAATCATTTCTAGAAAAAAAAAAATAACCGATAATGATAAATTTAACTCTAAATCTTTATATCTTTTATTTATTTGATTCTTATTAATTTTTAGCTAAATTTGATTTTTAACTTTTTAAAAAGTATAAAATTATCTTTTTGATGGAAGTACAACTAAAATAATAATCTTTTAAAGGGAAAATGCTCAAATTAGGGCTTAACAATTTAGATATTGCTTACTTTTCAAAATAGTCAAATGAGACTCTAAACTTTACGAAAGTGTTCAATAAGGATTTTTCACGTACTTCAATCTAATTTGTAGGAAAAATTAAGTAAATATTGATGTGTTTAGAATAAAACCTATAACACCCGAGTTAAATATTGCTTGAAAAGAAACGAAAGTAGTTAGAACATAATTTGGAACCTGATATACGACATTTGAAATCCCTTATTTGAGTACTTTTGAAAATGTTAGGCCCTTATTTGATATTTTGAAAAATTTGACTTTCATTTAAGCACTTTTATAAAAGTTATGCCCTTACATGACCATTTTAAAAAATTTAGTCATTATAGGAGCAACCCTTAAAAGGTTGGGCCAATTTAAGCATTTAACAACTTTTTAACGATGTTGGCGTGGCAACTAGCATAGTAATTCATGTTTAGTTTATGTTAACATGATACTATTTATCTTATGTCACGTCAATAAATAATTATAAAATTATAAAAATATTTAAAAATAAGAAGTTATAAAAAAATTAAAGGTTTTAGTTAATAGTTCTCTTAAAAAATAATAATGTAACTCTTTTTAAAATGTTTAGAGTTAAATTTAGCTCAAAAATAAAATAAAGGTAAGGTTAAGTACTAAAGGTAAGGTTAAGTACTAAATATATATCATTATGCTAAAAATAAACTTATTGATTTATATTAGAAGAATAAAACAAATGAAATTATGTCACAGGTAACAGTATACAGTTGCAAGAGCCTTCATTTCTCTTCTTTGGTCATTTAACCTCCTGGAATGTACAGCATTTCAACATCAGCAGCTTCGAGGGAAGCGGCCTCATGATTCTCGGCTGCATCGGGACTCGAATATTTCCATCTCGAAGATCCTCGTCCGATAATTTCCGGCAGTTGAGGCCGAGTTTGGTCTATAGCAAAATTAATTTGTTGTCCTTGGTAGATAAATCTAGCAAGCCTAATTGCCTTACTCCAGATACTATTATTTCTTGGACTAGTATTGCTTCTATATTGGTCTTTTATTATCTTGATGATGAATAAGAAGAAACAAATGGTAGATGTTGCACCAGAGATTATATAGAGACCCCAGAAGCTATGAAGCCTCAGTCTTTCGGTTCGATTGTCGGTCACACCGGTTGAACACTCGGGTGAGGGTGCAAACCACTTCTCTTCAAGTTCTTTCAGCGCTCCGTTTTCCGATAGAGTTAGGATAGCTTTTGAGAAGTCCATGGCGATCGGAGAGCCTTTATGGAATATCTGCATAGGTAAGATTTTGTTTAAGTCCATGGTGCTGAAATGGATAGAAACAAGTTTGGAAAATACTACTTACAAATCCCAATCCTCCAAATCTGTAGGTTGGTGTGGTGGCTGAAAATTTCTTACAGTAATTGTTGATGAAGACCTTTTCGTATGGAAGTTCGAGAAATGCAGCAGCGATGTGCTTCTTTTCGAATTCTCCTATATAACTGTCTTGGCTGTTGATTGTCTTGATGTTCTCCGATTTAAACTGAAGCACATCGACTAGATAGTTTCTTACGAACGAATCTCCGTCGCAACCGACTTTCAAGTTGTTCCTCTTCAGAAATTCGATGTCTGTCACATTCACTTTCAGTTTATTAACCGTCAACATCGAGGAAAGACTATCCGTGTAACTCGAGGTTAGGATGAGTGAAACAAAGAGCCAAACAATAACCACAACTCTGGTGAAGTTGTTTTGTACATTTTCCCCTGCAAAAAAATAAGCATTACTTGTATTGTGAGTATGCTTGAATGTTTTCAATCGCATGCAGTTTCTGGTACTTACTATGCGCGAAGAAGAGAGAAGAGCAAGTGAACCACATCGCGGTTCCGATTTGAGTCTTCCATGTGCCTTCAAATTCAGGATTGGACCGATGTTCCAGGAACCAAACTATGAACATTGTGTAGATCAACATGGCAGCAGTAGCCATCCACATCTCCCATGTAAAAGGCTTCATGAACATCCATGCTGATTCTTCGGATTTCGCTGGTACGATCATGGACAACCCCGATTCTGCATATGGCTGAGTAAACTCCACAAGTTCTGCTCTGTTGGCTAGTATCGTTATATCCCCAACAACAGCATCGAAAGTCTTCCATGTGAAGCATTTGTTAGACAAGATAATGATAAACATTTTTACAAGGACTTGGAAATTAGTTGAAAGAGTTCCCATTCATTACCTTGTTATGCACGCAACGGACCAAATCATCGTAAGTGCTGAAATGCGGTACAAATTTGTAAGGCAGGTCATAACCGAGAACCTCTCGTGCCATTTTGAAAAGATCAATGCAGTAACCTTCAGGTTCCTCATTTTGATTACTTTCATTTTTAACTTTCACAAATTTCTCAAAAGAGGTTCTACCAGGAACTCCGATAATCAATGGCCTTGCATTCGTAGGCATCGCCCATCCTTTCGGGTTTCGGACTTGGTTCAAGTCATCAGGCCAAGTGACTTGACCATACAATCCTTGAGCTGTATTACCATCATGTTCAGTTTCTTCATTAACAAGGCTCCTTGAGAATCCAAAGCTTGGCAACCAAAAGTCAAGTTCTTTATATTTCTTGCCAACCACGTTTACTATTCTCAATGTAGGATTCTGTGACAACATGCCCCTTTCAAATTGGATTTCTCCACTTAAACCAGTGAAATTGCTTGACAGGATTTTTTCAGACAATTGTTTTGAACTGATATTAGTGTTGATCATTCCTTCCATAGCCTCGGTGATGATTTGGATTGCATCGTATGCTTTTAAAGCATAAATTCCGGGTTCAAAGTTGTCTTCGTCCTCATACTTTTTTCGGAAAACTTGCTTGAACTGCCCATAAAAGCTTTCGTACTTGCTACTATTCTCGGTATAATAGGTCTTGATTCCTAAAACACCTGCCATGGATGAAATTATGGAGGTGTTGAAAGAGTCAAGGTAAGTTGTGATTTTATTTGTGATTATCCAAGCTGAATCTCTTCCCATAAACCCCATGTTCTTAGCTTCTTCAAACAAATGAATGGTCATAACTGATGATGCTTTAAGCACAACAAAAACCCGAGATTCAAGGCTAAGAAGCTTCATTAGCTCCTCCTGCATAACTTTTTTGGTATTAGACAGAGATGAAATTGGTGGAAGAACCAAGGTATGTTCGATTTCGGAACCAATATCTTGTAAAGCTTCGATTAGAACAGCTAATTTCCCAGAATCACCACCATATGTTTCATCTTCATAAATGGCGATGACCTTTTTCCATCCATATGAACGAATGATAGCTGCAATGCATGTCATTTGTTCAGAGTCATTGTTAGCCATTTGTGCCAAGAAAGGCCAACGGAGAGCCGACAATGGCAACGTTATAGAAGGTGCTGTAAACGAGAGAACTGGAACTCGAGCTCGTGTCCCGATTTCAGCAACCGGAGCCGCTAATTCCCATGTTTCCAAGCCGATAATGACCGTCACATTGGTCTCTTTAATCAGCTTTTCGGCTGCAACCGAATAATTCCTTGTTGCCATAACTTAAAAAACAAGCAATCAATGAATCAATACTATGAACAAATCTGGTACATGAAATTATTACAAACCTGCAGCAGCAGCTAGCATGGGGTCCTTTCCATGGCTCTGAACATAGACGGATAGCCCATGATTGTTCAACTTATTGTTGAAGCTTTGAACGGCGATTTCCATGGCGGTTATCTCTTCCTTCCCGATACGGGACGTAACATCGATTACGGCACCAATGTTTGTAACTTTATGATCATCCTCCTTAGCTTGAACTCCTTTAGAGATGATATTGATGCATGAAAATAAGATCAGTACCAGGATGACGAGCTGACGTATTAAAACTGTATCAATGTTAGCCATTGTATGAAGTCTTTGCATACTGTTTTGGAACAAATTACAAAATATCTTGAATCATGACAAAACCAAACTATGCTTTTAAGTTGTTTTACGCCTGAATAAAATTTGTGGCTATAGTTTTATTAAGCAATTAAGATGTTGAATTTAGTTCCCATGCAAGACATGCAAAGGTGGCCATGCAAGGAGAAGTGGCAGCTTGCAGTCGAGCTATGAAGTGCAGAAACTGGAGCTTGAAGTTGCCTAACTACTTGTTATGTTTTGATTGTATTTTTAATTATTATTTTGTAATCTAGTTCATGTTGAACTAAGTTGGTAAACCTTATGATGTTTTTTGTTGATTGATTGACTGAAAAATCAGCAAAGAAACTTAAGCAAGCTGATTAACAATTTCCAATGTAAATTTAGTGGTGTTAGGTATGTCATTAGGTAAAGACTTGTTCATTTTGTTGTTATTATCTATTATATGTAATGGCATTATGCCTTCTGGATTTGTTAATGAAAATATCAGCTCTTTTCATTCAAAATACTCTCACTCAATTACTTTTGTTTTTCCATTCGCATGTGTTTCTGTTCTTGCTTCTGAGTTTGTTTCTTCAGCAAGGCTCGAGGCTTGCTATACAAGCAAGATTGAAAACAGTCTGTTGTTGTCTCTTTGCACCAACATAAGATATGTGAGGGAAACCCAAATATCTGGTCCAACTAATGTAATGAAATGTCTTAGAGTTGATCTTCTCAAAGGAAAAAAGTCAACTGCATTTACCTTTCAACTCAAGTTATCTTCAATCTGGATTGTAGGAGTTGACGTGGCTTGGTTTTGATTCAGTATTTCAAGAAGCAAGAATATTCTGACCAAACAGGATACTTACTAGGATTAAACTTGGAAGCGTGTTGGTAGGGGTGATAAAAAAACCTAAACCACTAAAGTTTTCCATTAAAGGTTTTTAGAGTTTGGGTCGTTGAGTTTTCCATTAAAGTTTTTTGTTTTGTACTGTGACATTGGTTGTTTCCAAAGGAAATGATCAAAATATCTTTTTTTTAAATTTATAATTAATTTTATATATTTTAATTAAAATTTCTTGAAGTGTAATATATTTTAGTTGGATAATTTTGTATGTCATGTAATTCATTTAATTTTGTAAAAATTAATATAATATAAAGTTATTTAATATTTTGTATAATATGTATTTCATCGGGCACTTGGGCTTAGATTTGTTCATGGGTTGGGTCACTCAACTCAACCCGAAGGCCTATCCGAAAAGTGAGAGAATTTGGGTAAAAATATAGGATCGAAAAATGGGCTTGGACAAAAAAAAAAGTCTCATTTAGAAAACAGGTCGATAAGACTTTTTTGGCCCTAGCCAGGCCTGACTCGAAAATTTAAAAAAAGATGTTTTTTTCACTATTTTACTATCATTTCACTATTATGTTGCTACTATTTTGTTGTTATTGTATTACTCTTGTTTTATTGTTAATTTTATTACTATTTTAAAGGCATTTGATTGTTAAGTTGTATCTATTTTAGTGCTATTTAAGTATACATATTTTTAAAATTTATTTTCAATTTGTTGGGAAACATTTATTTTAATGTTTTTAGTATTTTTGGTATATGTTTTTAAAAAATTATATAAAAATTTAATATAAACAGGCCGGACTCGAGTTTTAACATTTTTACCTAAACTGAATTCAGGTAAAATTTTAGGCCCATCTTTTAAGTTGGACCGAACTAATAGATCTAAAATTTTGATTGGATCAACCTCACGGACACTTATACATGGGCTCATTGATTAAAGATTTGACTTTTAGGCTGAATTTATCTAAATTTATATAAAAATTTAAATTGTTTTTGATAGATTTGTATCAAATGCCGAATGATAGTTGGGCCTTGGAAACCCTAAACCGAAGTGAGGGCAAAGCTAAATAAAAAGCCCGTTTATTTACATCACTGAATTTTGATTTAATTTCCCTCGAATCGGGAAAAGTAAAACTGAGCTTAAAATTATGGCGCAGTTCTGGAAACCGGGAACCGAGAAGCCCCGCCTCCTCGAGGACGAGGATGGCGGTGTTATTTTCTTGTCATCTTCTTACTCTTCATCTTCTTCTGGGTATTTTTTTCTCTCACTATTTTTTATTCAATTTTTGTTCTTTGATTGTTCTTCTTTTGTCTTTTCTCTTCCTTATTTGTTTTTCCTTCTTTTACAGATATGGGTACGTGAGCATTGAGAAGCGAAGACAGAGGCTTCCTGTTTATAAGTATAGAACTGCTATTCTTTATTTAGCGGAGTCTTACGCTACTACCATTGTTGTTGGTGAAACGGGTAGTGGTAAAACCACTCAAATTCCACAGGTTTTCTCTCCTTTTTCTTTATTTAAAAATAAAATCTTTAACTGTTTACTTGAATTCCTCTTTGTAATTTGAAGTTCATTCTGAATCTTTTGTTGCTGGGAATCTTGACTGTAATATGTTTGAATTGCAGTTTTTAAAAGAAGCTGGTTGGGCTGATGGTGGGCGTGTTATAGCTTGCACGCAACCAAGACGACAAGCTATGCAGGAAGCTTTGAACTCCTATTTGTCTGCATCTTCATCTTTTTCAATTGAATGTAAATGTAACATTCATATCTAATCAGATCGCTGAGTCCATGCCATAGCATATAGTATTCGTTGTTATTCATTTTATATTTAATTTATGAGCAAACATGCATATAATATAATATAATATATCATATTTCAGTTCTTATACAAGTTTACGAAAATTATATTGTTAACTTGAAGTTGAATTAAGATAAATTGCAATGATTTCAAAATATTGAGTTAACATCGTGACTTCAAAAGTTTCTCGTCGCGATGCAACGTATTGACTAGATCTCGTCATGACGATAAGAGTTCAACGTCTAAAAGATATAATTTAGCACCTAACAAACTTCACCTATAAGACCATTCCAAATCAACTATTTCCCATTTCAGCTAAATATACAAGATTCAAAGGCTTAATTCCATACACTGCTACCTTAATCACTAATGTACTAATACAATACAGTGATTCCATCAATACCATTTAACTTGTAAACTAAAATCATAGTATAAGCCATTCAAGCATTTGGTATGAATATACATCTTAAATTTGACCATGACAATTTTCACGTTATGGATTTTGAATTTTAGCATACTCAATTTCATAATTCAACTAGGTGACTAATTTAAAAAAAAATCAATTTTAACTTTACCCTAAACATAATTATTTATTGTGTTACAAATCGACTCAACTTAAGTACATATTATATAAATACATTTAACAAAAAAAACTATACAAATTTTGTTGAATTGAAGATTGCTTCCTATACATTAAAGTTACTTTTCATAATCTTAAAGTCCACTTGTACTTGCACACAGATAAAACAAACCGTACACTTAACGATAACGGTAAATGATATTTTCATGATTCAAATCATTATAATACAAATTTAAACCAATTGCATTCATTCAATTCAAATTGAATTCATAGCCCATCTTTATACAATTTCGTGCCCAACAACTTTCAATACAATATAAACATGCACATAATCATTTTAAAAAACTAATTCACTATGTATGCTTACCAACTTGTCATTTACCATTCAATTCACATACTAACTAATCAATTCACTATGTATGCATCTAAACTTAGATTTTGCTAATATTTTATGTCTGTCTGTATATCTAGATGTACACGTGTTATGGGAATTCCATTACAAGTATATTTTGATACGTTGCACTACAGTGGATTTTTGACCTGTTATTAGTTATCACTCTGTTTACATATGTGTTCCAGAAGATCCACATAAGAAGGCTGGCTAATATAATTTACACTACAGCTGGATTTCATTTAACCGAGATTAATCTTTTGTTTTGTCAGTTGTGAGCCTGCAACTGTATTCCAATCTCAGATTCTGCTTGTGATTTAACCTCATAATTCTCCATGCTTATATGAGATGAACTTCGATCATAATCCCATGTCGGAGAGCTCCATTTATAGATATCTGGTACTCGGGGTGCTGCCGAAGCTTCCCCTCGAACACAAACTTTCCCGTTATAAATGTATTTAGCAAGTCTCATTGCCTTGTTCCAAACACTCTCATCAACTAGAGGCAAGATGCCAGCATTATTCTCCTCCTCATGGTTCCAATATCGCTTTAGCGAGTAAGCGAGGAAGAGCAGCAAACAAACAGTATATGTGGCCACGGATATAATGAAAAGACCCCAGAAGCTATGGATGCTCAAGCTATCGGTTTTACTTTCCTCGGTTACGTTGGCCGAACACTCCGGTGAAGGAGCAAACCATTTTTGTTCCAATGACATTAGAGTCCCATCTTCAGATAACTTTAAAATGGCTCTTGAAAAATCTCTGGCTACTGGAGAACCTTTCTGAAATATCTGCATATATATAAAGAGTTGCATTACATTTATTTCTATAAATTTTTGCAGCAAAGATTCACCAAGTTAGCAATATCATATACTCACAAAGCCTAATCCACCGAATGTGTATGTAGGTGCGGTAGTGGTAAATTTCTTGCAATAATGGTTAAGGAAAACTCTCCCATACGGCAGTTCAAGAAATGCAGCAGCTATATGATTGCTCTTGAATTCCCCTTCATATTTGTATTCACTGCTAACGTTTTCGATATTGTAACTTTTAAACTTGAGGACATCTTCCAAGTAGGTTCTTACGAACGAATCACCATCACACCCGATTTTCACGTTGGACCGCTTTAGCCATTCAATATCCGTAACAGTCGGTTCTAATCGTTGCACGGTGAGCATTGAAGTTAGACTAGCAGTGTAACTAGAGGTTAAGATCAACGCAACGAATAGCCATACTACAACCACAACTTTAGTTAGGTTACTGTAAATTTTCTCCCCTGAAGAAGGAAAATATGAACTGTTTTAGCCTGGACTAAATTTTCATACGAAAAGAAGTATAGATTTTTGCAGTGGAACTTACTGTGAGCAAAGAAAATGGAGGAGAAAGTGAACCAAAATACAGTGCCAATCTGATTGTTCCATGGACCTCTAAAGTCAGGATTGGACTGGTGTTCTAAGAACCATACTATGAACATTGTGTAGATTAAGATGGAACCGGTGACCAACCACATTTTGGTGGTGAAAGGCTTGAGGAACATCCATGCCGAGCTCTCCGGCTTCACCGGAACTATCATGGATAACCCTGTTGCTGCATATGGCTGAGTAAATTCCACAAAAGTTGTTCTATTAGCTAGTATAGTTATGTCACCTACAGCTGCATCATAAGTCTTCCATTGATTTTGGTATACAAACATACAAAAAGAAAAAAAAAGAAATTAATAGAGACAAAACAAGCATCTAAATCATGTAGGTGAGTGTCATAGTTTCTTTTTCACATCATTGTCTAAGTATCAAATAAAAGTTTGACAAGTTATCTACGAATTTCCTGGAAAGATAATGGAATTATATAAAATTTCAGGAAAAACAAATCAAGGTAATTAAAATAAGAATAATATTCAGAGCTATTGCCTTGTAGTTTTACTTTGTTGGCCTTTGTTAAAAGGGTTGCTTTCACTGTAACTTGTAAGAAACTCCCATTTTTTTGTTTAATAATGATAAATAAATGGTTCATTACACTTGAAATTATGGTCAAACTCTATGAATATTTTCTGTCATAATCACAAAAATTGAGATTATTAACAAAAAAAAATTGAAAAAAATGGACTAGGAGACAAAGGGTATTTTACCTTGTTGTAGACTTTGTGAACAAGTTCATCGTATGTGCCATTGTGGGGATCAAATTGATAAATTAAAACATATTCAAGAACATTTACAACTTTATAGAAAAGTTCAATGCAGAAACCATCATAGTTCTTTTGGCCTGGATGTTTACCATCTTCAACCTTTACAAATTTCTCAAATGCCGTTCTTGCTGGAACTCCAATTATCATTGGTTTCTTATTTGTTGGCATTGCCCATCCTTTAGGAACTAGCTTTGAACCATCTGGCCAAATGACTGTACCAGTAAAATCTGCAGATATATAACCAACATAACCATTGTTCTTTGAGAATCCAGTCCCTGGTAACCAGAAATCCAACTCATTATAACTTTTTCCAATCACGTTTACAATCCTTAGTATAGGATCGTGTGATAATTTGCGTTGTTGAAAGTGAATTTCGCCGCTTAAACCTGTGAAATTGCTTGAAAGTATGTTTTTTAACAACGAATCTGGACTGTTTTCATCACTGTCCATGGCCTGCTTGATGGTTCTGATGCTGTCGTATGCTCGTAAGGCGTTAACGCTCGGTTGAAAGTTATCTTCTTCTGGGTTTTCGTCTCGGAAAGTTCTTCGAAACTGGGGATAAAACGTTTTGTAAAGATTAGTACCCTCGTCATAGTAGGTCTTGATTCCTAAAATGCCTTGCATGGAAGAAATCACCGAACTGTTAAAAGAATCGAAGTAATTCGAGATGGTATTCGTAGTGATCCATGCTGAGTCTCTTCCAATAAGTCCAATCTCCTTTGCTTTTTCAAACAAATGGATTGTCATCGGTAATGACGATTGAAGAACAATGTAAACCCGAGATTGAACGTTAAATAATTTTATCAACTCATCTTGCACAACTTCGTTTGGATTAGAAACAGAAGAAAACGGAGGAAGAACTAATCGATATTCAATCTCGGAACCAACATCGCTTAGAGCCTCCGATAGAAGAGCTAACTTCCCAGAATCACCACCAAAGGCATCATCTTCATAAATTACAACAACCCTTTTCCAGTTAAATGAACTAATAGTAGCTGCAATGCATTTCATTTGTTCGGAGTCACCATTAGCCATTGTTACCAAGAAAGGCCAACGAGAGGGTGTTATTAGAGCTGGTGCTGCAAATGAAAGAACCGGAACTCGAGCACGGCTTCCTATATCAGAAACCAAAGCTGCTTCTTCCCATGTTTCCAACCCAATGATTGCTATAACTTCTTGTTCTTCAATCAATTTCTTAGCTGTAATCAGATTAACCATTAGTAAATATTAAATAAACCTCGTTGACATACTAAGGGATCGCTAAAAATAATGAATCACTAACCAGCAGTAGCTGCAAGTAAGGGATTTCTTCTAGAATTCTGAATATAAAGGGAGAGCTTATGGTTGTTTGAAACATCGTTATTAAAACTCTGAACTGCAAATTCAAAAGCTGCTTTCTCTTCTTTTCCAATTCGAGAATCGACGTCTATGATGGCACCGATGTTATAATTAGTCACCTTGTTACCGGTCTTTTCACCATATGGAGAGACGAGAAAGAGAGATATGAACACGAAAGTGATACGACAAGGTCGTTGCATGTTGTTAGGGAACTCATAAAATAATTGAATATATGATACATGGAGGAACTCAAAGCATTTAAAAGCTTGAGGAACATCCTAGCTCTCAGGCTTCACCGGATCTATCATGGATAACCCTGTTGCTACATATGGCTGAGTAAATTCCACTAAAGTTGGTCTATTAGCTAGGATAGTTATGTCACCTACAGCTGCATCATAAGTCTTCCGTTGATTTTTTGTACACACATAAAAAAAATATAAAAAAATAAAAAAATATCTCATTAGAGACAAAAAAAGCATTTAATTCATTTACGTGAGTGTCATAGTTTCTTTTTCACATCATTGTCTAAATATGAACTCAAAGTTTGACAACTTACCTACGAAATTTCCTGGAAATATAATGGAATTATAAGAGATTTCAGGAAAAACAAATCAAGGTAATTAAAGTAAGAATAAGAAGTTTCTGGGCTATTGCCTTGTTGTTTTACTTTGTTGAATTGCTTTCACTGTAACTTGTAAGAAACTCCTAGCCAGAATATCCCTCTATCGTAATTTAATAGCACAATAAATCACTACAATCAAATTCACAAAATATGAACAATAAATAGTAAAGAACACCAGAATTTTAACGAGGTTCGGCAAATCTTGCCTACGTCCTCGGGCACTACCAAATATATTCACTCCAAAAATACAAGTGAAACTTTACAAATAGGGAGAGAGAACAATTGCCTTAAGTAGAGAATGGCAAATGTGGGATGATGAGAATGAGCAATGGTTGGCCTATTTATAGTTGAGATTCAAGGGCCACCTTGCAAAGTCACTATTCACTTAGGGACCAAAAATTGCTATTTTCCCATGCCCAACACTAAATAAAATATTTGGTGCCCATAACTTTGACCTTTCCAAAGTATGGGTAGGTATGGGAAAGGTATGGGCAAGGTATGGGGTATGGGTATATTCTAATAATCTCCACCTTGAAGATTTGATTAGGATAATCTTATCTTCACACAATTCTTTCTGCTTTTGACAACAATACTTGATAGTGCCTTCTTCAACTGTTAAACTTGCAGGATATTAATCAAGTTCAAACAATGTTCGAACTTGGTTGCTGTTACCACCTTGGTCATCATATCTGCGGGATTATCTGCAGTCTTGATCTTCTGAAGACAAATTTTCCCCTCTTCAATAATTTCCCGCACAAAATGGAATCGTACGTCGATATGTTTTGTACGTGCATGATAGACTTGATTCTTTGCTAAATGAATAGCACTTTGACTATCACAATACACGTTAATATGCTCCTGAACCAACCCCAAGGTTTTAGCCATACCTTGTAACCAAACAGCCTCCTTTACAGCCTCTGTTACAGCCATGTACTCGGCTTCTGTGGTTGACAATGCAACTGTAGACTGTAGTGTAGACTTCCAACTTATTGGTCCTCCAGCAAGTGTAAACACATAACCGGTGGTTGATCTTCGCTTGTCCAAATCACCGGCATAGTCAGAATCAACGTACCCAATAACACCTTTACCAAGTGTATTATCCTGCTTGAACAGTAATCCAACATCCACGGTCTTCTGAATATACCGTAGAATCCATTTCACAGCTTGCCAATGTCCTTTTCCAGGATTATGCATATACCTGCTCACTATACTAACTGCCTGTGAAATGTCGGGTCTTGTACACACCATTGCATACATCAAGCTACCCACTGCATTAGAATACGGAACTTGCAACATGTATTCTTGTTCCGTATTCGTCGAAGGAGATAGTTGTGCAGAAAGCTTGAAATGAGAAGCCAACGGGGTACTTACAGGTTTGGTCTGCTCGTTCATACCAAACTGCTGTAGTACTTTCTTCAAATACTGCTTCTGAGACAAGCTAACTCTGCCATGAGCTCTATCTCTACATATTTCCATGCCGAGAATCTTTTTAGCTTCTCCTAGATCTTTCATCTCAAACTCGAGATTGAGTTGAGTCTTCAATCTTTCAATCTCAACTTTGCTCTTAGATGCTATTAGCATATCATCAACATATAAGAGCAAGTATATGAAAGTTCCTTCTTGTAGCTTCTGAAAATACACGCAATGATCAAATTTACTTCTTGTGTACCTTTGCCCTTTCATGAACTGATCAAATCGCTTGTACCACTGCCTCGGAGATTGCTTCAATCCATAAAGCGACTTTGTCAGTTTGCAAATCCAATTTTCTTTTCCAGCAACCTTGAATCCATCTGGCTGAGTCATATAGATTTCCTCTTCCAAATCACCGTGTAAAAACGCGGTCTTCACATCAAGCTGAACTAGTTCAAGATCATATTGCGCAACCAAGGCTAGCAAAATCCGAATAGACGAATGCTTCACAACTGGAGAAAACACTTCATTGTAGTCTATTCCTTCTTTCTGAGCGTAACCCTTTGCTACCAATCTAGCCTTGTATCGAATTTCATTTTTACCAGGAAATCCTTCCTTCTTTGCATATACCCATTTGCATCCAATTGCCTTCTTTCCCTTGGGCAGTCTCACCAACTCCCAAGTCCTATTTTTATGAAGAGACTGCATTTCTTCATTCATAGCTTGCTTCCACTTTACACCATCAGAGTTACTTATTGCTTCTGTGTAAGTGGAAGGAACATCATCATCTGCAATTGGAAGTGCATAGGCCACCATATCGTCAAAGCGAGCAGGCTTACGAATCTCTCTTCTTGGCCTCCTATATGCAATTGAATCTTGTTGCTGTAGAAGTTCTTGGGTCGAAACTTCTTCATCATTTGTTCTTTCAATATTAGCTGGATCATCATTAACCTTTTCAAACTCCACCTGCTGCAAAGTACTACTGGTTTTGTCATCCTTTTGTGAATCCTCGTTCTTCATCATGGTTGATTCATCAAAAGTTACATCTCTACTGAAAACAATCTTCCTTGTATCAGGACACCAGAGACGGTATCCTTTTACACCACCAGTTATACCCATGAATAATGCTTTCTTTGCTCTTGGGTCTAACTTAGATTCTTTTACATGATAATATGCAGTGGAACCAAAAACATGTAAAGAATCATAATCAGTAGCAGGTTTACCAGTCCACATCTCCATCGGAGTTTTTCCATTTATTGCAGCAGATGGCAATCGGTTAATTAGATGGCACGCATATGTAACTGCCTCAGCCCAAAATTCCTTGCCCAATCCAGCATTGGACAACATACATCGAACTTTCTCCAGTATAGTCCGATTCATGCGTTCTGCCACCCCATTCTGCTGTGGTGTATCTCGAACAGTGAAGTGTCGCACAATGCCCTCATCTTGACATACTTGTAGAAATGGATCATTTTTGTACTCAGTACCATTATCTGATCGAAGTCGTTTGACCTTTCGACCTGTCTGAGTCTCCACCATCTTCTTCCACTTCAGAAATGCATCCAAAACTTCATTTTTTCTTTTCATTAGATACACCCATACTTTTCTTGAATAATCATCAAGAAAAGTGACAAAATAGTGCATACCTCCCAAAGAAGCCACTTTGGTAGGTCCCCACACATCACTGTGAACATAGTCCAGAATTCCTTTCGTATTGTGAATTGCTGAACCAAATTTTACCCTCGTCTGCTTGCCCAGAACACAATGTTCACAGAATTCCAATTTGCAAGAATTTGCACCTTTCAACAAGCCTTGCTTCGCCAAAGTCTGCAAAGCTTTTTCACTAGCATGTCCCAATCGCCTATGCCATAACCTGGTAGCCTCTGAATCTGCATCTTTCGCAGAAGCTGTTGATGTTGATCCAATAACTGTACTTCCATTTAAATAGTACAAGTTATTTCTTCTAGTGCCTTTCATCACCGTCAATACCCCAGCTACTACCTTTAGTAATCCATCTCTCAAAGTGATTGTGAACCCTTTAGATTCTAGGGCCCCTAATGAGATGAGATTTTTCTTCAAGCTGGGTACATAGCGAACATCTGTCAGAACTTGGATTGAGCCGTCATGGTTCTTCAATTTGATTGTACCTACACCCATTGTCTTACAGGCACTATCATTGCCCATAAAAACAACTCCACCTTCTAGTTCTTCAAGACTAGAAAACCAGTCCTTATTAGGACACATATGGTAAGTACATCCCGAATCCAATATCCACTCATCCGTTTGACATGCCATTGCCATGCCAACCAAGCTAAAGTCTGACTCCTCATCATGCTCCGCTACACATGCATTAGAAATAGACTTGCCCTTTTGTAACTTAGGACAATTCTTTTTCCAATGCCCTTTCTCACGACAAAAGGCACATTCATCTTTGGCGGGTCTCCCTTTGGACTTACCCCTTCTACCAGGTTTGCTGCTGTGTGAACGACCTCTTACTGTTAAGACTTCTGCGGTTGTATCTCTGTGATCTCTTTTATCTTTCTTTCGAGTCTCAGATCTATACAACGCACTACAGACTGCATCAAATGTGATCGTGTCCTTCCCATGAAGCAATGTGGTGGTAAGATGATCATATTCATCAGGAAGGGAATTCAACAATAATAATGCCTTGTCTTCATCTTCAAATTTCTCATCCAAATTTAGCAAGTCTGCTAAAATTTTATTGAATGAGTTCACATGGTCATTCATCGACATACCGGGTGCATACGTGAATCGATAAAGTTTCTTTTTCATATAAAGCCTATTTTCAAGACTTTTCGTTAGAAACTTTTCTTCCAGTGTATCCCATAACTTCTTCGCTGATGTCTCCCTCATGACAGAGTACTTCTGCTCTTTGGCCAAACATAGGCGGATTGTACCACACGCCTGTCTATTGATCTTGGCCCACTCCTTGTCATCCATCTTGTCAGGTTTTTCTTCAAGGGCTATATCTAGCTCTTGCTGACATAAGACATCCAGGATCTCACATTGCCACATACCAAAATTATTGGTACCGTCAAATTTCTCTACTTCAAATTTTGCATTTGTCACAGTAGTCCTTGCTGATGACGATGCTGCTGCCATTTTTCTTCTTAATCCCAACTACTGTATACGTGAACAGTACCGTATACGTGAATAGTGCCGTATACGTGAATAGTACCGTAAACGGTCGTATTCTCCAAGTACGAATCTGGCTCTGATACCAATTGTTGCGCGGAAGCGTGTGAAAGAGTAAAATTATTGTACTAAAAAATCACACTAAGTTCAATTCCCAGGAAAGAGAGGTGGATCACGAGGATCACTTAAGTACCAAGTCTTTCCTAGCCAGAATATCCCTCTATCGTAATTTAATAGCACAATAAATCACTACAATCAAATTCACAAAATATGAACAATAAATAGTAAAGAACACCAGAATTTTAACGAGGTTCGGCAAATCTTGCCTACGTCCTCGGGCACTACCAAATATATTCACTCCAAAAATACAAGTGAAACTTTACAAATAGGGAGAGAGAACAATTGCCTTAAGTAGAGAATGGCAAATGTGGGATGATGAGAATGAGCAATGGTTGGCCTATTTATAGTTGAGATTCAAGGGCCACCTTGCAAAGTCACTATTCACTTAGGGACCAAAAATTGCTATTTTCCCATGCCCAACACTAAATAAAATATTTGGTGCCCATAACTTTGACCTTTCCAAAGTATGGGTAGGTATGGGAAAGGTATGGGGTATGGGTATATTCTAATATTGTGCATGTAATTGATGTCCTTGATTTTGAAGGTTATGTCATTTTGACAGTGCAGGATCTTGCTAGGATCAAATTTCTCACAGATGGAGTCTTACTTAGAGAAATGATGGATGATCCTCTTTTGACTAAGTACAGGTAATGATTAAGATTAGAGACAATTTGATGTAGTGCAGATGGTGATTCTCTTTAGTTTCATTACTTTGCTAATGCTTGATCTTATTCTGTGAGATTTGCCACATATTGGTTAGTTTTCATTGTTGTGCAAATGATATCATGAGCATCTCATCGTTGTTCATGCAAAATCAGATTGTCAAATTGTTAGACTACAAGTTCGATGATATTCAAGTGTGCTTGTTAGTCTGCAGGTGGCAAGGATCTTATGGATTTCTTCCTACATTTATGCTATATGATTATGGCTCTTCTTTTTACCCTTTTTGCTACAAACTCGTTCTCTTTTGAATTTGTGAACGTCAGATGCTCATCTGGTGAATGATGTTCTGTTTTTGTTAGTAAGATAAAAGAGAGTGAAAGTTTATGACTTTTGCAGTGTCATTATGGTGGATGAGGCGCATGAAAGATCCATTTCAACAGACATTGTACTTGGTCTTCTGAAAAAGGTACTACTTCTAATCCTCAGTAACTGCTCTGTTGGTGGCAGTAGGAAAGAATAGGAAAATTGCAACTTTTCTGCCTTTCCCTTATAGGTCCTGTATTTTCTTAAATATTTTCTGCACATTGAAACTTCAGATCCAGAAACGTCGACCGGAGCTGCGACTGATTATATCTTCTGCTACGATTGAAGCGAAATCAATGTCTAATTTCTTCCTGTCCAGGTTTCCTTCTGCACATTTTAGTGAAGTGTCTTCTCAGTGTATAGGATTTAGAATATTGCTTCTACTCTTCAAGCTACAGAAAGGTCATTTATTTGTTTTTTTATTTGAATGTTAGTTTGGACTCTAGTTAGTTGTTGAGAACCCACAAGTTTCTGATTTGACCCTAACATCTTGCATTTAATGTAAACTAGTAAAAGGCGCCAAGCATTGGAAGGTGAGGAGCTTAGACCTGGGTTGGAGCCTGCTATCTTATCCGTTGAGGTATTTTCATTGGCATTATCATTTCCTATGCCCCTTTACAATCTCTTGCATGAAAAGAACTTTTGGTTTGAATATGTTTGTTTTTGTGTGTGTGTGTGTGTGTTTTTTTTTTTTTATGGAAGTTATACTTTAACTGATGTTCCATTTAATTTGGACTAACAAATTAAGTCTTGTTTTGCACTCGAATTTCAGGGTAGAGGGTTTAATGTGCAAATTCATTATGTGGAAGACCCTGTACGAGACTATGTTCAGGCTGCTGTTTCAACAGTTCTATTGATTAATGACAAGGTATTTTGAAGATTGTGATAAATTCAGATTTTAGTTTTATAAATGGAGACATTATAAATTTTAAGCTCTGGATGGTTTCTTGAGGCCTTTCATTGGTGCTAATAATTGTATATAGCTGCAAACCAAAAAATTCTACATATGATAAATAGTATTTTTCACTTTCTAAAAATTTTTAAGTGCCATTTTTCTGAAACTGTTTTTCAAAGATCTAATTTTCTAGTTTTTAACTCTTTCAATCTGCAATAGCTGGAAACAGAACCAACAAACTTCATTATTTAATAATTACTGATGTTTCAATAACTATGTGATCCTTCGCATGAAGGCTTTCTTGGACTCATGATTTTCTCTCCCTAACCATAGCATGGACAGGTATTGTTTGATTCTTTTGATGAAAGGATAAAATTCCACTAATTTTGTCACCATATTTTATCTGTTGAGTAGGAACCACCAGGTGATATTTTAGTATTTCTTACTGGTCAAGATGATATTGATGCTGCTATCAAGTTGCTTACTGAAGAAGCTCGAAGCAATGGGAAAAATTCCTCAGGTTTAATATTGTGGCATATACTTTGGCCTTGTTTATACCTTATATACAATGAAAAAGAATTTGCAATAATCTATTCATTAGATGTTATGCATCTATACTGAAATTTTAATAATATTTTATGTTCGTCCATGCATATGTATGTCTAGATGTACACGTGTTATGGAAATTCCATTACAAGTATATTTTGATACCTTGCACTACTGTGGATTTTGACCTGTTATTAATTGTCACTCTGTTTACATATGTGTTTCATGTTTAAATTACATTTTATTATCAACATGGGTCAAACAAACTATAATAAGAAAGACCCTGCTATTGAGCCCGCTTGTTTGCTCTGTGCCAACCTTGAGTGTAATATGTGGAAGTATGATTTCTTTATCTTACAACAAAATCTACTTTCTGTTGGATTCGGTGAATAATTATGCTTATATCTTCCTTTCAGGGTTGATTATTTTGCCTTTATACTCTGGACTTACACGTGCAGAACAGGTCAGAAATAGTTTTCTGTTTGTAATACAGTTGACTTCTGCAGGATTTAATTTGTTACCTTTCTGGCTCTACACGCTTCTTTTTGTTTCTTTGCAGGATTTGATATTTTCTCCAACTCCTAAAGGCAAGAGAAAAGTAGTGATATCAACAAATATAGCAGAGACATCATTGACTTTAGAGGTGAGATATGTTCATTCTAGAGCTATTTGTTAAACTTAGTTTGTTTATAGGAAACTGTTGCATTCACTTCTACTTGTTCTCATGGTTGGTGCAGGGTATTGTCTATGTTGTTGATAGTGGCTTCTCAAAACAACGATTCTACAATCCGGTATCTTCATTTCCACATTCTTTATTATGGTAAAGCAGGTGTATATTTAGGATTTTCCATGTGAACTTTATCTGGTAATGGCCACATCTTGCCTGGCATTATTTTCAAAGAATCCGTATCAATACATATTTTTTATGCTTTTTTTTTACTTGAAAAGTAGCTGATAATTCATCACTTTGTGGTGGACAGCCTTTGCCCGTCTTATGCTAAGAGAAAATATTTAAATTTTTATCTTTCCCTAATTTTGGATTGAAGCATCCAAATGTTATTAATTTTGTATAATTTTCAATTTATCACAATAGTCACCGGGTTTATTAGTTCTTTTTGATTCTTGTGACTAATTTTTAAACCTCTTTCTAGAGGTTTTAGTGGAAGCCTTCTATCTCTAAATGGATTGCCTTGTCAACATTCCGGTTTAGTTGTTAATCATGTTGTTCTTATTTCTCCAGATCTCGGATATAGAAAATCTTGTGGTGGCACCCATATCCAAGGCATCTGCTAGACAAAGGGCTGGTCGAGCTGGTAGACTTAGACCTGGGAAGTGTTACAGGTGTTTTATCATCTCAAGAAGTTAAAAAAAAAGAAAATCATTCCGATGTTTAAATCTTATTGTCTAAGACTAAATTCTTTTGCCTGCTGCCACCAGATTGTATACAGAAGAGTATTTTCTCAATGAAATGTCTATGCAAGGAATTCCTGAGATCCAAAGGTCAAATCTTGTTTCTTGTGTGATTCAGGTATTTAGATTTGTTGCTGATTTCTCTGGGTATCATCTGGTCTATATCATATTTTGACAAACTTAAGGGTGTGAGCTGCTGGGCTCCAACTTTCCCTGTATATGGTGCTAAAGTGCATATGTAAACTTTAATTTTGATCCCTTCATGTCTTATGTGGAAAAGTTACTTGGATTTAATTTTTTATGGTATATAATGAGATATACTATAGTGTTTTAGGTGCTAATCTCTGTATTCTGATGTTGCAGTTAAAAGCATTAGGCATTGATAACATTCTGGGCTTTGACTGGCCGGCATCTCCATCTCCTGAATCAATGATCCGAGCACTTGAAGTACTTTATTCACTTGGAGTCCTTGATGATGATGCCAAACTTACTTCACCAGTTGGTTTTCAAGTTGCAGAAATTCCACTGGTAAATAAACTTATACTGTTTCACCTAAGACTTTTGTTCATTCTTTTTTGATGTTTTCTTTCCATAATGTCTTCCACACTTTTACTGCAAGGAGAGATACGCAATCTACAAAAAGAAAAAAAGGAAAAAAAAAAAAAGACTTTGCCTCTTGTTTCTCTTAGTCAATATTACTTTTGACGTCTGTTTCTGTTTTCCTTTTGTCTGTTATATTTCTTAGGTGTATTCTTCACTATTATATGTTTTGCAGGAACCAATGATCGCAAAAATGATTTTATCTTCAAATGAGCTTGGGTGTTCTGATGAAATCATAACTATTGCTGCTGTTCTCTCTATCCAGGTAAGCTACTGCTTGCCCTTTTCTGTCTGTTACACTATTCAAATGTTTTTTTTTTGTGCAGTTCCCTCTATTGTACAGACCAATTCATTCTTTTCCCTTCTGCTTTGCAGTCTATCTGGTTTTCTGCTCGAGGAGCACAAAAGGAACTGGATGAAGCCAAATTGAGATTTGCTGCTGCTGAGGTATTATAACTAGCTTTGCTGGATTTCTTTCTTGATCATTTTCCCGATTTGTATTATTGTAATAACAACGTAATTAGCTACCTGCACCTGTCTTATATCATTTTTTTTTTGGCAGGGTGACCATGTTACTTTCCTGAATATTTACAAAGGGTTTCTCCAGTCTGGCAAATCTTCAAAGTGGTGTCACAAGAACTTCATAAACTACCATGCCATGGTGTGTATTTTTATTTGGGCATTTTTGAGAATTTAAGATACTGTCCAGTTTCACTCTATTACCTGTCTTCAAGGACAAGAACATTGTATGTAAAGGCTTTACTTCTTTAAGATATTTTTTCGGCATTTCTTAAATGTTTTTTTATCTATGTTAATATATTTTAATTATTTTACAGAAAAAGGTAATGGAAATTCGGGAACTACTCAGAAGAATAGCGCTGAGGTTGGGCATAGTCTTGAAATCTTGCGAAACAGATATGCAGGTAAATTCACACTTTGATTTAATCTTACAAAGAAATAAGGAAAAAGAGAGGTATTGTTATTTGCTTCCACTGATAACATTGGGAAAAAAAACTTTGGATCGCCATGTGCTTGATATAAAGAACTTGTTATTTCTATGAGCACTATCCAGTCTTTAAATAAAAAATACAATGGCTCAAATAATCTTTTATCATATGTTTTTGAACAAGAAAAATGATGCTTTGCAATGTACTTGTTGCAGTTGGTGAGAAAGGCAGTCACTGCTGGTTTTTTTGCTAATGCATGCCGTTTAGAGGTAATTTTTATCTTTAGATGAATGGTTACTTTTGTTAAATATCTTTATTACCTATTAGAATTTAGACACGAAACTTGGGATATTATTTCTTGTAGAAACTAGTGTAATCTGAATTGTTGTATCCTACAACTTAAACTATTATTTTAATCAAGTTTTGTTGCCTATCTTGTCAAAGGCCTACAGTCATGGTGGGATGTACAAGACTATTAGAGGTTCCCAAGAAGTTTATATTCATCCATCATCTGTGTTATTCAGGTTGGTACCGAGACTGGATTTAGCATATATCAATGCTTGTATTTTAATATTTGATTATGCTAGAAGCTCTTTGATGTTGTATTTGGCTAGAAACTTTTGGGTCATTTAGACTAACAAAATGTGCAATTTTTTACTGCACTATATTTGTTAGTCAAGCTAGCTAGGTTGTGAGCTTCTCTAAAGGCCTTTTATCTTGTTTCAAGGATTGAATTGTTTTTGCTGCAAATGTTTATGTTACAATAAACTTCTTTGTTTTGTATTCTATTAACCTGCAGAGTAAATCCAAAGTGTGTTATATACCATTCTCTTGTCTCCACCGACCGGCAATACATGCGCAACGTTATGTCCATAGATCCTTCTTGGTTAACTGAGGTTGCACCGCATTTTTATCAGCAGCAACGGCACAATCCTACTATCCACTGACTGCCAGGACAAGTTGCTCAATGAAGGTAGGGAGTCAATATAATAGGAACCCTTTTTTCCCGTAGAAGACTCAGAAATCCGTCTTGAGTGGGAAAAGTATTATGGTTGTAGACAAAGAAAGAAAACGAGAATACTTTGTACACATTTTGATCATTGACTTCACATCTCCTACTATGTGGTTATATGTATGTGTTATGTTCATTTAGTTCTTTCAATCCTCTTATTGGATGGATAAATTATCTTATTGAAGTTTAGTTTTCTGAATGCCTTGTTCTTGAAGAAAACTCCCTTGAGGAGAGTTTCAGATGTCAATGCCTCCATCCGTTAAATAAAGGCACCTTATTCATTCAACGTAGCATGCTAATCTAACTTTAATAGAGTATTTTTAAATCCTAACCTAAATAACTCAGTCAAGTTGCTGTTAAAATTGTTTCACACTAGTTTTTCACTGGATGAAATCGATCCTGTTCTATAATGCACGGTACAGTTTGTATATTTATAAATGCTTCGTAAACAAGAAGGTGCCTGTGTGCTTTGAAACTGGGCCTCTACGGTCTTAAATTGACTCGATTTTCAAGAATCATTTGCTTTCATTCGACCTGGTTTTCAAGAACCAGAGGAGAAAAGCTCGTTTGTATTTTTTCCAGCAACAGGGATTCTTCATGACAAAATTACAGTTCACAGTAGCCGTTCTTTTACTGTTCTTAACCATCGGTGATGGAAGCAGTCCTTCAATTAAAGAGAAATCCGGTCTTGTCTCAGATGGCATGGATCGAACACCAAACTCTGCTCTTTTCGGACTTCATCTTCCAATGATGACGGTGATCTGTGAGCCTACTGCTTCTTACCTTGCACAACAAAACTATGGGGGCAGCTATTCCTTTTAGTAGTTTATGGGTTATTTTTCATATCTCAGCAGGCTACAGTGTGAAAACTGATATCGAAACCAAGTACAGTGCATCAATCATGCTCTTCTCCATGGTTCCATTTCTGATTCTTCAGCTTGCAGAGATTCTAAGTTCAGCCATTGCAACACGAGTAATTGTCCTAGTTTTTCTTATCACCGCGCTTGCTTTGCTAATAAGTTACTGCACTTATATAAGGTACATAAGATTTATATATAATGTGCAATACCATATCAGAACTTCCAAAATGATTAAACTGATGGTGTGCAGGTATTTGAGCCATGGATATAGAACATGAGACTTGAATATTTGATGCGTAAATATGTTAAAAAGAACTTGTTAGCTACACTTGTTTCCCTAATGGAATTGTAGAAAAAACTTTAAATCAAACATTTGAATAAAAATTTTAAACTTTAAATCAAACAAATAGAAAAAAAATTAAACTTTTTAGAGAATTAAATTTAAAAATGAATGTAAGAATTGGGAGCATAATTAAATTATTATTATTATTTGTGTTCAAAAATCAATATTGTAATCAAAATTATTTACTCTAATAATTTATTTTAATACATACATTTCACAAGCTTTTTAAAAAATTATTAAAAAATTTGGTAAATCTGTATGTTAATTTTTTTATATAAAATTATTAAAAATAATATCAAAATTAAAAAATCGTGAAAAAATTTATGTAATAAATATAATTATTAAAATTTTATATAAAAATCAAATGAATCTTTGATTGAAAGAGTACAGTTAAATATTTAAAATTAATTATGTCACTAATTTAAATCTTATCATGGTTAAAGTTGTTTTTTTATTTATATAAAAAATATAAAAACCTCTGTAATAATATAATTTATTTTTTTTATAGAAAAGTATTATAATAATATTTTAACTAAATTGATGTTTGGTTAAATTATAACACCAACTCGTGACTTAAATGTATGAATAAAATAAAAAAGGTATAGTTTTTAAACTTTAGTTAAGAAATTAACTAAGTTATATATTTTTTAAATAATTTTATTATAGATTCTGATCATATTTGTTCTTTTTAATACAATATTTAGAACTATCTATACGCTGCTAACTTATAAATAGGAGGATAATACGTTTCAGTCCACTCGAACCCAAGTCCTCTTGTATTGACAATAATGCTTATGTCAATCGGGCTAAAATCTACAACCGAATTATATATTTAAAAAAAATACAAATTAATTTCAAAATATAAGATAATTATTTTAATGTCACTTGTTTAAAATTGAAATATTTTATCACCAATGTATAAAAAACGAACACATAAAATAGAAATAGAAATAAACACATTAAAAGCCAACATCTATATCTATTATCCAAAAAACATAACCAGTCTAGCTGCTGAGAAAATTAAAAAAAAAACAAAAAAACAAAAAAAAAACAGTCTAGTACATGAGATATCTGTATCTATATCTATATATCTAAATTCTTTGGGGACTACATTTCCCTAATGAAAGAGACACCACTTTAAAGCTTTAAGTTAAGATCAATAAAATCTCCTGTTTTTTCAGTACAACAATTTCCAGTACTCAGACAAAGTGTGGCTTCAGCTGAAGTACTACCCCTTTGCACCTCTTCAGCTGATTGTAATAAGAAGCTAAAGAAACTCTTGTTATGCACTGGTAATACCTCAGATTCTGATGACGATTTTTGCAGTAAACACCCTTCATTGTTTTCCTTCATTAGAAAAACAAAAGTAAACCACGATGGAATTCATGCAAGAAAAACACACAGTTTTCAAACCAGGGACAAGACAAAATTACTTGGAAAGGGAATTGTTTGATGAATTTGGGTAAGTCTGGTTGGCAATTTTGAGTTGTTGGAGAGCTTAATAATGTGATGAAGGGACGACTTCCATTACCATTGCCATTTCCATTGCCACTAGGGTTATCATTAACGCATGTTTTCAGTTTCAGCTCCAAAGGGTTTGTCGGCATTGAGTCTCTGATAATGACAAAAAGTCCAGAAAAATAAAATATAAGCCAATATTTTCTTAAAATCACAGGCTAACCATGTATTTATTAGGCTAATTAATTACCCGGATATTCCAAAGCTAAAGACACCATTGTTGGTAGACGAAGATGAAGGATCAAGCCTGGAGACTTGAGGGCGGATAGGTTGTTGAAAGGACATGCGAGACGGAGCTGCCGCCGGCCAGTTCTCGACTGGGACATTAGGCCTTGACCGCTTGGCACTCATCATCTGATTCAAAATAAGAAAAACTAGACATTGTTACACTGCACTAGACTATAAATTCTATTGTTTCATCACCTGTGTCAAATATATATATTTAGAATATGGTTAAATATTGGTTTTAATTGTATCATCTTTACTTACATTTTTTGAAGCAAACATTAAAGACGAAATCCACAGCAAAAACTACGTGAGCATGCAAAAGAAAGATATATATATATTTATATAAGTAGATATTTAACAAGAATTAAAAAAAGGAAAGAAATCCATATAGTAGATTTATGGTTTATTAAATAATGGAGAACTAATTATATGTATAATTAAGACAAGTTTACACTTACCTTGTCTTCCTCAGGCAAAAGTGTTGATATGTAACAAGGTTTTTGGTTTGAAGGGGCTCTACATGATGATATACCCCTGTAGATGATGATGGGGTTGTTGATGAAGACGATAATGTTGATAACGGGAAAAGATCCATCTGTGTTTGAATCCATGCATGTCAATGGTTCAAAAAAGACTACAAATATAAATATATAATCACGAATTCAATAAGAACATACCATTGAAAGATGGTTCCTTTGCAACACGGTATGACCGGATCCGTTTGAAAGAGGCATAGGGAATGAAAAATCAGCAGCCATTTTAGGAGCTGGTTCCTCAGATGAGCCCCAAGAAATCGGCAACAAGGTTTGTTCAGGCAAATATACGCCTGATCCGTTAATATAGACTCCTTTACTAGGACCATTATTACCACCTACATTTCCACATGATCTTAACTGTGAACTACCATTGCAATTACCATGACGGGCAGCCATTGAAGGTGGTGGTGAACTTGGATGATGATGATGGTGATGATTATCAGCGAGAAAAGAAGCACTTCTTGGCAAAGAAGGGTAAAAATTGGGAAGTGAAGGAACTAAAGATGATGATGTATGACCATCTTTTTGCTCTTGTTCACGCAATATCTTCTCAAGTTCAGCAACTCCAGGCCCTCTTTTAGGGATCCTTTGTTTCTTTGCCTTCCTTAAACTGGAGCTTTCATAGTCACCACCACCACTGCCATTAGCCATGTCTCGAACACCAACGATGTTGCTTGTGTTGTTGCTACTCATCTACCTCTCGTTTTTTTTTTTAAATCAAACAACCAAAATTGATTTTTTCTTTCAAGATCAGAAATCTAAAAAGGAGAAAAACAAAATCATTCAAATAAAACGGGATGTAAGGAAATGAAATCTCAAAAGGTGGAGTTGAAACAGCCTACCTATGCGTAATGAAGAAGTGGCATTAAGGAAAGTCCGCCCATGTTTTAAGCAGATAATAGATCTTAGAAAGAGAAAAACCAAAAAAAACAGTACTATGTTATAAAAGACAGGCAAACAGGAGAAACTTAGTTCGATTTTCCGAAATTTTATGAGAAAAAAAAATGTTTTGTTTGTAAGAAAAATTCGAGAAACCTAGCAATCATCGAAAGTTTTTTTTTTTTTGGGGGGGGGGTTGGGGTTTTGTTCCTGAATTTAATAATTTGGTTTCTTCTTTGTCACTTGTCAATATATAATATGAACATGAAACTGTCCTTGTTGTTGATGAATGTCCATGCCTTATGTGTCTCAAAATCTCTGAAAATCTTTACCATTTTTATGTACAGTTGTTGGGGAGTTTTTAAATGCCACTGTCCATTTAGAGTAATTATTTGCATGGAATTTAAGGAGTTTGTTATGGGCCCCACTCTATAACATTAAGACATTGGCTGCTTCATATTGGACCCTACTTTTGGAATTATTTACCTCTACCCGGTAGTTTAACTGCAGTAGTATAAAAACAAGACATATCATAATTTTAATATGAGATAAAAAGTAAGTTAAATGCATTGGATTGTATCTTTTTATTTATCTAAATTTATATTAAATTTTACCAATAAATATTAAATATGGTAAAAAATTATACTTTTAAGATAATAATATATGTTTGAATTTTAAAGACAACATTATTAAAAAAATTAATTATAAATTTTGAATATAAATCATAAAATAAATATAAAAAAAACATTATTGCATTTTAGCATTGATTAATGTTTTTAAACTTTCACCTTTTATTATTTAAATTTTGTTATGAATAAAAATTTTGACTGTTAAAATTTTCAATAAAATAACTTTTAAATATATATATTTTAAAATAATTAAATTTTAAATTTAAATATGTAAATTACGTATAAATTTAAGGTATCTATTAGAATGAATCCAATAATTAATTCTTCGTGTTTTGTAAGTCCATTAAGAGGATAGATGCTTCATACTTACTATTAGTTAAGGTAATAAATACTATAATTCCCGTGATTTTTCAGATTATATTTTTTAGTGATTATATTTAATTTACTTCTTAAAAAAATGGAAAACCGTATGATTCATCCATCAGCAAATCCATTGTATAAATTGACATAAAACAGGAATTTAAAGCAATTACATAATACTCGTAATATATTTACTTTACTTATCTATATTCAAATTTTCACATCCTGCTTTAATATTTGAGAATTAAATATTGTTTAAAGAGCTTTTGTTTAAAATAATTAAGATTTAACAAAATTTAGGAAAGCTTCACTGGAAATGGCATGGAAAAGACACTAGTAAAAATGTGGTAATAAATGAAAGAAGAGAAAAAAGGAAATACCAGCCTGGCACACTTAATGAAAAAGCGTATCAAAATTAAGTATTAACCCAAATAAAGTGAGCTAAAACCAAATCTTAGTTTGGGATTCAATTAATGTAATAAATTTAGTATGTATAATCAGTTAATCACTCAATTATTGGTTTTTAGATAAATTATTTTAGTAGTCATTTAGTTATGATTTTTTTATCACTTAAATATGAAAAGTTACAAAATGATTACTCAACTATTTAATTTTGTCTTTTTTGGTCACCCAATTATCATGAATTTTTGGGTGTTTCCATTTTTACATTAGTCAGTTTAGTAACAAAAAAGACAAAATTAAATAATTAAGTGATCATTTTGTAACTTTTTATTTGAAGGATCTCTATCGTAGTTTATCTTTGATTTTGTTATCATTCAATTATGAAATGGCCACTCAAATTTTCACATTTGTCTTTTTTGGTCACTTAACCGTTAAGTCAATAATTTTTTTTTAATTTTTATATAATTAAAAAATTAACCCTAAATATTTACACATAAAAAAAGATAAAATAAAAATTATTTCATAACTTTTAAAAAAGAAACTTATAGAAAGTAAATTTAAGGCTGATTGAAAATTTTGGCAATTACAATAAAATTAAAAATAGTTGGTCACATGGGTTAGGAGAGAACATTATCTTATGCCATTATGAATAGGATCTTCATACCATCATGAAGTCTTTTTGGTGCAAACATAGGCACAGTATAAGGTTTTGATATTAACTAAATATATAATTAGTTCTATTTATGAGTGTTCTTATTTTAATTTGGAATGTTGATTGAGTGTGAAGAGGCAGCAGTGATGCCTCCATTAGGATTCTTTGCATATATTTGTTTTAGTTTGATGCTAAAAGTGGGTCAAATTTTAATTACTATAATATGAGAGTATGAAAACTACTTGTAGTTAGTTGGAAATTTTTGAGTTCCAATTCAGTCCAAATTTAATTTTCAATTTATTGTCTGCCCTTAGTCCCTGTTTATTTAGCTTAATTAATCCTTAGTTAGTAATATAAACTTAAATTTATTCAAATTTAAGCTTTTTTGTTAGATTTTATTTTATTTCTAATATAAATCAAACTAGATTTTCTTTTGTTATAGAAACTAGATCTTGTATTAATTGATGATTAATTGACCCTATTATCAAAAGATTTATACCAAATGTAAGAAAAAAAGGAAGAGAGAGATTTATACAAAGGATTTGCTTTTTAATTGAGGAAAGTAAATAATAATTAAGTGTTAATTTAACTTTCCTAAGTATTTTTTCCTCTCTCTAAATTATAATAAAATGAGACGGATTTTTTTTTAGAAATGTTCATAAGTTGGGTTATGATTCAAATTTTTTTTTAAAAAATTTAAGTTCAATTTTTAAATTCAATTAAAAAAATTATTTCACTGTTTAAAAATAATAAATTATTAAAATATATCATTTTATATTGATATTTATATATTTTATAATTAAAATTAAATAAAAATATTTTTTAAAATTATAAAATTTAAATTTAGGCTGGAATAATACAAAAATAACTTTGTTTTGTCCAAACTTAGGTCAAGCTGATCAGGTCAAGTGGGACACCAGGCCCATGGACATGTAGAACCAATTTGGATGAGCGAAAAGATTGAAAATAGTTGTCGCGTTGAAATTAAATAATATAGTGGAGAAATTAAAATTAGCGGTGACCCAATCCAAAATATAATTTGAAAGAAAAAATGATTATTAAAGATATTAGGCATAATTGTCAAAAATACCCTCAATGTTTAAGGGGTTTTGGGTTTGAGCCCTTAAGCTTTTTTTGTTTTTTTTGGATCAACGTTGCAATTTTTTCAAAAATTATCCTATTTTTAATTGGAAACGTGAGTTGATCGTTAGTAAAACAACAAGTTAACGAAGTAGCCTATATGACATGCCATATAAGCACGATGTCATTGATGTTATCTATAAAACAAAATTGTTTAACAACTTTTTTTTTCATTTTATTTTCATCTTCTTTCTTCTTTTCTCTCTCTCTTTCCCTTTAGCTGCCATTAGAGTAAAAACACACCCACCATCAGCCCATACCTGCAATTTCACTCTCTCAATTACAGTAAAAATCAAAGCAAACCCATTTCCAAACCGTCTAATAGGTGGGAATTTTAAGAAAAAAAAGTGGGAAAGACAAAGCATTTTGTTTATATTCCTTTTTTGAAAAGGAAGAGAAAGAACATAAATAGTTGTTTAAATCGGAGTTTTCTCTTCATACTTTTTTTTAATGAAGTTCATTTATTTTTTAAAAAGAAATTTTTTTGTTAAACTATTTTTTATAAATGATGACATCTATAACATCGTGCTTATATGGTATGCCACATAAGTTACTTCATTGATCTACTGTTTGATTGATGGTCAACTTATATTTCCCGTTAAAATTAGGATGATTTGTAAAAAAATCGAAATGTTGAGGGTATCAATCTAAAAAGAAAAGGCTTAAGGGCTCAAACTCAAAAATCTCATAAACGTTGAGGGTATTTTAGACAATTATGCCAAAACATTAAATATAAATTCATGTAAAATATGATTTTTCTATATATAATTAATTATTTAAATGTAATTTATTTGATTAATAATATCTATAAATATAATATATAATATATTTATATTTAATTAATGTAAATAAAAATATTAAATATTACTAAAAAATATAGGATCAAAGTGAAAATTTGGAGGTGCCATAGAATATACGGCACCCAAATTCAAATGAAAATGGATAGTTAAAAGGGATATTTTTCATATTTTTATCTTACCATGAGTTCTGTGAAAATTCAAATGAAACCATAATAAAAGAAATTAATTAACAACAGTAATAAGTAATAATTCTGAATTTTACGTTTTTTTTTTCCTTTTTACTTATCATATCATCAATAAATTTAAAAAAATAAATTGACAAATTCGAAAATAGCTAGTTAAATATTATTATTCATCAAATTTAATCTGATACTTTGATATTAACATAATGAAATTTATTTTCTCAAAAAGAAAAGTAATAATTTTTTTCGCCTTTTAATTTTATAAAAAAATATTTTAATTTTTCATCTCTTTCGGTTTTTGAATTTATTTTTTTGTCAAATCACTTTAAATTGAAAGAAAAAGTAAATGTCTGCTAACTTTACTGATGTTACATTCACATAAATGACATGTTAGTATTTAAATAATTTTTTAAAATTTAAAAAATTAAAAAAATATTATAAAAACTATTTTAAAAAATTAAAAATCACTGAAATTATTAAAAATATATAAAATATAAATTATTATATTAAAGATGGGTTGCTGAATTATTGACTTTGTTGCGCCATAAAAGGACGAACCACATGCCCCAAACGTGTAATGTGAGCAAATAAAAAATCATAACATAAAAAAGGTAAATACCTAATTAAAGTAATAAACTAATGCCTGTATTTTTCACATATCTTATTGGAGCATAATCACTAATAAATTACAAAAAAGGGTACTAAATAAAAAATTAATTATACATAATATTAATTAATGAATATGCAAACCATATATATAAAAACTAATTAAATTGAATTAATAATTAAATAGTACTCCTAAAGAAACATTGATAGTAAGTGAAAAATTTTACGATTTATTGCCTCTCTAAATCTTGAACACTATCAAATATTTCATTATTTTCGCAACTTTGAATTCTATTTGATGATCTTTCTCTACCAAGCATCCTCCTAAAAGAATCAAATCTTGACCCTGATCCCGATGGTTCACTATCTTTTTGTTCTAAAGGAGGAGCTGTGGGTTGAACCCTATTGTCTAACTCGAAGTTCTCCGATTGGACCATCTGTTCAACCACAGTGCGACATATGGGACATGTTGTGTGTGACCCAAGCCATGTATCTATGCATTGCACATGAAATATGTGTTTACAATTGGGTAAAAGCCTAACCATGGACTCCTCCGTGATGGTTCCTAAACAAACAGAGCATTCTGACTCCTCATCATCATGACTGACCTGACCGGTGGTTACCTTGTATGTGAACATCGGCAATGAAGCTATGACTAAAGGGTCGAGTCCCGACTTGGGCAGTTCGGTGATGGAACTTATATCAACCGGTGTGATTTGATCGGTTCTAGGGGAGTAAAGGGCAGCTCGGCGTCTCCTTTCTTGGCGTCTAAGAAGATACCTCGCATAGAGATGGAGCATGATAATGAGCATCACAACGCCGAGTAAAGAGCCGATTGCCGACAGCATGATCTTGCGGCTGACACCAAATGTTGTGTTATGATCATCATCTTCTGAACCCATAGTTTTGTGGCTTAATTAGTTTCTCATCAATGGAAGCCGCTGGTGATGAAGGTGAATTGTTTTATATATATATATTTAAGAGAGAGGAACTGTTTTGTTTTCAACTTTGCTGGTGTGAATTGTAAGAAATGTTTCCTCGTGGGGCATTAAATTTAAGAAGATTAAAAATTTAAAGCTAGATACATACCTACGCTATTTCATTCATATAATGAGTTTGACTTGGCAACTCACTGACATTTGTCTACGAAAATGTGACAAAGGCTCTGGTCTAATTTTGTCCCCAGCCCCTTTGCTCTTTAAACTTTTGAAATTTAGTCCATTTATTTCTAATTTCTAGAAATTTTAACGCCTTTGGCTATCTAATTTAAAAATTAAAGTTCAATTAATAATATCATTAACTGAATTTTTTTAAATTTGAATAAGGGGTTAAATTCCTCAAAACAAAAACAGAGAAACTAAATTTAGAAAGTTCAAAGAATACATGGAATAAGGTTATATTTAACCCTTAAGGCTCTTAATAGTGTGTTAGCCGATAAACTAAGAAAAAATGAATAAAATGAATAAAAGCATACGGCCTAGATAAATTATTTTCAACGATTTGGTGCAAAATTTTCAAATGCCCACTGTTTTACGTTACCTCATTTAGCGTTTTACATGTTGACATATATGTATTTGTTTCCCACACCAGGACTAAGATTGAAGACTAGCGGGCAATGACTCAAAAAAGTGATCGGCAAAGTTAGAATTTTTTTTTAGAAAGTGGTAATTAAATTATATATTTTTATAATAGTAAAAATAAAATTTAAATATTTTAATAGTTTATATATTTATAATTTTTAAATAATTAAATTAAAATTTATTATTTTTTGAGAAATAAAATATAATTTTATTATTATTAATTTTAAATTTTATAAATTATAAAATAAATGAAATTTTTTTCATTTTAGTAGTGGAACCCTCCTGCCTTCCCCACCGCCTCATTTTCCATGATCAAGTCCTATTCTGAACCATAAATTTCTTTTTCTTTTTTTTTTTCCACAATGGCGATTCTCTCTTTGTTTTTTTTAGCAACTTTCTTCTACATATTTATATATATAAACTATTTTTTCTATGCTTCACATATTGTTAGATATTTTATTTTGTGATAATTTTTTTTTTGGAAGGTAAGAGGAGATATTGATTGATACAAAGTTGGAAAACAATCATGAAAGCAAAGCAAATGAACATGAATTATTAAAAGGGAAAAAAGAGATATAAAATGCTAGTGGCTCTTGTGATATTTGAAGATCAATTTTTTTTATAATCATCAGAGCTGTTGTATTGCTACCCTCGAATTTGATAGATATAGGTTAAGGCTAATTAATTTGATAAACCTTTCAAATCTTATATTATCCATTAATGTTAAAGCAAAAGGAAAGAAAAAAGGGAAATTTTCTTGGGAAAGAAGTTTATGTTTGCTTAAACAATATCTGTTTAAAAAAATTTATTTTAACCTATATCAACAAGGTCCCGTAGCTCAGTTGGTTAGAGCGTTGGTCTTATGAGCCGAAGGTCGCGGGTTCGAGCCCCGCTGGGACCATTTGTTTGATATTTTTTCTCAGTCAACGGTTTATAAGTTACGCTAATCAACCCCATCATCATCACGGTCAAGTAGTCACCAGTACCTCGTTTTACCCGTTTCAAAAGTCTGATCTGATCCTTTATTATCCCATAAACTCCTTTATTATCCCATAAACAAGTGGTCAAGATTGCACAATGACCCACCTGTAGGCTCTTATCCGGACCCTACGTAACTTACATAAACCTACAATATGGTAATTATGCAGAGGTTTAATTGTGCTCTCGTCCCTGGACTGATTAGAGGTGTTAATTAGCCAGGTAACTGACCTATTTACCATTAAAAATTTTAAAAAATATAAAATATTTATATTAATATGTTTTTATAATTAAATTTAAAATTTTGAAATTTTTTAAATTAGTAAAATGAACCATTTGGACGAGTTAAACTCAGATCGAGTTTAGAAATTTTTTGGATCAAGCCTCTGCGAAGCTCTATTGTACTCTTTTTATATTTAAAAAATTAATCCCTTTAATTTTAATATAAGAAATTTAGGGCCATTTGATTTCTATTCAAAAACATTTCTAATAAATAAAAATTAAAAAAATTGTTTTCAATAATAAAACTTGGACACATATATTGTAACTATTTTTTCTATAACATAAATAAAAGAAAAAAAATACATTTATATGGATTTGAATCGACGTATCATCTTTAATATGTGAAAAATTATTATAGGAAAAAAAATATTTTTCATTCTTTATTTAAAAAATATTTTTAAAATTTCCAATTAAATACTTTTTCTTCAACGTTTTCCATTTTTCAAGAAGAGAAAATATTGTGTACACTAAAAGTGAAGTTTTTAGACTCCACATGTAGAGTAAGTGATTGACAAGTGTCCTATAGAGATATAATAAAATAGGATTAGTGTGGTTAACAAGTGTCCCGTAAGGATATAATAAAATATGGTTAGTATTTAGCGCATCGACAATATATATATTTTATTCTACAAACAACTTTAAGGATTTACCACGTGTCTTTTTTTTAAATATATATTTTTTAATATTTTACTATTTTTTAGAAGACACTAATTTCTAATTTTATTTATAAAGTCTAAAAACTCTACTCGTAGTATATTAACTAACTTGCATGATAAAATATTAAAAAAACACATAATAATTTTAAAATTATTTGTGAGATAAAAAAATATACTGTTTGTATACCAAATATTAATCCGAAGCAAAAACAATTTCTATTTCCCTCCCTTCTGTGAATATAAGAACATTGCATATTTTATAATGTCATTTTATCATTTATTTATTATGTTCTGGCTTCTTTTTTTTCTTTTACATTGAATTTATCCTCACTAATACATTGATTTTTTTTTCTCATTTTTAATAGCTTCATGCTTTTCTGTAAATAGCTATATAAAATAGTATTCAATAACTTTACCACCCTAAATTCAAAATCAAACCCCTTACAATCATATATTCAATATTTTTATTTTTTTTATTTGACTTTCCACATGCCTAATATTAATTATGTAACAATATTTTATTTAAAAAAATCATATAATCTAATTTAATGGAATTTCTTTAATTGTGTTATAAATTAGATTCCAATTATTAAATAAAAAATAGATGGATTAAATTTCTAAAACTAAAAGCAAAGGAATTGAATTTTTAAACATACAAAAAATATAGGGATCGGACCATAATTAAACCTTATATGAAAAAAAGTCCATTTTGCTCCATCCTTTCCCTAATCCAACACTGTTGAATAAAGAGTAATGACCACTTGATTTCATCAGATGATGCTAAAACTGACCCCCCGAAATCATTAAATCATAGATAGATATAATACATACACATTGTAATAAATAAATTTTGGGTAAAAAATATCTATCGTATTAATTATTTTTATTAAAAAATTAGATAAATTACTTATTTTACCTCAAATTAAAGAGTAAACTGTATAACTAATATAATATGATGTGTCAAGTATATCTTATATTAACATGCAAAGATTAAATTTTAACGGGGAAAATAAATAAAAAATTAATTTAATAAAAGACGGGCTTTCACCCAAATTTTGTGGGAGGGACCAGAGAGTTATATAGATAAGCAACCTATCTCCATCAAAAAGAACTCGTCAATTGTTTGTTGTCCAGTCTCTGTTGTTAGCCCTATCATCTCCCTTGCGTTGAATCTTCTCAAAAAGGAAAAAGGTCAAAAAATAAAAATAGAAATAAAAAAACCCAACCAACACTCAACCACTAAGACAACCTCTCCCAAAGCTTCATATCAGTTGTTAAACCTTTTAAATTGATTTGTAAGAGACGTTTCAGAAATATATGGTCTTAATTTTATTTCCCTTATTTATTCCTGTTAGGCCAAATTTTTTATTCTTTTCTTTTCCATCGGGGCCAAAAAGTAAGAAAACAGAAGAAATATAAAAACAACTTGAGAGATAAAAAGCTGGTTATGGGCCATGGCAATCCATATTCCACACCAACCCTTCTATTATTTTCTTTTCTTTTGATTTCTGGCTTTCCTTCTTCTTTACTACAACAGCTACTGTTGTTGTCACCACCTTTTCCCCCTTTTTTTCCTCTCTCAAAAAACTCTTTGCTTTCAGTGCCTGCCTTCTTCCCAAAAGTACCTCCTTTTATTTGTCTGACAGCTTTGTTTGGTATGTCATTTGTAACCCATGTTTTTGGTTTGGTTTTGTTTGCTTTCGTAAGAGGGAAAAATTTGTTATTTTGGGATGCCTTGGATCTGGGTTCTGGATGTTATTAGCACTAGTAAGTGAAATTTTAATGGTGTCAAAGAAAGGAACAATTTTTCCTCAAAAATATCAATTATTTGTTTTATGATATTATGGGGTTTTTGTTCTGCTTCATTTTTCAGCTTCTTGTAGGTGGGTTGACTTTGATAGTTGACTTGTGAAAAGCTTGCTGGTTTGAGTTTAGAACAGCTAGCTTTTAAATTAAACCATGTCCATAGCTTAAGAAGCTGGATTATCTGTGTTCCTGCTGTTGTTTCTGATTATATTTGCCTTGGACAATACTGTTAGGTTGATTTTTAAGTTGGATTGAGAGACTTATTATCAGCAATGGGTTCTGGAAATGTGTTGAAGACACTAGTGAATATAGTGAAGGATGACAGCTCAAAGCAAGTGAAGGTATATATATCATTATTTTACTTAACAATCATAAGCTAAGTTCTGCAAGCTTTCTGTTATCCTGTTATGAATAAAATCTGAGTTTGGTTCTGAAATAATTCATTTTCTATTTGAATCTTTTGGACTAATGTTATCCAAATTCCAAACCCTTTTGGGAAGTGTAATCTTGTGTACCATTGGAATGACAAATTTTGAGGCTTTTAGTTACTTTTTTCTCAACGAATCCGAGCTCATATTCGGCTATAAGTGTCACTTCTATACCTTCCCTGACACCATTTGTTCAATTTGGTTGTCATATGCCAACATCTGAATATGTGTTTGGATGGTTATGTCGGACATGGATACTTTAAGAAAAATAAAGCGTCTAAGTGACACGGCTTTATTATGGTCGTCGTAACTGGTCTCATTTGTTTGGCACAGAGATCTTCAGGTTCTACAAAATCCAAAGGCTTCAAATGGAAGAAACTCCAGCGAAAGACTTCCATGAGAACAAAATTTATTAGAGATTCCGCTGCTCTTGGTATGTCAATTGAGGATTTAGCAGCAACTCGGATTCAAACCGCATTCCGAGCCTATAGGGTATGTTGATTTGCAAGGTCCATAAGATAAACCATGGTTGCAATATAGGCACATGGTACTTAAAAATTAATTGATGTTATGAAAATGTGACCAAGTATCTCCTCTGTTTCTGAATCCTGTTATATGTTGATAATGGACATATGTGCCTTCGATTCTCCTCTTTGTTTTTCAATCCACTTGCAGATATCTTATAAATATAAGATTATTTTCACCTTAGAGATGGTAGAATGGTTTAATAATTCTTTTCTCATGATGCAGGCTAGAAAAAAATTACGTCTATTGAAAGGTATAGTAAGATTACAGGCTAAAACCCGAACTTATTCAATCAAAAAGCAAGCTACAACAACATTACATTATCTTCATTCATGGAGCAACATACAGGCTCAGATAAGAGCTCGTCGACTATGTATGGTAACGGAAGGCCGCCTTAGACAGAAGAAAATAGCTAATCAGCTAAAGCTCGAGGCAAAACTACATGAGCTAGAGGTTAGATCAAAAGCCATTTGCTCATGAGAATTTGCATGGACGAAGATCATGACATCATGTATTCTTAATACTATTTGTCTGCTGTCCATTTTCAGAATGAATCTTTTGTTGTAATCTGTTATTTTACCTTAAACTTAGATCATATAGAGACTCCAATCTGTGTATATTTGCGAACTATTGGTACTCCCAAGTTATTTATGGTACAAGTAGTCATTAAAAGTTCGTAGTACGATGTGATGTTCGGGTCCTTATATGTTTTGTTTGTGCAAGCTGCTTGTGGAATTATTGGTGGAAGACTCATTGTAGTCCAGAAACCCCTAGATCCTTCTAGAATTGTCTAAGAATAGCAATCTGTATGTCCTACTGGTCTATAATGTGATTAGCATTTCATGGTTTAGGTGCTCTTGCTGTCAATTGAAAGCATTCATGTATCTTTTCTTTTTGACACTTTCTGGTAATCTGCATGAGGCTGGCCTATTTAGCTCTCATTCTCCGTCTCTTAATCTTAAATGGATGACAGGTGGAATGGTCTGGGGGCCCCGGCACAATGGAGGAAGTTCTCACAAAGATACATCAGAAAGAAGCAGCTGCCGTTAAGCGGGAGCGAACCATGGCATATGCCTTTTCCCATCAGGTATGCCATATTGCCATCCATTTTATTTACTTTTTTGTGAAAGTTATACAAGCAATCAGCATGGGATATGCATGGTTTGCAGTGGAGGGCTCCCAACTCTATCAATAATGGCCTTGGTAGTTATAGACTTGCTAAAGCTAATTGGGGTTGGAGTTGGGTGGAACGATGGATTGCTGTTCGCCCATGGGAAAGACGGCTCCCAACTCCGTCAACTACCCCTAAATCAACCCCTAAGGAACCACAGAACAAACAGACAAGCAAGGGCGGTAAAAACTCGAATTCACCGAAGCCAAAAGCATCAGTTTCAGTTAAACCCCCACTGTCCAATGCGAAGGGAGCGATGAAGCCTAGGAGGTTGTCTTATCCTGGTGCTGAGAAACCAGCTGCACGTCAAGTAAACACTAAAGCTGATAAGATAAACATCGAAAAAGAAGAGATATCAACTTAGCAGCAAGCCAAATATATAGTTTTAAGTGATCAAATCCTATTTTCTTTTATTTAGTTGTTGAAAAATACATGTATTTATTATTATACTACGCTTTTGCTTCTAAGCCTTTTTGTATATGATGGGGGTGATTCTTTACCTTTGTTGTTTTTGTTTTCTTGTCTTCTAACTTCTGTTTCATACATGATGGAAAGAGACGGTAATATTTTCGTGGTAATGTAAATTTTCTTATTTAAATTCCATTCTATGATTCTTATTACAAAGTGCGTAGAAGAAGATTCAAAGCAGACAACTGCAATTCCATGTCTCCAACATGCATGAATTTTTTTCAGCTATTTTTGTAGCCTTTTCTTTTTTCACTCGCCTTGCTAAGCCATTTTCTTTCTATACTATCTGTAATTGACAGCTTTAGAACCAGGTTAATTAATTGAATCTTTATTATATAGTCAACAACCAGCTTCCTTGAGGTCCCCCTTGCCCCCCATTTCTAGCTTGACTAATGGAGTAGATGGGAGGCTACTAAAGGGAAAAAAGGTATAGAAATTATTAAAATTTTCTATTTATATATTCTGCACAATCTTCAAATAAACATAATCTTCTTTTCAATTTTAAAAGGACTACCTTTATTCTCCGCACCAATCATTAATCTCATGGCTTCATCAACAGCATCTTTTGTAAATGGTGGATCATCACCTTCATTTCCATCTCAGAGACTCTTGGCCTTAGCCCAGCAGCTGCGTCATTACAAGCCTCCACCTTGTTCCTTAGACGAAGAATCTGTTACCCCAGTTGTCCAAAACCCAGAAAAGTTTAGACCCAAAAGAGCTGCTGTTTTGATATGTCTCTTTGAAGGAGATGCTGGGGATTTGCGTGTCATACTGACCAAAAGGTCTTTAACAATGTCTACACATTCCGGTCAGTTTGTTTCTTTTTTTTTTTGGGGGATTCTTTCATTTTTCCTTCATGTGACTACCGAATGAGGACTTTAATTGTTTTTAGTGTTTTTGATACCTTTGTTGTTGTTGCAGGGGAAGTTTCATTGCCAGGTGGGAAAGCAGAGGAAGGAGACAAAGATGATGGTGATACAGCTACTAGAGAAGCCAAAGAAGAGATTGGGTTGGATCCTTCACTTGTGAATGTTGTAACTTTTCTTGAACCATTTTTGTCCAAGGTATTGAAATAGTATCTTCTAAGCTCTTTTAGCATTTTCTTCATACATGATTCTACATGGTAAATGGCATTAGTTTGATCTGAACCGGTTCTCATTTGGGTGATCCTATATACCAATGGTAACATCATAAGTTTCTTGTTGGGTTAGCATAACAGCAAAGGGTTTTTGTAATGCAATCGCCTAAACTTGTTTATCCAATTGCAGAATCTTAAGAAACCTATTTTTTTTTTTGAGCACTTGATATCATAAATGCATCTGTATAGTCAAAATTTTGGTGTTGCCTATCTGACACCTTTATCTGTAAAAAATGGGAATTCATGGGTGTTTTTGGCGAGGGGTACATGGGGATAATCAGTGCTAATACTAAATATTTCGACAAAACATGGGGAGAGTCAAAGCTAGTATACTAGTGAAAATGGTGTTATTTAGTTTAGACAAGCTGCCTACGTAATCAAAGCATGATTTCTCACATGGGTAATTTAATAGCTCTTACAACCAAAGATAGTTAAGGTACTAGAAATGTGAGTTCGACAGTTGTTAGTCCTTTCTTGAATGGTAGGTATCTTGAAAAAAGTTGAATTTTTATTGATTAATCAATTCAGAGAAATGACTTGAGTGGTAGTGTTAAGCTGGTAAATATGTGGGCTGAGAGGGGATTTGCTAGATGGTCGGATCTGCAAAATGGAAGAGGTGAGCTATGATAGTGTCGGAGTTGGCACTCCGCTCTGATGCTTAAGTCAGTCAGGGGTTTCAACTTAAAATGTTGCATATGTTTCAGATTGTTTAAATGTCCCTATTGAATGTAATGTGATATTTGGATCCTATTATGCTTTTTCGATTGTGAACGATATGATCTTTCAGTTTCGGTGAAAAACATCGTAAAAAGAAGCATGCACCATAGCTGGAATTCTATTCCGCTTTGGCTTTCAGCTGGTTACAAATTATTGGTTTTTTTCCTGCAGCATCTCCTTAGAGTTGTTCCTGTTATTTGCATACTTAACGACAGGAAGGCATTCAAGCCTAAGCCGAATCCTGCTGAAGTGGACACTGTGTTCGACGTTCCACTGGAAATGTTCATTAAGGTTTTTCTCTTAACTCCTATCTAGTGTTGTACTTTTCACCCTTTCTAAAATCGTGTGCGATTTGTTGGGTTCAGGATGAAAATCGAATTGCTGAAGAGAGAGAAATGATGGAAGAAAAGTATCTTCTTCACTTCTTTGACTATGAAACTGAGAATAAGAAGTATCTAATTTGGGGTTTAACTGCTGGCATTTTAATCAGAGCTGCTTCAGTGGTCTACCAGCAACCACCGGCCTTCCCGGAACAGAGTCCCAAGTATGAATTTCTTAGGGATGTGGGCAAAATTACCGACGCACATTGAATATAGTCTAGGAATTTTAAGCTTGCCTTGTATTGCAATGGGGCATCTTCAAAAGTAATAATCTTGCAGAAAATCTAAACAGAGTATTCATTCAAAGCAATCTTTCCTTCGTTTTACTCTTCTTTAACAAGATTAGACCAAGAATCTACTTTGTGCTGAATATCACACAATGTTTGATTGTATGAAAAAAAGAACATAACAAAACATTTCTGAAGCAGCTAAACATGTTTGGAAAAAGGACTTTAGTAAGCATCTCTCAGCCGAAAACCTCATAGAATTTCTCGATAACGAGTAAACCGGAGTCGATAGACTCCAAAGGATCCTTGCGAAGACGGTGTCTCAAGCAGTTGGGGATGACAGTGGCAATATCTTCTGCAATGACTTTATCTCTTCCTTTAAGAGCTGCAAGAGCTTTTGCAGCTCTATTAGTGACAATATCTCCTCTCAATCCATCAACATTCAACTCAGCACAAACCTTTGATATTTTAACCTTTAGGTCTTGATCAATCTGGACAGAAGAAAGAGAACTCCTAGCTGAAGCAATCTGCTGTTGGAGCTTCTCTTGCTCTGCCTTGTAAGAATCACGGAATTCTTTTGGGTTTTTATCAAACCGTGCTCTTTCCTCCACAATCTTCACTCTAAGCTCAGCGTCCCTCACTGTCCCGACTTGAGCATGCATTCCGAATCGATCAAGAAGCTGTGGTCTAAGCTCTCCTTCTTCTGGATTACCTGAGCCGATGAGAATAAACCGAGCAGGATGTGAGATCGAAATACCTTCCCTCTCAACAGTGTTCCATCCTGATGCAGCGGAATCCAAAAGAACATCCACCAAATGGTCATCTAAAAGGTTAACTTCATCGACGTAAAGAATCCCTCGATTAGCTTTAGCTAGAAGTCCAGGCTCAAATGCCTTGACACCCTCAGTGAGGGCTTTCTCAATGTCAATGGTTCCACAGACCCTATCTTCAGTAGCACCTAATGGCAAATCCACCATGTTGATTTTAGTCATTGTAATAGTCAGTTCCTCTCCATTTACAACCTTTTCTCTAACTTCTATGCCCATTGATTCCGGATCTTCCGGGTCCGAGTTATAAGGGTCACCGAAGACCACCCTGATTTCAGGCAATAAATCAACCAAGGACCTAACAGTTGTGGACTTCCCAGTTCCCCTATCACCCATTATCATAACACCACCAATCTTGGGATCAATCACATTCAACAGGAGACACAATTTCATCTCATCTTGTCCTACTATAGCAGCAAATGGAAATACTGGTCTTTGACTTTCTTTAGCGGCAACCTTCTGAGCCTGAAAATTATTACTTCACAAGCTTCATTCACATATAATTTCAAAAGCAATTACTTACAAGTTCTACTAGGCAACTCTATATCTTACTGCCCAACAGCAATTTCTTCAAATACCCAATTTCTTCAATTCCAAAAATAGAATGAAATGAAAGAAGAAAACCAAGTTAATTAGGTTACCTGTTCAACAGAGTTAATTTCAGTGGCGACATTGGTTACTGCAATATGAAATTGAGGCCTCCCCTTTCTTCCCTGAATCCCAATTCCTCCATACAGTTTCCTCCCATAACCCTGTCCTGTACCAACAAGGAAAGGGTCAAATCTTAGTGAACAGAAAAATATCCAAAGCCCAACTTATCATCTTCATTGATAAAGCAACTTGCAGAGATGGTAGAGAAATGTACCTGGGTTAATGGAGATAGAGGGAAAGGCAGGCTTTAACGAAGGAGAAACGAGGGACCGAGAAGCTAAGATTGCGGTTGAGGTTCCAAGCACGGAAGCCATGGCGCCTGCAATTGTATTTTTGTCAGTGTTGTGAGACTCTGTGAGTGTCACGGTTTTATGTGATTTCCTCGACTCAGCTCGACATGGTTTCTTATTGGTTTGTTAGGTTGCGGATAAGAAGATAGATTTCATTCTTTCTTTGCCTTTGATTTTTGTCATCTTGTCTCATAATCAAATCAAATAATATTATTTTAAATAAATATTGGAAAAATAAATCTATCATAATAATAAAATAAAAATTGCTTTTCCCCCCTAATTCCATCATTTAACTATCTTTACTTTACACATTTAGCTCATAAAAAAGTTTGTCTTTACACGTTTAATTTAAAGGAATTTTATCTAAGTTTTACACAATAATAGACATCTTATGTTGTACAGATTTTTTTATTTTAAAAAAATGTGTACTAATTATTATCAAATATGAACATTAAAATAAAAAATTAAAAAATTAAAAAATGGGCCTTTTTTCTTTTCATTGGAGAAGCAAGAGAAAAGTTCTGGTGGAAATGTAGCGAAGTGTTTGACATCTTTCGTGGTAGTGCAGCTCTTGCAAGTCAGTGAAGGAACGTACGTACTCATCTCTGGCATTGTTTTTGCTCTCCTTGGTTAGCTCTTCAGTTTCTCATAGGGGCTTTTAATTAGATATCTTCGCTACTGTTAATCCAGTTAATGGTGTGATGGCAAAAGATTTTTGTTGGATTGATGTTAAAATAAAACCTTTGGTGCTGATGTTTCCTTATCCAATAATCATATTTAACTTCGATTAAATATGAAATTAATAAATTTTTATTTTGACTAACTTTAAAAATTTATAAAATAATTATTAAACTATTCAAAAATTTTCATTTAAGTCATTAAGCTATTTAAATCGTTTACCTATAACCTTTTCTGTTTGCACTGTTTACATTAATTGAAAGTTCTTTTTCCTCTTCTCTTTTACAATTCAATTTATTTTTCATAAAACAGTTTTGAACGTAATGAATCTATAAACTAAAATCTAAACAATTTTCTTTTTCGATCTTTGATATTAACCGTTAGATTGAATTGGAGCTAAATGTATATTCTTTTTCTTGTTGCCGGGTATTGATCTATCATATTGGTTATTGAATCATAGCTTGGTGCTTGCTAGCCAAACTTTTTTTGAAAAAAAATTAACAGCCCAATGACTTAAATAAAATCTTTGGAACAATTCGGTGACTTAAATGAAAACTTTCCAATAGTTCAGTGACCATTTTGTAACCTTTTGAAGTTGAGTGACCAAAACATAAAAATACTAATAATTTAGTGACCTTGGTTGCAATTTTCCCTTACTTTAAACGCTCATACCAGGCTCCACCGCACTCCCGCGTCTTCAACAGTCGGAGCTATAGTATATATTCAGAGTACATTTGAACAGAAAGAAAATCCTTTCACCTAAAACCGGCATTTTCTTCGCCAATTTTCTTTCCAGCAAAACAGCCTCGTTTCTTACATTCTCTCACGAATATTGACGACGCAAGTCTGCTCTCTTCCTCTCGCTCGAATTCAAATCCTAAACTATTTAGAACTTACTTTTTTTTTTAGATCATGTCATTTTCGCTGATCGATTCTTTCGGTGAATTAACTCCTGTTTTTGAATTTGGAACTAGTTTAGGCATTCAATCAGTTTGGTTTTGTAGCTTTTTGTAGTAATACATACTGTTTCTTTGATGATCATTGTCTCTACATTTTCCTTCTAGTGAATGTGCTTTCAGCTTTCATGTTTCTCTGTGCGGATTTTTCTTTGTTACTATTTTGACCTAGAAATTTTGTCGAACAGGTCAGGTATTTTGAGCTTGATCCTTGATGTTTAACTAATTGCATGTTTCCTAGAAATGCATTTATTCGGTATAGATTGCTCTGTCATGTATTAGATCTCGTGGATGATGGATCTCTCATCTCTGATTTAGTTTGATTTTGGAAGGTTGCATGTTGAAGTTTTAAATACCTTAATAATGACTTATGAAATAATCTGATATAAATTTGCAAAGGAACCTCATAGGTAGTCCGTTACTCCATAACCACTAAAGCATTAGTTTGCGTATATATATCTGATGAGCGAATTGCTACGATTGCATTCTTTTTAAAGTCTAGTTCATTGACCATTACTCCTGTTGAATGGTAATGTCATTAGCAACATCGTATGTTTAGAATGTCATTGATCTGGTTTTCTCGCATATGTTATTGATACTTTACTTACATGTAGCGGAACTAATGTATTGTATCGTCACTTGTTTTTCTTACACTTCACACCTTTGATCCATGAGTGTTAGATATGCTGCTCCAGCACCATTTTATTGCTTACTTGCTTTTCTATTGCAATTCATATTGATTTATTGACAGTCTCTTGGATGGATGCAGTTGAGAATAAGTTTTTATGAATGTTGTGAGCAGATGGCAGAGCCACAGAAAGCAACTTCTTCAGCTGTTGATTCAAAATCAAAGGAGAAAAAATCAATGCTAGGTATTCCTGTGGCATGCAAAAAATTAAGAAAAATGCTTTAGAAATCTTGAAAAATTAACAAGAGGCTGTAGCTCTAGTAGATGGGAGCTATGAGTAACCATGGTGATTTCTTAATGAAGACATTATTAGAAACAATGCCCTTAACCTTTTATGATTAATTGCTCTGGAATCTCCCAAGACTATAAATAATTAGTCAATCAACCTAAAGTCTAAAGAGGATTCAAAAAGTCGTTCTAGTATCACCTTTTTCAATAATTGAAAAGAATTATATACTGAGATCCTATTTTCCACTTAAAAACAGATGAGGAAATTGGTAAAGATTTCCTTGGCTCCTGGAAATCTATGTCAGTGAAAGATGATGCTTTGGATTTTAGCTTTGAGACAACCACAAAGGGAAAGAATAAGGCGTTTAACTTTGACAAGCTGTAAGTGTTACCAAATCTTGGAGCGATTATTGTCATCATAAAACTTGTCTCATTATACACATCAGAACCTAGCACAGTTAGTCTATTCTGCATATCATATGTAGGAATAGTATACTATTGTATTGTCCATCTTTTATTCATTGCTTCACTTCATCTATTTTGGTGCTTTCTCTGCATGGATGTCATCATTGTGCTTTTTGCAGCAGAAATTATTTCTGTGAGTAGGATGAGTTACTGGATACTCAGTTATGAAGATAATTTTCTTTTCAGGGATATTGATTTTAATCTGGATGATGATTTTGGCAAGTTTTCATCATTCAAAGTGGACATGCCTGATCTTGACTTCTCATCACCCGCAAAAAAGGATGCAAAAGCAAAGGAAAAATCTAAAGAGGAAAGTAACAGTGGGAAGCAACAAGAGAAAAAAGATCGCTTAGCTTTCTCTTTTAATTTTAATGAGTGAGTGGATAATTCTTCAATTTTCAATCATCTCATGTTTTAAAATTGTTTATTGGATGCATGAGTCCACTTCACAGTCATTTTTTTATTTGTTAGCCTGTACATTGGATCTGTTGCAGGTTGGATGATTTTGATTTTGATTCAGCCCTGAATAAAGGAGAGAAGACTAGTAAGAAAAACCAGGAAAGTAAAGACGCTGAGTGAGTGGATTATTCTTTTATTTTTCAGTTATCTCATGTACAATCTTTTGCTTTGAAATTGTTTACTGGACATGCAAGTCAACTTCACATTCATTTTTTATTTGTTAGCCTGTATATTGTATCTGTTGCAGGTTGGATGATTTTGATTTTGATTCAACCCTAAATAAAGGAGAGAAGACTAGTAAGAAAAATAAGGAATGCAAAGCCGCTGAGTGAGTGGATAATTCTTTTATTTTTAAATCATCTCATGCTTTAAAATTGTTTGCTGGATGCATAAGTCAACTTAACATTCATTTTTTTTAATTTATTAGCCTGTACATTGTATCTGTTGCAGGTTGGATGATTTTGATTTTGATTCGACCCTAAATATTGGAGAGAAGACTAGTAAGAAAAACCAGGAAGGCAAAGCCGCTGCTTCTGAGAGTACTGAAGTTTCTAAAATTGATCAAGCACTTGAGGATGATCTCATAACTGAAAGACTTCCAGAATCAAGGGATGCAGCCAATTCGAAGGCTGAGACATCCAAGGGTCGGGTGGAGGCTTGCAAATCCACAGATAACCCTTGTTCCTCAAAAGCTGTTCCTGCACAGGGGCCTGCACCTGAAAAAATGGATACAGCACAGGGATCAAGAATTTCTCCAGAGACATCACTGGATACCAATGCCGAAGAAACATATAAATCAAGTCCCTCGCCAGAGAGGGAGGTTTCATCAGAACTCTATGATCAGCAGTCCTTACAAAGTTCACCCTTGGATTCCCGTAATGTGAACAATTCAAACCCAGAAACAATTTCCGACATGCAGGCAGAAGTTTGTTCTCAGGGAAGAAGAACAAAAACCAGTTCCGCTTCAGAGCAAAATGTCAAAGACAATGTGATAATTAATGAGTCCATTCAGGAAAATTTGCACCGGAAGAACTCATTTCCGCTATCAGAGACTGACAGAGATGGAAGAAAAGGAGCAGGTGGCAATATCCCAGCAGAAATAGATGACAGTCTATTAGTGCAAGATGGTATAGTTCTGAAAGGCATTAACACTGCAGGCTTATCAACAGACAATATTGCAGCCAAGAAGTATATCCCGAATCCAACTCCCAAACTTCCTTCAGTTTCATTGGACAGGTCAATAATCCACAAGTCTTTTAATAATGTGCCATCCTTTAACTATTGAAATGTTCTAATTAGTGATTTTCTAGATGAACTATGTGAATGAGAGGGATTGTTCATCATGATTTTAATAATATATTAGTAGTTACATTATTGAAGAGCTGAAATATGCATAACTGCATCTGCAACTGTAACTGCTTAAAATTGCACCAACTGACAAACGCTTGCTTTTTTATGCTAACATATCCTACTATTAGCTCTGATAATATATTAAACCTGGTATGTGTGTTTAATGTTGCAGCTAACTTTGATTTATTAGATGCAGTGAACCAACAGACACTGAACAGACAGCTAGAAAAGGAAAAGAAGCTGGGGCTATTCGCTCAAGGTTTTTCAGAAGACTAGAGGAAAACAGATCTCAATTGCATCAACCATCAGAAATTGGAAAAGAGGTTTCCTCATTTAGTGGGAAAAATAATGGTGGCATGCATTTAAGCCCCGTATATGAGAAAAGGTATGACATGCTTCCTCTAGCAATACTCTTGCTCCAAAGGCAGACAGACTTTTTAGACTCTTTGTATCTTCACCAGGGAGGACTTTGGTGCTAGTGAAGCACAGAGTGTAAGAAAACTGGTTGATTATTCAAAATTAAGTTCGCAAGAACTGACAAAAAGGAGGTCTGTTTTGCAGCAAAGTGAAAACAATATTGGAAGTTCTAGTGATATCAGGTGAGGCTTTTACAATAGTAAATTTATGTAACAGTATGTGCTAGAATGTGGTTGTTCCTTTGGAGATGTCCTTACAACTTTTTACTTTAGAGACATTAAATATGAAAAGTTCACTTCTTAGATGATATTGTCTATACAATCCAAAACAGGGCTGGTTTTGCTGCTGGTGCTATACAAAATGGTGCCCACAAATTGATCAGTAAATCAAGTTTGCAAGATAAAGCAGCAAGAAAAGGAGACCCTGTCCTTTTAAGAACCGAAAAGAACGCAAGGTGAGTCTTCCATATATGAGCTTATATTTCTAATTTTCTGTCAAGCTCAACTCCAGAAACATTATTTTACTATATGCAACTTTTAGAATTCGAAAAGTATGCATTTTAATACCTGGCATTTAACTGGTTCTTGGTCAAAGTTTCATCATTGTCTAAGTGAAATGTCAAGATGTTCTAATAGGGTGCCTAAACGTGGATTCTTCCTTCCTGGCCCATTAGTTCTGTTTATTCATAAATTATCTTGGACAACTTTTTTACTGCACTTGACTATCAAGAGTTCTCAAATGAATTTTGATTTGGTTACACATTTCTTGTAAGTTCTATATTCTGATTCTTGCTTTACCTAGTGATTCTTTTGCATGATAACTTTTTTTTGTCTCCATCTTCCATTAAAATTTTATAATTTAATCCATATCATCTTGCAGCTAATCTTGTATTACTTGATCTATTTGTATTTATTTGAAACCTTTAGCAAATTGTTAACTGAGCTCTGCAAGCTTATGTGGATTCCTTGCAGTCTGCAAGCTAATCCTCCTAACCATACCGAGAAGACAACTGAATCTAGTGTCCAGAAATCTTTGAATCCCAAACTTCAGGTTCCAAAAATGCACTCCATCCAGAACTCGATGTTTCATTCTGAAGCACATAAAATTACCAAGAAAGCACCTGCTCTCTCTTGCATTAAAAGCACAAGGTGTGTCATTGATGTAGCAAGCTCAATGTTTATTAAGGTCTTTATATGAGGGATTCTCGGTTAACTTCTTGTAGTAATGGTTGGCCTCTTTTTGATGTAGGAGTATAGGACCAAAGACGGATCATATGAGTTCTCAGAAGGAAACCAATTCATTGGGAAACTTAGAGCAAAACAAGGATACTAGAGGAAATACATCTAACATTGTCCTTCCAGTAGGAGTAGCTGAGACACAAACACCAAAGTTCCCATCCTTGAAGCGTAAAACATTTCAGGTTCTCTTTCTTTTTCTGATACTAGTTACTTCAATGCAAAATTATATTTTCACTAAAAAAGCACAATAATTTTTAAATATAGTGCCATCAAGATGGTATTGTGTTCATGTAATTAATATGATGTGTCACTAGTATTTTCTCAAAGCTGTTTTACAGGAATCGAATGGAGACACGGTGTTGTTGAAATCCCTTAAAAGGCTTTCGCAATCACCAACTGAAAGCAGGTCTATTGCTTTTGAACTCTGCACATAATCGTAACCACTTTACAAGCTTCATCTCTAGAATAACACATTTTTTTTAACAAAAAATAAAACCTGCAGGAATCTTACAGAATCTTCCGAGAGAGTTGCTAATAAAGAGGTATCTGATCGACCAAACTTGTACATTTCTGCATGAACAAAAGCAGAAAATACATGTGCAAGCCAATTGCAGATTCAAATATTCGGTAAACTCTTGACTTTAATTTCTTCAAATGGTTATGCTAGGTGCAAAATCATAAGAACCATGTGGAGGTTTCAACCAAGAATGTTCTCTATGATCATCTGACCTCTGGATCTGAAGTTGCTCGGGAGGTGAATATGACAGAATCCGAATTTGCTTCAGTCATTGAAAATGATGGAAAAGTGGAAAAGGCTGAAGCTTATGGGAAGGAGCTTGAAGATGTAAGTAAAACACATCAAAGAAAGAAAGATTCATTGAAGATTATATTATGTTATTGATGTATTTCATTAAGAAAATCAGTAATGTTTATGTGGTCTTGAGTTATATTAAAGTACTTCATAGTTTATTTAGGATACGAAAATCAATATGCACAAGAGAATATAATTAGATATTTGGTAAATTTGCTGTTTTATCTTTGCAGATATGCAACATGCTGAAAAAGAAAAACGAGGAAGCCAAACAAGTATTGGTTCGAGCAATTGTGAACAACAACAATTTACTGATGCTTAACCATCCCATCTTGAAAGAGAAGATATCCTTTCCCATTTTGTATTATTTGCAATCATAAGATTTTATCTGGGTACAATGATTATTATTAGAGTTGCACATTCCTTCACGATTGAGAACATTAATATGGTTCAGAAATTTGCTGAGCTACTGATTTCCAAGGAAATGCCAACTTGATCACGGGAACGAACGGTGCTTATATGCCCTTGGAAGGTATCTCTCTCACTCAAACACATGCATAGACACATGGTACACATGATAATTCAAATTTCTTCCCTATTTTGGTTGATAAGTTCTTGCTCCACGCAAATCTCAGAAACAGGATGCATGGTCTTCTTCCGTCAAAAAGTTAGTCGGAGTTAAGCAAACATGGTTAGAAACTCTGCATTTATCCATCGCTTAGTTCTACTTAGTTTCTCTGACTCATTGAAGTGAAGCTTTCAATTTAGAACTTCATTAAACCTTGTAGATTGTTCTATATGATTTACAAGTTCTCATCTTTTGATTGATTGCTTTTAAAAAAAATAATATCTTGATTGATTTTTTTTTATATATTTTAAAGGTAAGAACCCTAATTTATTAGCAGGCATCAAGACTTCGAAGGCCCAAAACCATTCTCCTAATTGTGTATAACTAAACACACTGCTAAAGTCCAAAACAGAGGTCGAATAGGGTCCAGTCCACTCCAGTCGTAAAAGTAAAAAATTTAAACTCTTCCCTCCTGATTGGTGCCCCAATTTGTGCAGCATAAAAAATGCGCGCCTTCTCCATTGAATAATTTGACATTGGCAATTTCATTCGAAGTTTCAAGCCTAGGATGAAACATAAAAATAGATTCCGCCTCCGCCCTCCCTCCTTTTAAAAAAATAGTCCCAAACTAAAACCATTTTTTTCCTAATTCAACCCACCAAAATTCCCTCCATGTTACCAAAACTAAAAAAAACATGTAAAAATCCCAAAACAACTTGAATTGAAATCTTTCTTTTCCTCCCCTCCAAAATCCACCATTACTTATGTCTCCTCTTCTCCACAATTTCTCCATCCCTCCCATCCTCTCTGCCCTTCTCCTCCACCTCTTTCTCCTCCCCCTCTCTCAGTCAAATGGCTATTCTCTCCTTTCATGAAAATGACAACAAGGAGAACATCCCTCCTTTCTCCTCAAAAAAGCCTACATTTCTTCTTACAAAACTTTCATCCTCCAACAATAAAAAAAGAAGATTAAGGAAACCCCTTCAAGACATTACCAATCTCATTCTCCCACAAATTTTTTCAACTCCAGTTCAATCCGATACAACAGTTCTGGTTTCTTCCCAACCTTTGGCTTCTCAACCCAATTTCAAAAAGAGGAGAGATGAAGATAAGCTAGGATCAATTTGCAGGAAGACTCATTTCGTGTATAAAAGTGTGAACTTCCGATAGCTCAGACACTAAATCCCTAAATTACTAGGGTGATTCGTTTGTCAACTAGTCAATCTGCTTGATTGAGAGTTCATTTTTGTTTCGTTTTCTTGTATTAGTACTTTGGTTTTAAGTTATACATTTATACATAAATATAATTGATATAGTATGTCTCAAAATCGAAATCTGACCTTTATATTATACTACCGTGGAATAATATGATTGGTTTTTCTCCTCTTTGATGTTCTCGAGTCTGGTGAATGATTGGACTGGTTACATAAATTTGGCCAAGTGAAATTTTTAGATTACGTTGGTGAGGTCTTTTGGCTTAAGTGGGAAACTAAAGAAGATTTTCTTTTACCAGAAAAGAAGAGGCTTTAAAACCTTGATATATGAATGTAAGAATAGATTACAGTTATAACTTAAAATTAAACTATTAATGATTTCGGCTTAGATTTGTTAAGATCAATTAATATACATTTGTCGTGCCAATAAAAAAAATTCATATACATTTTTTTTGTCTAAATCTATATTCTATAGCAAAATTTTTATGTTATTTTTTGGTGCGTCTTATTTAAAGTAAATTTAATTTGATTTTAAAAAAATAAATTTTACGTTAATTAAATTGAGTTATTTAAATTTTGAGTTCAAGTTAAGTTGAGTTTTACAACTTGAATAATTTGAATAAGAGATTTGTGTAAATATTTTTTTGTTTTTGTCAATTTTAAAAATGAGTAAATTAATTTCTTTCAATAAAAGTTAAAAAAATCAAAATAATTTATTTTTAGAAATTTAAAATTTATATTTTTTAAAATTTAAAGAATATATAAAGAAAGTTAAAATTTTAAAAAATTTTAAAAATAATAATTTTTGGATCTAAATAAGTTAATTAATGATTCAAATTTATCAAAATATCTTATGTTTTTTATACTTTGAAAAAGCTTATAAATATATATAATTTCGAATTTATGTGCTTTAATATGAAATTAATTATATTATAATAAAATTTTAATTTAACATATTTAATTTTTTAATTTAATGTGAACAATTTTACTTAATTCGACTTGATTCAAATTTTATTTTACTCGATTCTTTGAAATCAAATTAAGATAAAAAAATAAAATTTTACAACTTGATTAATTTAAATTTTTTCTACTTCTTTGATTCTATTAATTGCCCGGCTTATATTACCCCACCAATATTATCTTGCCACGTGTATCAGTGAATTTGTGCAAATTGACTGAATTTGCCGTTAACGTTACTCAATGTTATATTGTTTTTAACGTGAATAAAAAGTACAAGAAAAGTGATGGCTAAAAATAATAAAGACGAGCAGTAAACGGTAAAAGTGAACAAAGTTAACGGCAGCAAGCTGTTAGTTCACTTAAAATTCAATAATACACGTGGCAAGAAATATTGGTGAGACATACAAAGAGCACTAAAAAGCAGGAGAATTTTGTTCATATTTAGAGGAGTTTATGGATGGGGCCGGTTGAATTTGATATAATATTATATATAATTTAACTATATTTTGGTTTGAAATATGAGTAATTAATTTTTTTAAATCCATTTATATTAATAAATGATTAATTTGATTTCATTTTAGTTTATTCGTATGTTTTTTAATTGTTTATAGAATATATTTCTTTTCACTTAACATATTTTTTAATACTTATATATATTATAGTATGACATATTTAATTTTATGACATAAATTATAACATGCATAAAGGAAAAGAAAAAAATATTATAAATTTAAAAACAAGTCATCTTATATTTAAATAAACTTAATTTCTTTTTGTTGAACTATTTTTTTGGTGTAATATTTTTATAAAAATATTTTCAATATCGAACAAATTTTTAAGTATGGACTAGTAGCTTGATATTTGAATATGCTTATACAGAAACAAACCAGCTTGAAAGCAACAACAAAAAAATAATAATGATAACAGAAGGAACCTGTTAGCAATTTACTGATTTAGCATCTTTCTTATGGTTATGAGTTATCAGAACTTAGACTTTCGTATCTTTGAGAATAAGAGTGAACCTAAAAACAAATTTTAATTTTGATAAAATCCCAAGGCAAAACTATTTGATGAATCCTCCAAATAAAATCTCTTTGGGAATGGAACAAACAAACTTGGCCTACGTTAACATCAGCTGACTGTTAGTTTCACTATGACTGAGATATTCAACTTATGAATTTGATGAATCTATTCATCATTTCCATGACGAAGACCAAAAGAGACTATAGATGAAGCACTCAAGAACTTAAACAAAGAAGAGATGGTGTCGTAAGCAGATCACTTTGGGATAGTGGATTTGACATGTGCTCCAAAATATTACATGACAAGGTCGAGTCCTAACAAAAACAAAATGAATGACTAAAATTGGTCTGTTCTTGTCATTATTTTTTACATTTGAAGTTCTCTTTGGTCTTTAGGACTAGTCGAGAGGACGTGACTCTTCCATGCTCAAAGTGGATAATGAGAAAAAAAGTTGTGAATGCTAGTCAGCTTAAATGCCTAAAAATTGTTTCTGACTTTATGATATTGAATTAGTTTTAAGTGGTATTCTGTTTGTTTAAAGTACCTCTTTCTGCTAAAGGTAGTGAATTTGAACTACCATGTTTATTCACATATTAGGAGAGCATGGAAGAAAGTCAAAAAAAATTGTTTAGGAAGAATAGCGATAAAGATTATAAAATTTATAAAGGAAAAAGTTTAAAATTTTGTATTAAAAATACTTAAATTAAATTATTAATTTCTCAAAAAAGACTAAAATTATGATTAAGTTGAATCTTTTAATTTTGAGAAGAGGTTATAAAACAATTTCCTCATTTAATCAAGGGGGCTAATGCCCCTCCCTTCTCCTTTGACTACACCATATAAAAGAGTTCTTTACGTTCTCTTTAGAGGTGAGAGACAAAACCTTAAAGTTATGCAGGTAATTTTTTTTGTAATTCATAAATTTGCATTTGAATAATGTAGCTTTATCAAAATCCTCCAATGCTGAATTATATATAATATCCATTTATATATCAATTTGCGAATGTGAATCAGGGGTCAACTACACTTTTTATGATGACAATCTCATGCTTTTTACGCCTATATATACACCGAATATTCAGGCTTGGACCCATAATAAGATTTCAGTATCTAAACACGTTAGAAGAAAATGGGTAACTGGCGATTTCTTGCATGTTTGATACTGATTTTGTACTCAGTTTCAAGCTCCGAATGTCGCCTTCTTAATCCAAACATTGACGGGAAAAACCCAACAGACTCTTTCCGAATGTTGTCCCTTGCCACTATTTCAGGTAAGGTGTATCAGTTTAATATAGGGATCGGAGATGAGTCTGGAAATGAGAACCTCTACGAATCAAAACGCCGAAGTCCAGGCGGTCCGGACCCGAAACATCACTGATTTCCATGTTTAGTAGCAGTATTTTTCGTGAGAGCTATATGTAGTTATCGGCATCATGCATGTATCTTCCAATGAAAGAAATAACTTTGTCATTAGAACTGGTTGTTTTTATTGACATAATATGTATCTTTGATCCGTTTTGTTTGAATATAATTTGTGCATTATCTTTGGTAGACATTTTTCTTTCTGAAAATTCCTCTGCTTCTTTCATCGGATTCCCATCCCGGAATCCTTACATCTATACTTACCAGAAAAGTTAAATATGGTAAAAGTACTATGAAGGCATTGTAATTGGATTCAAATTGCATTTTGTCTTTTTTAATAAAAGGAATGGGCAAATTTATCTTGTGTGTTAGATCAAAAAACAAATTAATCCTTTCGTGAAAATATTCATCCATTTCTATAGTTAAAAACTGACGTGGTTGATAAATAACCGGTAGTACGTATTGTGTTACGTGTACCTCATTTTGACTTACATGGACCAGTTTTTATTTGTAGAAATGAATAAAATTTTAATAAAAAGACTAGTTTCATCTTAAATCTAACATATAGGGACTAATTTGCTCATTTTTTGAGTAAATGGGACAAAATATAATTTGACTCCTAATACAAGGATCTCTATAATACTTTTATCGCGAAATATGTATGTTTATGCATATTAGAAGCTCTGCTGGTAAGGCTGTGTTGGAATATGCAGGCAGAAGGAAAGGAGTAGGTTATTTTCTATATGGGATGGCTCTCAATCTTTTTCTATCATGGTAATTGTAAAGTGAATTCCATACATAATATTACAATAATTTTCAATCTATGATGACGACAATACGGAAGATGGTTATGGAGCACTCAAGAATCGAGCAAGGCCAATATTGGTTTTGTGAGTGCACCACTTCGATGCAACGTGAAAGACGTGACTTTTTATATTTTCCCCCATTGGATAAGGCGCAAAGATAGGCAACTTGGCTATTTTTTAAGCCCCCAAGATTATCTGTGTTTTCTCACAGTAATCAATGACAAGATACATATATACATACATACATACATACATAAAACCCTTTTATAATTTTGCTGAGTTGAACAATTAGGAACTTCACTACTGAACTGCATATTTTGATGGAAAAGAATACTTGAATTAAAAGTTCATAGTTTGCTAGAAAGTGGAATCTAATTCCTGAAGTGCCTACAGCTGCATCCATGCCTATGTGGATAGAAGATTAACACCAAAAAGAGACAAACAAATGAACAGATCACATTAGTATTGGTATTAAGCTTGTTTGGTAGCTATTAAAAGTATGCAATATAGACAAAATCTAATTTGTCCGATCCCAAGTATTGGGCATAGATTAAGGCAATAAAAATGCTTGAACCCACCAACAGATGATTGTATAAGTGGAAGTGGAACTCTTTTTTAAATATTTGGATTAAATTCGAATTTGAAGTCATTAATATTAGAAGGGTTTTACCTAAATATCACTTAGGCATGGCTTAAACAGGATTAGACTCTGATTGTAAAACAGAAAGAGAAATCTGTAATTATATGAAAACCTGAATTGACCAAAACCCCAAAACCATACCTAAATATCAACTAGTATCAATAACAATCGGCTAAAAGTAGTTTGTAATACTCCACGAACTTACAATAAGCCAAAATTAATGTTGGCTCGTTGCTGTTTGACATGTTTATTGGCAAGAGCTTAGTGAGAACAAAATCCCTTTGTATTTTCATTTGGTTCTATCAAGTGGAAAATATGGCTTTGCCTGTCAGATGACAATTTACAGTGGGGTGATTGATTAACAATTACTCATCCACTTTGTAATAAAATTAGATTATAGGAAGTATATAAATATGGAAATAAAACCCTCTCAAACTTCCATGTCAAAGCACAAAGGTTGTCATTTTAGCATCTTCAACAACAATGTTGATCTTTAGGTGTCTGGTATGTGTTACCTTGGTCTTTCTTTTGTCTGCAGGATCGGAGAGTCGGACCTTGACGGGGAATAGGAGTCGAAATCAACCGATTCTGGCCTTAAGACGGTACCTGAATGAAGAAGCTAAGAAAAACCAGTTTGAGCAGGTTAAGAGAACAAGTCCTGGGGGACCTGATCAGCACCATCACTTAATATATAACTAGAAATTATATAATTTTCCCTTCTTAAAGTGGATTTGGTCTTGTTCATATCTTGCTTTCTACTTTCTTTGTTGAATATGGGGGAACAAAGCATCAAAATGTGGTACTTGCAACAGGTTAAATATAACATTGGTGTCTTGTCCCTCATGTTTCAAGTGAAAAAAAATCCACATTTTGATGCTTTGTTCCCTATATTCAAGAAAGAAAGGAAATATATATATAAACAAGGTAAAATCCACATTAAAAGAAGGGAAATATGAAAAATTCCTATTCTAATTGAACATTGTAGGTGCACATATGCTTGTATACTATCTTTGAGGGATGGATGGAAATTATGAATGTTTTCGCTTTTTTTCTTATAGTTTTCTAATAAGCTATTCTAAGTAATTTGCAGATAATATGAATTTGATATGTTGAAATTCATTACATATGGCGAAAACAAGTCACTTTTTAATTTGGGATCAACAGAAGACAAAAATAATCAAAGGCAAGAATGAGTTCAATTAAGTTTGGGGTTTTAAATCTTTTTGAGAATGACTTCATGCAAAGATGACGGTGCAGACAAGTTTTTTAATGGAAAGGAATGATCAAACCTAAAGATCATGTGGGGATCTTGAAACAAATGCTTCAACCTTTGTGCAATTTGAGGGATAATTAAAGCTTATCAGGTAATGGTAGGAAGAGCCATACAACCCTTCGTGGAAAACAAAAACAAAATATATCCCTTGGAAATTTTCCAAACTTTGCATACGCAATATGATTCTTTCCTGTGCTGTGAAATCATGATGGGCTACTTTCCACGGTCCTATCTGACTTGGCCAGAACTTCTTTTTTCATCAAATTCATAGAACAAGCTTACAAGTTATCGAGGATCAAGTCTCAAATAAATGTACAAGATAAGCAGTAAAAAATCAAGTATAATAAGTTCGATACAAATCGTACAAACAGAAGAAGAATACGCTTAAAACTTCATTTTCAAGAAAAGAACATAATTCGCTTGATTCAGGCCATCGTTGCCAATGAAGAGAAAGCAAGAGCAGTGATATGGTTTTCAGTCAACAGGATGGAGAAACCACCTTGATGCATAGAGGTCATAGGTCACGAAGGGTGAGACACTCATGTCCCTTCCCTTTGGTGGGTGATTATATGTCCGCGAATGATCAAGGTGCTTCTAGCTTTGTGATTTAGGTTTTCAGAGCAGCCGCTCACGACACATTGGCTGTCCACAGAGCACGAAAATATTGAAGGTTCAGGTAACTGGTTGAGACAATACAATTATTAGAGAATTTGTTAATTGATCATTATTTCTTATAAAGTAACATCGGCTTTTAGGCTATATTTTTTTTCTACTTAGATAATTAAAGTTTTTTTTTAAAGTGAAACTTAAACTATCAATTTCTTTTTTTAATAAAAAAATTATCAATTTTGTCTCATTTTACTCCCAAACACGATATTTTATTAGATTTATATGCTTTTTTAGATAAAATAAAACGAAATTGATATTATATGTACCACTTTTGACAAAAAAAAAATTTTAAATACTTGAGTGAGAAAACGGTATAATTTAAAAGTCAATTTTGTAATTAAGCTTAAAAAAAAGTTTCTCATTTCTAGTGTAATAACGGTTCAAGAATGTTTTTTCTTATATTGTAAAAGAAATATGGACGAGATGAGACTTGAATATGCCTTCAAAAATTATGGGTTGTAAATGCTCATATTTTGGATAGGTTGAACTTGACAAACGCAAAACTTCTTAATACATGTCAACGTCCCCATGAGTACGTCTAATAGTGAAATAGAATTGGATAGAGTTTTGATTATTAGTGGACAAAGTGAGGTGCCCATGGTGTCAAAGTGCAGGTAGAGGAGCTAAATCATGTCCTGCTGTGGTGGGAACTTTTTAAATGGTGGAACAGGAAGGGCTTGATGGGGTGTTAAAAGAATGAAAAAGGAGACGTATCTAGGCCCATTTTACGTTCTTTGAAGAGAATCTCTAAACATCACAAAAAACAAGAGCATGAAGGTAAGATTCGTTTGTTCAAGTTTTTCGACTTCCCTAGGATCATCTCTTGCCAAGTTAACACAAATCCTATTAATTATCAAGTAACCACTCACCATTAAGATCTCATATTGCTCTCCTGCCTTCAAACAAGGAAGCATACCCCCAACAACAAAAAAAGAAGAAAGAAACTAATTCTTCTACCACTATTACTTCTTTATCGAGGACTAAAGACATACAATGTTGTGCCCATACTTATCAAAATTCCCCATTCTTTAGAGAAGTCCAGAAGCTGACATGGATATGCAAAACAAAATAAACGAGCTATGAATTGAAAAACAAACTCTTTTATTTATTGCTGATATATAATGAAATATTCACTGGTATTATTAACTTTTTTAGGTCTTGAAGTCTTTTAACTACTGCTGAAAAGCCTTAAGTGGGTCATCATGGTCAATATCAGCAAAAAGTGGGAGATCAGCTTTTAGCTTTTCCAGGCTTAAACCTCTCTCTTCCAGCTTTTTCATCACTTCCTCAAATACAACTTTGTTGCCTTCCTTTGTGAGGTGCAAACCATCGCTGCAGTTCCAGTTAAACAGCATATCAGCAAAAATGGCATATGATTATTTCTGCCACAAACCAACAATCGAGACCCCCCAAGGCTAATTTTCGTACTTGGTCTAGAAGCTGATATCTAGTACTAGAATGTGTACATTAGAATCTGTATGTGAGAGTAAAAGTATGCATTGAAAATTATTGAAAACTACCTAAGATAAGCTTTGCGCCAGTCAGGATATTGCTGCATCCTGGTCCACAGATCCACCACAGGGATCCCACATTCTTCAGCTGTTTCAACACATGCCTTGGCAAAAGAGCCGGCAGCTTCATTTGTCCTCTCGGGAAAACCCGATGGGTTCTCAACAAAAGGATGTCTGCATCAACACAAATTCGTTTTCTTTCAAGTACATGCGTATTAAAGATATTGTGCAATGTACCCATGCTGGCAAAGTGGAAGAACATATGTACCTAAGGCGTCCATCTTCATCAATCGGAGGAGGGGTAATTAGGAGTATGAGTGTTTTTGGCCACTGCTTCTATAACCCCCAAAAGACAAGGCAAAGAGGAAAAAATCTATAAGTAGGATCAGCACATATATATACACTTAATCCATAAGATCATACTACTGTTTTGGTGACCATATATATTTATATATATTCTATGATTTCAAAGCCAGAACGTTGTTAGTGGAATCAATTTCAAAAGGCATATTAAAATGGATCAATCAGTCTTTCCACAATATGTTGAGCTTCCCACGTTTGCTTTAAAAAGCTAATCGATTAACTTCATTAATCGAGGGGCATGAAGTAGAGTCATAAAGGCATTAGATTTTTTTAAACATGAATATGTAAAAGACTTTTCATCCAATCAAGAGAAGACAAAACCATTCATCACAATCAACAAAAAGCAACATTGCTTGTGACATTGGGCGTCATATATAACTGAAAAGCCCCATAAAGAAAGTATATGATATTTATACCAATTAATTGGTCTCATCTACCCTTTAGCCTTTGTAATTCACATGATTATTGACAAAAAATTAATAAATTAGTGTTACTTAATCTTTTTGCTAAAAATTCTATCTATTTTAACAAATCAGTCTCTATACGTCAGTGTGAGATACATATATTATTTAATTATGTTGTCAGCTATGGTAGTTTTTAATAATAAAAATGAATGAAATTTTAAGAAGAAAATCTAATTTTGATCTAATATATTAAGACTAATTAGTAACAAAATATTCTCCAAAGACCTAATATGTAATATAGAAACTTCCATCACATTTTTAACTAATGCACAGTATATAGTACTTGCTAAATTCTAAGAAAGATCACTGCTCACTGCTCATGGTTTTGAATGAGATTATTCAAGTTTTTTCTTTCAATATAAAAAACAATTAAAGAGAGATATATATTTAAGCCAAGTGGCGAACAATAACAGCGACAACTGGGCCTCACCCACCCACTCTTTCATGGCTGACCAAACAAAGTCCATGGCTCTTTCTACCAAATAACGTTAGGAAACTGTCTTACTAGACCACAACACAGTGCCAAGCACGCAATGTCCTAAATTATCATACGAATATTCAGATCATAAGAAAAGAACAAAAAGCCAAAAACAAAAAGATCACACAGTTCCACCCTTTGTTTTGTCTCTTCGTCTACGTGAGAGTTACTTGAAAAATACACAGTGCCTGCCTTTTGATCCTAAAGTTCTTACAATCATCTGCTGTTTACGCAGTAGAAAATTGATCGTCAATGAGTTTAACATGCTTAATGTGCTACCATATTTACTTGATGTAGAAAAAAGTTAGATAAAGATGTGATAAGTGAACCTTGAGGGAAGAGACGATGGAGTGTAGGTTCTGCTTGTACTCATCAAGTGGGACGTGTTGGAAAGCAGCGTATCTATCAGGAAGGCAAGCATCATTAGCTCCAAAAAACACGGTTAACGCAACTGGCGGCGCAGCAGCAGCACCGTCGTGACCCACCGTGGGAAAAACCCTATCAAGTACCTTCAGCGCCCACCTTGTATTGTACCCACTATACCCTCTCAGCACCACATCAAGCTGTAAACCAGAAAACCCACATATTCAATATCAATAAAGACTTTATATATAACTGATAATCAATATATATACCGTCCGACAGAAATGGTTGGCGAGAGCAGCACCCCAACCACCGTCAGCAAAGGAAGCCTCTGTGATTGAGTCTCCAAAAAGATAGATCGTCGGCCTCATGTTTGAGTAGCAAAAAGAAAAATGATCAAAATCTTCTTCAGAGAACACTGTGAGATCTGAGAAGAAGAACCAAAAACTTTTAACAACAACACTAAATTGCCTTCGTATTTTTGTTACAAAAAGTTTGGGTATTATTAAATTCTCACCACCAACTCAGTTGCACGAGAGAGAGAGGGGAAATACTGACAAGATCAGGTTAAGATTAAAGAAAGGATGTGATTTTAAAAACGTAAAAGACTGAAACTGTGAAGAGTCTGAGTTGGTAGTTGATGTGACTGTTTTTGGACTTTACATTAAATTCTGTCTTGTTGTTTGTGATATCAGGAAGTAACTGAAATTAATGGAGTAATTGCCTATCAATGATCTATATATTTTCTCTAACAGTTTCTCTACCTATACCTTTCCCCTCTCTGCATCAGGACTTTCATCTCTTTTCTTCTATTTTAGCTTTAATGGCAATTGGGGAAAGCATTCATAATTTTGCTGGGCCAACCATGCGTCCATGCCTCACACCAACATAATATTTATATATCATCAGAACCTCTTTTTTTTTTTCTTGGACCTCCCCAATTTGCATTGCACATTTGAATATTTATGATATTTTATTTATATTTTATAAATTCGGATAATATAAATTTAGATAATATTTAAATTTTAAAATTACTATTATGAATTCGAATTTACATTACTTATTTGGATAATATAAATAGAATTCGAATATATAAATTCAACTGTTACAAAATGTTTACATTTTTATTATTGGAACCAAAAAAAATTAAAAATTTTAAAAATATTTTTTTTTAGATTTGAATGTTTGACAAATAATAGTATTTAATTAGGATTCGAATTTAAATAATAATTTTTAAATAATTTATGAATAAATAAATTTTTAAATAAATCTATAAAGTCAAATTCGAATAATTGTAAAAAATACATATAAAAAACATGGACAAAACTTGTTTAATATTTTTTTTCATTCAAATTTAAAATAAAAAATTTAATTTCTCACCAACGTGAGAAATTAGATGTGATTTATTTAGCATGATTCTTGTTATAATTGAAAAAAACAAAAAGCTTAATTATGCATGGAACCTTGTCCTGATCGAATTCCTTATTATTTTAGAAACAGTAATTAGGAATTAAGTCAATGGCTTATGGGTAGTGGGTGATATTAAAGGTAATATAATATATGTATTGATGTGTGGTGTGGGCAGTTAAAGGTGAGTTGGTTTTAAATAAATATTTTGAGTATATAATAAGAAAAAAGGACAATAAATTGAATAAGAAAAACAAATTAAAAAAAAAAGACAAAAGCAAAATGACAAGTACTATATGTTAAATTTATTTAATGTGAACTCCAATTAAGATCCCTTGTTAACACACGACACAAAAGTAACATAGGATGATGTCCCAATTATGTTAATTAGATTTTTTGTTATTAAAATTATTAATTACACAGTTAAGTGACACATTATAAGTATAATTTAAAATTGAAAATTTGAATTGGGGCCTAAAAACCTTAATTTTTAGGATTATCTTAATATAAGTAATTATTCCTATATTAATATATCATATTTCACACAGTTGATATAACTTTTAATTTTTGTTGAAAATTCGAAATCCATAATAATATAATGCATATGAAATTAAGAACATAGGAACCCATGGTAACGATATTAATTATTTAGTTTTTAATTTGAATTTGAGGGTTAATTTGATAAAATTTCATAATTACCTTAAGATATGAGCAATTAACTTTCATTGGATCAACCATAAAATCTAAAAATCGCTATGATCATATTGTATTTAACAAAACAAAAACTTAAATAATTTTATAATCAAGGGAGATGACAAGGGGCTGGTAGGGCTTTGACTCCCCTTAAATTAAAAGTTTATGTTTTGGTCCCTTTGAAAGTTATAAATTATATGGTAAAATTACATTTTGGCTTCCGAAATGATTAAATTTTAACTAATTTCTAAAAAATGTAAAGTTATAAGTTAATATAATGGTAAAATTGAATTTTGATTTTCAACTCAATTTTAGCTCCCAAGAAAAGCTTCTGCCTTCACCCTGTTCACAATTAACACTAAATTTATTCTATTAACAAAACCATAAAAATTCAAACCTAACAATATTACTAATAAATTTCATCAAATCAATCTTAAGACCTATATTAAATACTAAAAAATTAATACTGATTATATTTGACTATTAAAATATATTAACTTAATCAAATAAAAGTACCCCAATATAAATATTATATTAAAAAATATCAAACTCGTGTACTGGGAATTGATGCAAATCAAAGCGGATGGACCAACTTTGCTATAGCAAGCCGTCGAAGCAAGAGAAATCAAGTCATATTATGATGCTAGTAAACCCTCCAACAATCTCCTACTTTTGTAGAGCTGTTGCTCCCTGTAATTTCCACAAATTGTTTGCAATCAAGCTTAAAGTATACCTTATGTCTTGATAGGCACAAGAGATACCCAAACCAAAGTAATGATTAATGCTTGCTTAGTATTAATAGAAAAAAAAATCTAAGTTTAAACGTTGTTGGGAGAAACATATATAAAATTTGAAAAAAAAAAGTAATACTCATGAACCATGTCAAATTTGATTGAATTATAAATTGAATGATTTAAAATATTTATTAAAAAATATATATTTTATTAATCAGTGGTTGAAGGTTTGATTTTCGTTCTGAAATTTAAAACTTGTGGCCAGCATCTACCTCCTTAATAAATTTACAGAATGCAAATGATTAATTATTAGACACGCTCCGATAAATACATTGAAAAATAAAAAATATATTTCATTATTTAAAAAATGTAAAATCATGCATCTTTTTTAAATATTGCTTTGGGTAAGGAGTATTCAAATAAAGTAAGTGGGACTCTATTGAGATTCTAACTAACATTATTTGTGTTTCTTTCTCAACAATCAAAGAGGAATTTGAATTGCTATGATTTTTATTTTATTTTATTTTATTTTATATATGTTGTTCAAAGTCCAATATTTGTTTATTTGTGCACGCCAACAAAGCTACTTTAATGGTCATTATTCAGTACCATATTCTACAATCATAATTTTATAACCATAATGTTACTATACACAAGGAAATCTCATCATTACTGAGGATTAGCATCTTTTAATTAGCATGGATGCTAAGCTCCTAGAAATTGTACTAAAAAGTTGGCCAAAATCAGGATTGGCCAATAGAATTCAATGATGGATGCCTATTAATCATGTGAGTTTATATGAAGACTTGGTAATTAGAATATATGGATTCAACAAAAGAAATTTACAATTTTGGACCAAAAAGTTCACAGACACAAGCTCATTATGGAAAGCAAATCATTATATTTATGGTAAATTATCACCATTGTGATTTTAAAATAGGGTTTGTTTTATTCTGATCATTTCATTTTAGTCACTTTAAATAAAATAATTGTATGAATTAGTCATTGCCGTTAAAATTTCTATTTATTTTTAACGGATTGTTAATATGACATATTAGCGCATTAAGTGATCACTGACGCATAATATTTTTTTGTTCACTTTTGACTAAAGTTTAAAGATCTCCCTATAATTAATCCAAAACTTTTTCCTTGTAAACTTTATAGAGAGATCCCTAAACTGTAGTAAAAAACCAACACAAAAAATATCACATGTCAGTAACTCAATAGGCTAATGTGTTATATCAGCAATTCGTTGAAAGAAAATGGAAATGTTAATAGCAGTGACTAATTCACACAATTATCTTATTAAGAAGTGACTAAAATAAGATTTTTTTTTTTTGAAAATACCAAACTAAGATAAACCCTATTTTAGAATGAGGCTGGTATAATTTACCCTTATATTTATTAGTAGCTGATAGAAATTGTAAATTTCTACAGATTTGGATATTGGTTGCTTGCCCTTATTATCAATTAATTCAAAATGGTAGGGTTGAATCAGCAATACAGGCCAATTAATAAAAATTATACATTTAACTATTAAGTCCAAACCCAACCGACGCATATCTCTGACTCTCTTTAAAAGTTATCCCAAAGTTAATCTTTATAGGCATACTTTAGTGAATAATTACGCCTAAGTCTTAATTTAATTAGTATTAGTATTGTTGTTAATATAAAAGTATATAGGTTTAAGTGCATTGAAATATGCATTTACTCTTTCTTTTAGTAAGCATTTGATTGAATTGAATTGACTCGAATAAAAAATATTTGAGTTAGTCAAGTTGACAAGAATTGACTCGAATAAAAAATATATGAGTTAATCAAGTTGACGAGTTTTATTTTATTATTGTAACTCGATTTGAAATTATTTTCTAATTAAATCGAGTGAAATTAAATTTGAGTTCAGTCAAGTTGAATAAATGTATTCGAGTTCAATTAATGAAATTAAATAAGTCAAATTGAACTATTGATGGCAATGTGACTAAATTCCTAGCTAGAGCGTATAAATTTTAGATCATATATATTTGAAGACTCTTGCAAAGTAAAATTAGAGAAAAAATAATATAATTTAATATGGTAAACTTGATTTGATAATTTACTTGTTTAAGGCCTTAAATTTATCATTTTTTATTTTTTTAATTTTTTAAAGATTTTTAGAATTTTATATAACCTTTATTTTTTAAAATTTTTATAAAAATTTTAGAAATTTTATAAATATTTTGAAAATTTAAGGTTATATTGAAATAGTTTGTAATTTCTATTGAGAGGGACCAATTTACTCATTTTCAAAATTCATAGAGATCTAAGGGGTGTTTACATCATTTTATTATTCAAGTTATTCGAGTTGTGAAATAAAATTATTTATTTGAGTTGATCCAAAAAAACCCTAATAACTCGACTTGATTAACTCAAAATTCGAGGTTTTTTTCAATTTTTTTACACAAATTGAGTTTTGCTCACCTTTATTCAATATTTTAGTTTTTCTCTTTATAGAGAAAAACTATAAAATAATTATATTTTTAGGTGATAGTATAACATAATCTCGTAATGCATGTCATCATTTCTTAAGAAAATCCAAATTTAAATATCAAATAAAAGAATTTTCAATTTTAAAAATAAAAAAAAGTTAAAATAATTTAAAAACTAAATATTACTTTTATCAATATATATCGTAAATAAATACAGTTAACACTCACTAATGTGAATGACATCTTAGTAACTATTTAAAATTGTATTCTTAGTAATTTTTTTTGGCATAAGCTATATTTAGTCTAATGTTATTGGTTATAATTTTTGAATAATTATTCTACCAAAAAGAAAAAAAGAATTTGATGAATAATTAGAATACTCTTTTTTTTATTATAAATTTTTAGAATTTAAATAAAAATATTAGGCATGTTTAAAATATGAATCAAGTATGAATTTTAATATTCAAAGCACAAAGTTCATTTTTAAATTTATAATATGTTGATTTTTCTATTATTTATATATTACCATATATAATTTAATTATATTGTAAGTAAAAAAAATTAAATATATTGTACTGTAATGTTAGGTTAAGTTAAGTTATTTATATTTCAAAATTTAACGAAAGAAAAATATATAACTGTAATAAAAGAAAACTGTATATACAAATATTATTAAGTATAATTAAAAATAACATATATTATTAAAAATAGTTTTAATGAAAGGATTTAAAAGGATTTGGGTTAGTTATTTATAAATATTAATAGATTTAGACAAAATTTGAATGTCACATTATATTTTGAGTGAGACTAGGCTTGAGCAACTAGGGGCAAAGCCAAGTGATGGCAAGGGTCTTGACCCCCTTAAAAATGAAAATTTTTACTTTTGTCCTTTAATTTTTACAAAATTTTAATTTAGTTAAAGATAAAACTATATTTTGTCTCCTTTAAAATGATAAAATTTTGATTTAATATTTTTAAAATAAAAAATATACAACTTAATTTGAGCCGAAATAAAAATTTTCAACTTCCCCTATATGCAATTATATTTAAAATTGATTAAGACTAGTTAAACCCAAAAACGCTCCTTTTTCATAAAAAAGTATAATATTTGAGATTATAATTTTTTTTTTCAGAATTAGCATAACTCAAACTCATACTGGACCATAAACACCTTAATCATTTTCCAACATATAAGTTTGTTTTAAACAATAAACACACTACTGCTAGGATTAAAAAGTTGATAATGTTAGAATTTATAAAATAAATCTACAATATAACTTAATAAACCAGGATCTGTCATGTCAAATTATATTAAGAATAAATCAAGAACAAAACTAGATGCGAAAGCGTACTTGAATCCATGGATTCCTTGAAACTTTCTGGAACTTGGGGATTTGATCTTCCAAATTAGCACACAAGAAACTCAGAGAATATCTGCTATTTCTTTCCTAATGATGGGATATTAGAAAAGATATCTTGTGTATAATTTGGGGACCATAACCCTAATATTTATAACCTTAGCATATTAGTTCTAATCAAATTCTAATTAGCCCATCATTAATTAGAATTTGATTAGAAGAGTATCTACACATATTTGACCCATACTTTATTTATTTAATAATTAAAAGCCCAATAAAATTCTAACCAAATTAGATCACTTTTAATTTGGGCTAACCTATCATGATAGTAAATAATAACATGTAATTATCTTTATTATATATGTAATATCCAAATTTTTCAACAATCTCCCACTTGGACCACATATATATACTAATTACTTTATAATTACATGTCATTATATAACCTTATGAGCTCAAAATTTTTACTATCATATCCAAAAGGCATTCCGTACAATCTCGTCCATTAATTATGTTAACATAGAACCAAGACGACTTTCGTTACAAATATCATAACTAAATCCATCCATGATCACGTATATTAACACAACCAAATGACATAGATCAAGTATAGATGTGTAGCATGGAAATTACATGCAATATGATCTAAACATGTCTATTTCCAACTGGTCCTTCCTTAAACTTAAGTGAGGTCAATTTCAAAATAATAAACAGAGTGAATAAACTGAATACTTTATTTCTGATCAGAAAATAACTAAATACATAAATGTCTGAAATATAAACTCCCACTAAATCATGATATCCTCAAACAATGTAACACCCATGTGAGCAGTGTGCTCATGAAAGACCTTGGGTGGTAAACCTTTTGTGAGCGGATCCGCTATCATGGAGTTTGTCCCAATGTGCTCTATGGAGATTTGACCATTTTGCACTCTTTCTTTTACAACTAGAAACTTTATGTCAATATGCTTTGACTTAGATGAACTCCTATTGTTATTGGAATACAGCACTGCTGACTTATTGTCACAAAATAATTTGAGTGGTCTTTTTACATTCTCCAAAATGCGCAGCCCTGTGACAAAGTTCCGCAACCATATTCCATGGTTTGATGCCTCATAGTATGCTACAAACTCTGCTGCCATAGTGGACGAAGCTACAAGTGTCTGTTTGACACTTTTCCAAGATATAGCTCCTCCGGCTAACAGGTAAATATAGCCTGATGTAGATTTCCTACTATCTTGGCATCTAGCGAAATCAGAATCAGAATACCCTATGACCTCCAAAAGATTTGATCTCTTATAAGTAAGCATGTAATATTTTGTTCTCTGAAGATATCTCATAACCCTTTTGACTGCTATCCAATGGTCTATACCAGGGTTGCTTAAATATCTGCCTAACATCCCAACAATGTACGCAATGTCCGGACGCGTACATACTTGAGCATACATTAAACTCCCAACAGCTGATGCATAGGGAATCTTTTGCATTTCATGAATTTCAAGGTTACTTTTAGGGCATTGAGTAAGACTAAATTTGTCTCCTTTAGCGATAGGGGTGTCACCTGGTCTACAATTCTGCATGCCAAACCTTTTGAGTACTTTATCAATATAGCTCTTTTGTGATAATCCAAGAATACCTCGAGATCGATCTCGATGTATCTGAATTCCTAAAACAAAAGAGGCGTCCCCAAGATCTTTCATCTCAAAATGCTTGGATAAAAATCTCTTGGTTTCGTGCAATAAGCCTAAATCATTAGTGGCAAGCAAAATGCCATCAACATATAGAACCAGAAATATGTACTTACTCCCATTGAATTTGTGATACACACAATCATCAACAATATTCATTTCAAAACCGAACGAAATAATTATTTGATGAAACTTGTGGTACCATTGACGGGAAGCTTGTTTGAGTCCATAGATGGATTTTGTCAATTTACAAACCATATTCTTTGAGTCTTTCGACTCAAAATTTTCTGGTTGCACCATATAAATTGTTTCTTCAATGTCGCTATTAAGAAACACTGTCTTAACATCCATCTGATGTAACTCAAGATCAAAATGAGCAACAAGTGCCATGATTATCCTAAATGAGTCTTTTGATGAAACTGGAGAGAAGGTCTCTGTAAAATCAATGCCTTCTTTCTGAGTATATCCTTTAGCTACAAGACGTGTCTTATACCTTTCCACATTACCATTTGCATCCCTCTTGGTTTTAAATAACCATTTACAACCAATTGGTTTTGCACCTTCAGGTAATGGGACAAGTTCCCAAACTTTATTGTCTTGCATAGATTTATACTCATCTTTCATGGCATCAATCCACTTTTGAGAATTAGAACTTTTCATGGCCTGATGAAAGTTGATTGGATCATCTTCCATCATTCCATTATCATCCTCATGTTCTTGGATAAATACAATATAATCATCTGGAATAGCATTTCTCCTTTCTCTTGTAGACCTCCTTAATGGCACTTGTTCTTGAGGTTGTTGAGTTTGTTCTTCTGGAACAATTACCTCATTTTGAATGAGGAGTTGTTCAACATTGTCTTGTAGAGGTTCTAGATTCACTTCTTGATCAATGATAGGTATAAGATCCTGAACATCATCAAAAGTGATAGTAGGAATTGAGTTAGAATCCAATTCCTCCTCAAAAGCAATGTCTCTAATCTTATTTCTCCCCCCAAACTCAACATCCTCAAAAAATGTTGCAGTTCCTGTCTGAAAAATATTCTTTTTTATGGGATCATAAAATTTATATCCCCTAGATCGCTCAGAATAGCCAATAAAGTAGCTACTTATTGTTTTTGAGTCCAATTTCTTTTCATGAGGCCTATAAGGCCTTGCCTCAGCTGGACATCCCCAAATGTGAAAGTGCTTTAGACTAGGCTTTTGACTTGTCCAAAGCTCATAAGGTGTTTTTGCAACTGCTTTATTGGGTACTCTATTTAGAATGTAAGCTGCTGTCTTTAATGCTTCTCCCCAGAGGGACTCAGGTAAGGTAGAATGAGCAATCATGCTCCTTACCATATCCTTAAGAGTACTGTTTCGTCTTTCAGCTACACCATTCATACTAGGTGATCCTGGCATGGTGTACTGTAGGACAATACCACATTCCTCTAGGAATTTCGCAAATGGTCCTGGACATTGTTCACCTGAGCCATCATATCTACCGTAGTACTCACCACCACGATCAGATCTAACGTTTTTAATCCTTTTATTGAGTTGATTCTCAACTTCAACTTTATAAGTTTTGAACACGTCCAAAGACTGAGATTTCTCATGAATGAGATATAGGTACCCATAACGTGAGTAATCGTCTATAAATGTTATGAAATATTGTTGACCATTCCATGATGCCATAGAGAATGGCCCACAAATATCTGTATGAATTAATTCTAAGACGTCTAAAGATCTGTTGGCACCCAATCTCTTGGTTTTGGTCTGTTTTCCCTTGATGCAATCGACACAAACATCAAAGTTTGTGAAGTCAAGGGACTTTAAAATACCATCAGACACAAGGCGTTCAATTCTAACTTTTGAGATATGACCTAAGCGCCTATGCCATAATGATGCTGAATTTTCCTTATTTAATTTGCGTTTAATACCCCGTGATTGCATATGCAAGGTTTCATTATAGGATACAACTGTTTCTAGCAAATAAAGGTTGTCATAAGTATTTAAATAACCAGTTCCAATAACATTTGAATTTAAAGACAAATTAAATTGATTGTTTCCGAATGAACAATAATATTCAAATTTGTCCAACGAAGAAACAGAAACTAAATTCCGTCTAAATGACGGTACAACAAAAGTGTCTTTTAAATCCAAATAAAAACCAGTTCCTAATAACAACCTAAAATGCCCAATTGCTTCCACTTCTACAGATTTTCCATCGCCCACAAAGATGTGTCTTTCACCATCACTTGGCTTTCGGTAACTCAGGCAACCCTGCATAGAAACACTTATGTGAGTAGTAGCACCAGAATCTATCCACCAAGTGTTTCTAGGTACTGAAGCTAAATTAATCTCAGAACAGACCAAATTAAGAATTATACCTTTCTTTACACGCCAAGCATGATATTTGGTACAATCTTTCTTTACGTGTCCAGACTTATTACAAAAGAAACAACTCTCTGTAGCTTGTTGTTGTTTCTTTTGGGCTGGACCCTTAGCAGCTTCATTCTGATATTTTCTTTTCTTGCCCTTGTCCTTAGGAGCATTGGCCAGATGAGCACTTTCAGACTTATCACGCTTCAACCTTTCTTCCTCTTGCACATAATGAGAAATGAGCTCATTTAGGGTCCATTTCTCCTTTTGACAGTTATAACTAATTTTAAATAGGTTAAACTGTGCAGGAAGCGATACCAAAATCATAAGAACAAGCAATTCCTCAGAAAGCTCGATCTTAAGTGCCTTAAGTCTTGAAGTAGTATGGAACATCTCCATAATGTACTCCCTTACATTTCTTTGACCTTTATACTTCATAGACATCAAAGAAGTCAGAAGTGATGTCATCTCAACCTTATCGTTTTTAGCAAAATGTTTCTCAATTTCATCAAGGAAACCTTTGGCCTGAGTAATCTCTTCAGATTCTGTGCCCCTAAAGGCTTTTAGAATGCTGTGTTTCATGATCATTAGACTCATGCGTTTTGAACGATCCCACCTCTCAAAGTCCCTCTTAATAACAGGGGTGCTTTCCGTAGTGAGATGTGCAGGTTGTTCTTCCCTTAGTGCAAGGTCTATGTCCATACAGCCAAGCACTATAAGTAAGTGCCTTTTCCATTCCTTAAAATTAGTTCCATTAAGCATGGGTATAAAATTTATATTAGCAGATATTGTAGCAGCAGAAGATGAATTAGCTGAATAGAGAACAAAAACAAGCTTAAATCAATATTCATAAGTAAACAATAAATTCAATATAATGGCTAATCCCATCTCAAGATACCAAACACTACATTAATATCAAGTCTTTGGACAGTAATATTAATAGTAAATGGTACTCTTGTTGTAGCAATCAAACATTGACAATAAATTATGTCAAGCAATGAATTAATCTTTGGACTAACTTATTGCTTACATAAAATAACTTATAATTGTCACACATTTATCACCACAGATGTCGTTGTAATTCTGCCAAATATTAACTTATCTTTGGGTCAATCAATAAACGCATGAATCACAAAAACATATAACCATCTTAATATTTCAAATAAACCAATCTACACAAAAGAGATCACTTTGGTGGTATTTTGTTTCAACTAATTTATTTAAAATATTAGATATCCTTAATTAAAAGCCAAAATCTGAATTTATTTGTTCCAAAATATTTACCTTAATTTCATCTTTCAATCAAAGTAAAAGATAAAACATAAATATATATTTATATTATTTTCCAAAACATTAAACCAATCAAAGCATACATATTTTATATATTTATATAAACAAACAAAACATAGATATGAATCAATTTCTATATATATATATATTTATATATATATTTTAAATGTCATATGGATTAAAATAATAATAATCACATGCCTTGCAAATTCACAGGAACTGAATCGCAATATTTTCAAATAAAACTTAAAAACATAGGTATCAAATAATATTATCCAATTTTAATAGGAAAATCACCCAATTTTTTTTAATATGAATTCAAGATAAAAAAAACTTTAATATAAATCTTCAAAAAACAACATATATATCCAAAATATAAAACCCATGAAATTTCATGAATCAATTATTCAAATGAAGAACCTGAATCAATTTCCAATGATTCGATATGACGAGGCTCTGATACCACTTGTTAGAATTTATAAAATAAATCTACAATATAACTTAATAAACCAAGATCTGTCATGTCAAATCATTAAGAATAAATCAAGAACAAAACTAAATGCGGAAGCGTACCTGAATCCATGGATTCCTTGAAACTTTTTGGAACTTGGGGATTTGATCTTCCAAATTAGCACACAAGAAACTCAGAGAATATCTGCTATTTCTTTCCTAATGATGGGATATTAAAAAAGATATCTTGTGTATAATTTGAGGATCATAACCTTAATATTTATAACCTTAGCATATTAGTTCTAATCAAATTCTAATTAGCCCATCATTAATTAGAATTTGATTAGAAGAGTATCTACACATGTTTGACCCATACTTTATTTATTTAATAATTAAAAGCCCAATAAAATTCTAACCAAATTATACCACTTTTAATTTGCGCTAACCTATCATGATAGTAAATAATAACATGTAATTATCCTTATTATATATGTGATGTCCAAATTTTTCAACAGATATACGCTATTAAAACCATGAATTTGGTTTGTCAAACAAAAAGACAAAAAAAAATAATCCACGTGCAATGATTCAAAGGATGTATGTAGAGCATTAACTTTGGACAAAAACACTGGTATATTAGAATCTAACAAGGACTAATGTTATTCATTAAAATATTTAAACAAACAAAGTTCAGACAGTACAATCATGTTGGACGCAGCCAACATAAGTTACTGCTGATAAGCTTTGCACATGAGCAAAGTTAGTTCCGAACAATTATTTAGCTGATGTTTGAAAAATATACATTAACATCTTAAACCCACTCTGTCATTGTTATTGTTCCTCTCATGAAACAAGAATGTCTCTCCTTCCCAGAGTACATTTTCCTTCATTAGTGACCACCCCCACATAACCAAAATATGTCACTTCATCAGCACCTATAGCAGTATGTTAGAGTTGTGTGACCCAAATTCTTGTTAAATAAGTAATACAGTGGTAAAACTAGGGGACCTATAGAGGGCTTAAAACCGAGGTTCAACATTTAAATAGATATTGTCACAACTTTTCTTATATCATTCGATTTTCAACATTAGTGAACTTTTTTCTCCTCTACTTGTGATTTTTTCTCGAAAGAGTTTCCATGTAAAATTTGTATGTTTTATTTTTCTTTCTTATTGCTTTTCAATCATTCTATATTGCTATTATCGACGTTTAGTTTTACAAACTGGTATCAAAAATTTTCGGGTTGCTTGTCTCGATCACGGTAATGGTGACAATGAAGTATGATATTCCGCTATTAGATCATAACACCAGATTCGCATTATGACAAGTAAAGATGTAGATAGTTCTTACATAGATTGAATAGAAGGATGCCCTGCTAGGATTAGATAAGATGCCTTCGATATTGACAGAGGAAGAGAAGAAGCGTAAAGATCGAAAGGTTTTAACGCAATTACATTAGCATCTGTAGAATGAAATTCTATAGGACATGTTGAAGGAAAATACCGCCGTTGCATTATGGGCAAAGCTACTGCAACTATTCACGTCGAAAATCCTAACTAGCAAGTTACATATGAAACAATCTTTTTATGCTCATCGTTTGGAAGAAGGTGTGTCAGTGCACGAACGCTTAACTGTGTTTAAAAAAATTCTTTTGGATCTAGAGACCATGGAGGTTAAGTATAATAAATAAGATTTAGGGTTAATTATACTTTGTTCATTGCCCTCGTCTTATTCAACCCTTAGATATACAATTTTTTATAGCTCTAAATCTCTCACAGTTGATGAAGTTTATGCTTCATTGGCCTCATATGACAAGATAAAACATCTTGTGCCTAGATCTGACTTTCAGGGAGAGGGTCTTATTATTCGTGGGAGATAAGAATGAAATACTGATAATAATTGTCGGAGGACATAGGAACGAAAAATTCGCAATAAATTTAAGGGTAGATCGAGATCTTTAAACTGAGGTAAAACCTGTAACTTTTGCTAGAAGAAAGGGCACATTAAGTTTGAGTGTTATAAGTTGTAGAATAAAATCAAAAGGGAGGCGACAAATTAAAAGGGAAAACAACCAAAACAATCTGATAAAGCTGATGTTGTAGAAGACTATAACGATGGTAAACTCCTAGTTGCTTCTCCCAACAACTCTAAAGTGAGCAATGAGTGGATCCTCAATTTTGGTTGCACCTTTCATATAAGTCCCAATCAAGATTGGTTTACAACATATAAAACAATATCTGAAAGTTTTATTTTGATGGGAAATAATGCTTCATGTAAAATCGAATGTATTGGCACAATCAAAGTTAAGATGTTCGATAGAGTTGCCAAAATACTTAGTGGCACACGACACGTACCAAAATTAAATAAGAATTTAATTTCTTTGAGTACTCTTAATTCAAAATGGTACAAGTACACAACTGAAAGTAGGGTTTTGAAGATTAGCAATGGTTCCCTTGTTGTAATGAAAGGGTAGAGAAAGATTGCCAAGTTATATGTTTTGCAATGTTTGACTGTTACTGATGACGCAGCCATCGGTTCCTTTTCTTTGTCAGATGATGATATTACTAGACTTTGGCATTGCATCTAAGGTATATGAGTGAGAACAACATGACAAAATGAGCAAAAGAGGACTTCTTAATGGACAAGACATTAGCAAACTGAAATTTTATAAGCATTGCATTTTTAAAAAGAAAAAGAGAGTTCAATTCATCATAAGTATTCATAACATGAAGGAAACGCTGGATTATAGTTATTATGATCTTTGGGGACCATCTAGAGTGCTTTCGAGAGGTGACTCTAATTACATGCCGACAACCATTGATGATTTTTTTAGAAAATTTTGGGCATTCTTCCTAAAGCAAAAAAGTGATGTGTTTTCCACGTTTAAGGCTTGAAAAACTATGATCGAGAAGTAAACATGAAAACAGATAAAACACCTCCGCGCAGATAATGGCTTGAAATTATGTTCTGATTAGTTTAATGAATTGTGCAAATTAGAAGGGATCGTGAGGCACTTGACAGTTCGACATACTCTATAAAAAAACAGAGTTGTAGAACGAATGAATAGAACAATCATGGAAAAGTTCGATGTATGTTGTCCAATACTTATTTACTAAAGTCTTTTTGGGCTAAAACGACCTCTACTGCATGTTTCTTTATTAACTGATCTTCGCCCGTTTCCATTGAGAAAAAGACTCCACAAGAGGTATGATTTGGTAATCCTGCTGACTATTCTAATTTGAATATTTTTGGTGTCCTACATATGCTTATATTGATAATGGGAAATTGGAACCTAGATCCATTAAATGTGTTTTTCTTGGTTATAAGACTGGTGTTAAAGGGTATAAGTTATGGTATCCTGAAAATAGAAAAGTTGTGATTAATATAGATATGATTTTTTATGAAATTATTATGCTGTCTAACTTATCTCTTAAAGACTCTTCCAATAAAGTTCAAACACATATGTGAAGTAGGTGGAGCTTCATATTGATCCAGGATCTACAACAGAGTTTACTCCTCAAGTTAGTACAGAAACTCAGAGTAGAGTTGCTTCTTCACCATTTCACCATAATATTTTATCGACATAAAAGAGAAATTAAATCTCCAAAGAAGTACGCTGAGACTGATCTAGTTACTTATGCTTTAAATGTGGTTGAAGATATAGATGCAAATCAAGAGTCATCTACTTATTATGAGGTAATTAGCTATGAAGATTTAGGAAAGTAGATGTTTACTATGCAAGAAGAGGTTTAATCGTCCCATAAGAATAGAACATGGAACCTAGTGAAGCTTCCTAAGGGTAAAAAGGTTGTTCGCTATAAATCGGTATTCAAAAAGAAAGAATGAATTTCAAAAATTGAGGAACCCATGTATAAAGTGAGGCTGGTTGCAAAAGGTTACAGTCAGATTCCAGATTTAGACTTCACAGATGTGTTTTCTCCAGTTATGAAGCATAGTTCAATTCAAGCCTTATTTGGTATTGTGGTCATGTATGATTTGGAGTTTGAGTAATTTGATGTAAAAACAATGTTCTTGTATGAAGAACTTGAGGAATATATTTACATACAGCAACCAGATGGTTTTATAGTCTCAGAAAAAGAAGATTATATTTGCTTGTTGAAAAAGTCCCTTTATGGCTTGAAACAGTCACCAAGGCAGTGCTACAAGAGGTTTGATTATTTTATGACTACTCATGATTTCAAAAAAACAGCTTTGATAGTTGTGTTTATTTAAGAAAAAAACATTGATGATTCTTTTATATATCTACTATTTTATGTTTATAACATGTTGATAGCAGCCAAAGATAAAGGAGAGATAAGAAACGTCAAAACCCAGCTTAGTAAAGAATTTGAGATGAAAGATTTGGGAGTAAAAGAAAATACTTGGAATGTCGATTCTCAGAGATAGAAAAGCATTTAAATTGTACTTAAGTTTTGAGAAAGTTCTTTGCAAGTCCAAAGTACAAAGTGCCAAACTTATTAGTACTCCATTAGCAGCCCACTTCAAACTTTCATTGGTTTGTCTTCGCAATCAGATGATAAAATTAACTACATGTCACGTGTTTCATATTCTAGTGCAATGGGATCTCTCATGTATGCTATGGTTTGCTCACGTCTAGATTTATCATATGTAGTTAGTGCAGTTAGTAAATACATGGCGAATCCCGGTAAAGAACACTGGAAAGCAGTTAGTGGATTTTCAAATACTTACGAGGTACTAGTGATGTTTCCTTACAGTTTGGAAGAATTAGAGATGGAGTCATTGGGTATATTGATTCTGATTTTACTAAAGACCTTAATAAAAGAAAATATCTCACAGGGTATGTTTTTACTATTAGGGGTTGCACAATTAGTTGGAAAGCCACTTTATAGATTACAGTTGCTTTGTCTACTACTGAAGCCGAGAACATGGCTATTACTGAGGCTTGTAAAGAAGCTATTTAGTTTAATAGACTCTTTGGTGAACTCAGTAAAGACCTTTAGATCAATATAGTGTTTTGTGATAATTAGAGTGCCATCTTTCTTACGAAGGATCAAATGTTTCATGAGAGAACAAAGCACATTGATGTTCAGTATCATTTTGTATGTGATATTATTACTCATGGTGATATTGTTGTGAGTAAAGTTAGTACTCATGATAATCCTGCAGATATGATGACTAAATCACTTCCTATAACCAAGTTTGAGTATTCTTGGACTTTATTGGTGCTCATTGTTGAAGAATACCCCTTTAAGAGTTTTGTGGAAAAGGTGGAGAACTTGTTCGTTGAGAGTTCGTGGTGAAAAACTTGTTTGTTGAGAATTCGTGTCAAGGTGGAGATTGTTAGAGTTGTGTGACCCAAATTTCTATTAAAAAATAATACGGACCATAAAATACAAGTAGAATCCGTATAAGACTATACATCCTCTATTTAACTTTGATTAGAATGAAGTTTTTGAACTTTTAAATAAATATAGTCGCAACTCCTCTTGTATCATTTGATTTTTAACATTAGTAATTTTTTTTCTTCTCTGCCCATGATTTTTTTTTCCAAAAGGGTTTCTACGTAAAAGATGTGTTTTATTTTTCTTTCTTATTGCTTTGCCATCATTCGATATTGTCATTATTAGTGTTTAGTTTTACACGAGTCAACTCGAATAAATAATTTGAGTTTTGAGTTCAAATCTAATTGAATTTACAATTCGAATATTTCGAATAACAAATTTGTGTAAATACTTTTTTTTTTGTCTCTATCAATTTTGAAAATGAGCAAATTAATTTCTCTCTCAACAAAAATTACAAAAAACAATTTCAAAATAAGGTTCAAAAATTCAAAATATTTATAAAAATTTATATTTTTAAAAAATTATAATATTTTTTAAAAAAATTAAAGAATATATAAATAAATTTAAAATTTTCTAAAATAATAATTTTGAGACCTAAATAAGTTAATTAATGTTTTAAATTTATCTTATTTTTATTATTTTGCTTTGAAAAAAAATTCAAACATATATGGTTTCAAATTTATGTGCTCCAATATGGAATTAATTATACTATAACAAGATTTTAATTTAACATGTTTAATTTTTTAATTTAACTCGAACAATTTCACTCGATTCGATTCAACTCGAATTTCATTTTACTCAACTTATATTCGAAAAAATTTTAAATCGAGTTAGGATGATAAAATAAGATTTTTTAACTCAATTAACTCAAAATTTTTTCATACCTATTACCTTTCCGCATTTTATCATGCAAAATGGTACCTTACACTACTCATCAAATTGTTAACAAAAGACAAAAGATATATAAAACCAGAACATAGCATTCATTACTGGAAACGACATTGAAAGCAAATGTACACAAATATGAGCAAGCACTCCGCAAATTTTGGAAAAATGTTGAAAAAATCTTTTAACTCAGCATTCATACCATAAATTTTCATCAACTTAAATAGGTCAAAGCATAAAACATCATGTGCTAATGGCAGGGTCAAGAATTTACTAAGGAGTTGGGGGCCGACTGTTCGCAGCACAAACCCTGGAGCCCCACTCCAACAGCTCTTTGCTAGTATCATCCTTGTGAACTATCACTTCAATGAAGCATAAGGAGTCCTTCTTGGCTCCTATTGCCATCTCAATTGCTTCTACGAGCTCTTCCTCACAAAATACCTGAAACAATATCAAAATTTTAGTAGTATATCAAGCAATTTTATCAATGTCAGGAACTGTATTTAATTCATTCAAGCAATGTACGGGGTTTGAATTTGACTCACCTTGGTTGTCCAACACTTACCTTCAACATTATGAATTGCATCAACCAAGGCAATATAGTTCCAATTCTTGATCACATTGTATGGTCCATCATGTATCTCTACTTCGATGGTGTACCCACCATTGTTTATGAGGAAAATTATGGTTTTCTACCCACATCGCAACATTGTGGACACATCTTGTGCGGTCACCTATTGAACCAATCACCAGCAACATTATGAAGATGTACCTAAAGCAAGAACATTATACACAAGTGAATCAATTTAGGATAAACTACTAAAATAGTCACTTTTGTTTGTCTTAAATTACATTTTAGTCACTTACGTTATCGTTTTGTTACGAAATGGTCCTTCTACCATTAAACTCCATTACCTCTCTAACAACGGTCCTACGTGGCAGTCCAAATTGGTTTTAAATGTCAAATTGAATGTCCAGTTGCTGGAATGAAAATATATTTTTAATTAAATAAATTTAATTTGGACTGTCATGTAGGAAATCTAAGTTGGCATTTAAAACTCATTTGGACTGCCACGTAAGACAGCTGTTCAGGAGGTAACGGAGCTTAATGGTAAAGTGACCATTTCGTAATAAAATGATAAAGCAAGTGATTAAAACGTAACATTTCAAACATAATTATTTCAAACATAATTGATTAAATTATGACTCCTATTTTCAGTCAAATTTGAAAAATAATCTTTCAGTTAAACTCTGTTTACATGTTTCAATCAAACACTGATTAGTTTAGATTATTTTATTATTATTTGATCTATGAATTTAGCCTATAAATAGGCTCTTTTACAACCTTAGAAAATATACCCATTAGAGATTAGAACTCATAACACATTTAGAGAATTTTGTGTTTACGTTTGAGGGTTCTTTGTTTTCAGGTTTTCGGGATTTAGTTTTTATCTCCATCATTTGTACTTTTCGTTCTTTTGCCATTATAGTAAAATTATCTTTGCCCGTGGTTTTTATCCTCTTTGGAGGAGTTTTTCTACGTTAAATTTGTGTGTTCAATTTCTCAATTTTTTCTGTTATTTTTCTTGTTCGTTGCTTAATCAGGTCGATCCCTAGCAAGTGGTATCAGAGCTAGATCAATTTTCATAGATCAGCCCGTTCAGAGATGGCAGCAACAAGGTTTGAAATTGAGAAGTCCGATGGTGAGACAAATTTTAATCTGTGGTAAGTTCGAATGATGGCAATTCTAGTTCAATCGGGCTTGAAAAATGTTATTATCGGGAAAAAGCCTAAGAATCTAAATAAAACAGAATGAGAAGAGCTTGATGAAAAGGCTTTGTCTGTAATCCAGTTGTACCTCGCGAATACGGTATTGCAGGAGGTATTGATGGAGAAGATCTCATCTGCCTTGTGAAAAAGGTTAGAAACTCTTTATGCAACTAAGTCTTTGGCTAACCGTTTAGTGTTGAAACAACGTCTATTTACATTTCACATGAACAAATGTGAGCTTCTTAGAGATCACATCAGTCAATTCATTACTCTTTTAAATGATTTAAATAATGTTGAGGTTCATATTGACGATGAAGATCAGGCTATGCTATTATTGTGCTCTTTACCCCCTTCATACAAGTCTTTCAAGAAGACCCTGATTTATGGCAAAGACAAACTCTCGTTCGAAGATGTGAAGGGCCATTTGTTGAGTAGAGATAAACTCGACAATAAGTTTCATTTGGATAGCAAGGCAGATAGGCAACATTCCGTTTTGGTAGCATCAAAGAAACGAGACAAAAGGTGTTGCTATTGTAAAAAGTTAGGTCACGTCAAAGCAGATTGTTATAAACTGCGAAATAAAAGAGCTGCTGAGAGTAACGACGAAGATGTAGCTGGTGCTAATTTGGCCGATGAGAATGGTGATGATTTCTTGTTAGTGTTAACAAGCCATAACTCCAAGCTCACGTCCGAATGGATCCTAGATTCAAAATGTTCTTTCCACATGTGTCCCAATAGAGAATGGTTCTCCATATACAGTTCGGTTGAAGGTGGAGTTGTGCGCATGGAAAATGATTCATCTAGTAAGGTAATTGGTATTGGTACTGTTAAAATTAGGATACACGATGGGACGATTAGGACACTCTCAGATGTCAGGTATGTACCTGATTTACGAAAGAATCCCATCTCCTCGAGTATTTTAGACTTGAAAGGATGCAGAATCAACACCGAGTCGAGCGGCATTAAAGTATCTCGTGGAGCTCTCGTCTTATTAAAAGGTAAAAGAACCATCAGTCTTTATATTTGTAATGACCCAAAATTCACGGGCATTGAAAAAATACATTAACGGGCCTCCTTCTTAGTAAATTGAGTTCGAAAATAATTACTACAAATATTTATGAGTTTAGCGATGTGTTTAATTAGGTTTAAATTAAGTGAATTTAGTTTAATTTATAGTAATTAGTAAAAAGGACTAAATTGAATAATGAGTAAAATTTTAATTATAAATTAATAGGAAATAGTAAAGACCAAATAGGCAATTAAGCCTATTTGGGAAGATGAGGCGGCAAAAGGGAGTAAAAATCTAAGATTTTTTTTAAAACAATGATTATAGAAATATTTAATTTAGTTATAAATTTTATTAAATCAATTTAAAATAATTAGATTTTTATATGATAATAAAGTATGATTTTGACAAGTGGATGGTGATAAAAAAATACAAATGTAACAATAATAAGCATACACTTGTAATTCATGAATTTAAATTACTTACTATTTAAGTAAATAGATATTTATTAAATAATTATATTATAAGATTTTTATGTGATAAATAAATTAAAATATGACAAATGTATGATGATGATATAGTACATGTGTAAATATAAGAATATTACACTTGTAAGAAATATATTGATTAATAAATAGATATTTATTAAGCTATTATATTATTATAAAACAAATAAAAAAAATAAAAGTAAATAGAACAAAACAAAAGTAAAGGAAAAAGAAACAAGCTAACAAACAAAATAAGTAACAGAGAGCACTCGAAAAACAGGGAAGAAAAGGGAAAGAAAAGAAAAGGGGAAAATTTAGATTTTAATGCTTCAAGGTTGTTTGGTAAGCTAAATTTAGTCCTTTTCTTTTAAATTTGATGTTTTAGAAGTCTTAAAATAAGGTTTTGATGAAATTAATTTGATAGTTTAAAAGTTTATGAGCTTTTAAACAAAGTTCATGTTGAAGAAAAAGAAGAATTAGGGATTTAATTGAATGAATTTTAAGTTAGAAATTGAAAATGTGATTAAATTGTAAAAAAAGCTATAAGTTTTGTGTTTTAGGAAATTAAATTGAAAGGAATTTTAAATTAGGATTTTATAATGAACATTAGATTGTTAGGGTGAACATGGAAGGAAATCGAGTAGAAATGAAGTATAAATTAAGTTAAACAAATAAAAGAGTTAATTAGGATTAAATGCTGTAATTAATAATGTAAATTGTTATTTTTTTTTCGTAGCTAACAAGGAAAACGAGGCATCGGCATCGGCATCCAAAGGAAAAGAAAAGATCGTTGAGGAGTAAACTCGTATTCCGGGTTTCTATTACTATAACTCAAACTATTTACTAAATGTATACTGAATCTATAGTTATGGAATAATTAAGTTAAGGTAAGTAATATATTTGAAATTAAATATGAGTATGTGTGAAAATTTATTTATATATGAATTAAGATAATAGATGTTTGAATTGATTATGAATTGAAAATTTGTGTGTAAATGAAATTGAAATTGGAAAAGTAAAATAATATCCTATTAACTTGTCAGACTAGATTTGATACAAATGGCATGCCATTGGATTTGTAATGTGATGAGGAGATTGTAGTTCGGCCGAGAAGATGTTTCTGTTATTATATACTTCGGTTTATCCGAAGAGGCATTTCATGCCTTACTGGTGTGTTATGGAGGATTTATAATATTTCGGGTGTGTTTGGGTTGGACATTCTGGTGTTTTTGGGTAGAATCCGCGTATCTGTCAAAGTCCGAGCCTTGTTAATAGGGTAAATAATTGAAATGAAATTTTAAAAATGAGATTAATTGTTTTGGCACTATTGAAAAGTATGAGAAAGAATGTATGAACTAAATTATGAATTGAGTTGGTATGTGAAAAATGAAGTATGAATCTAAGATTTATGAAGTAATATAATTAGTTTAAATGATTATAAAATTTATGGTTGATGTTTGTAATTTATTAATGTTAAATAGTCTTGATTTATAGTAATACTACTGAGTATGAAATACTCAGCGTACATTGTTTCTGTGCGTAAGTCATTAGAGTTTCGGATCCGGTCTAGCATCCAAAACAAACCTGACTCCAACAAAAAGATTTTGGTGATGTATTTCTTCCTTTTGTTAAGTGGCATGTACTAGGTAGTTGAATATAAATTATGTATATACATTAAGTTAAATGATTTTGGTTGTATATAAACGATTATAATGTTTCGGATTATGAATATGATATAAAGTTATGAAATGGTAGATTTGGTATTAAATAATTGAAATGAAATAAATATTATTAATTACACATATATACTAACATGTTATATTGTTTAAACTAAGGTATTAAATTATTATTTTAAGATAAATTGGATGTAATTGAGTATACTTAATCATTGGTTGGAGTATTGATATATTGGATTGTTTTGGGTTTAAAGTTTGCAGAGGGTTTTATGTGAAAATAAGCGGAAATGCTGTCAAAATTTTTTTAAAAAAAATTAATTACGAAAAATTTCCGGAGAATTTGAACAAGTTCCGTTTCACTTTTAAATTTACGTTTTGGCTTCGAGCATCTATTATTAGGACTTAAATATTATATTATACTATGAATATTATTATTTATTTGTGAATTATTTTGTAAGTTGTCTGATATGTCTGGTAATGCCTCGTAACCCTATTTCGGAGACGGTTTGGGGTTAAAAGGGTGTTACAGGTAATGCCTCGTAACCCTATTTCAACGACGATTTGCGGTTAAAGGGGTGTTACAATATTCTGGAAAGTTCTACAGTGACCAGTGAAATCGGACGTCCCTCGTCTGTTACGGAGTTGAAGTCAACTTGTTTGGAACGGAAGCAACTTGGTCATAAGAGGGAAAAAGATATGACCGTTTCGTTGAAGAGAGGTTCTCTTTTGGATGCAGGTTTTGAAAAGTTAGGGCACTGTGTTCGTGAAAATCAAACCCGAGTTAGTTTTGATTTGGCAGTGTACAAGTCGAAGGCTAGAAGTCTTCCAGTTTCTAAACACAAATTCGACTCAGTTAATTCCCTGCATAGTTCAAGATAGGCTTGTGACGGGTTTTGGCAAAGATGGCGTTGTAGAAATATGAGTCAAGGTGGAGATTTGTTAAATATGACTCCTATTTTTAGTCAAATTTGAAAAATAATCTTTCAGTTAAACTCTGTTTACTTGTTTCAATCAAACACTGATTAGTTTAGATTATTTTATTATTATTTGATCTATGAATTTAGCCTATGAATAGGCTCTTTTACAACCTTAAAAAATATACCCATTAGAGATTAGAACTCATAACACATTTAGAGAATTTTGTGTTTACTTTTTGAGGGTTCTTTGTTTTTAGGTTTTCAGGATTTAGTTTTTATCTCTATCTTTTGTACTCTTCGTTCTTTTGCCATTATAGTAAAATTATCTTTGCCTGTGGTTTTTATCCTCTTTGGAGGAGTTTTTCTCCATTAAATTTGTGTATTCAATTTCTCAATTTTTTCCGCTATTTTTCTTGTTTGTTGCTTAATCAGGTCATCCCTAACACTTTCAAAGCAGTTAAAATAGCTGTGTCGATCATTTCATGAGCATCCTCCAAGTTATTAATCACAGCCTAGTGCAAACCAAAGACCCCATATTTTGCATCTTCCTGATTAAACAAAAAACTACAGCAATAGTATTTAATAACAGGAGATAGGAGAGAATATAACCTGATAACAGGTAACAGTCTGGAAACATCTGAGCTCTTGACTAAAATCAGGCAAGCCAACAGTGTGGTGAAGAATCCGGTTAGTTCCATAGTCATTGGAGTTGGGTCCACCCACAAAGTAGATAAGAGGGAGACTCTCACTGTAAGCACCGGCGATGGCATTCAAAATGCTGAGCCCACCAACGGTGAATATGACAACGCAAGCACCAACGCCATGTGATCGAGTGTAACCATCAGCGGCGTACCCAGCGTTGAGCTCGTTACAGCAGCCGATGAGGTTAAGCCCAGGCTCGGCAATCAAATGGTCAAGCAAAGTCAAGTTGAAATCACCGGGAACAGAGAAAACATCGTTCACACCAATCTGAACAAGCCTCTTAGCCAAGTGGCCGCCCACAGTGGCTTTAGAGCAGTTGACAACGGCGGGGGAAACAGAACCTTGAATGGTGGAAACGGCGTCGTTTGCCTGAGAGCAAACGTCGTTGGAAACAGGCTTGCAGTTGTCAAGTGATCCAATCTTGGTATCCATTTCAAATAAAAAGAAATAGGAAATCTGGCGAAGAAAAATGCAGAGAAAACTTTTTGTTTTGGGCTAAGTCTGGAAGTAAAAGAGCAATAGTTTGAATGTGAATGTGAATGTGAATGTGAGGTGAAGTGGAAAAATAATGGAATTTATAAGGGAAAATGATATAGGGGGCTGTTTTTCCTCTGAGAGTGGACCGGGGAGATTTGGTTTCTAGTTTCTATGGAGGCTTTAGATAAATAACTCGAAAATTTTAAAAAATTATGAAAATTACCTTACAACTAGATTATTTATAATAGTGACAATTTCAATAGATGTCTTCGCTTTCCAAGATGGTATCACCTAAAAGATGATTCAATCATTTTTTATAATTACAGAAATAATAAGATGAAAAAAAAATAATTTTTTTGTATCATCACTTCTTAAGGCGACACTTATATAAATTTTTACCCATAGCATTTTCACATGTATTTTTTAGAGTTAAATGAAAAATATATAAATTGGATTTAAAAAAATTATAGTGCTGCCTTCTTTCAAAAAATGACCTAATCTGGTAAATTTTAAAAATTTTTGGCATTTATGGGTAATTTTGTCAATATATAGACTATTAAAATTGTGAAATTGTATTTTTAATATCGTAAAAATTACAACTTACTTTCGCCCCCTATAAAAAATTTTTTGATTTCATCCCTCATTTTTAGTTTGTATTAGGAGTTGGATTGCATTTTACTTTTTTCTATTAAAAAAATAAACAAATTAGTCCATACATAAGATCAAAGAGCAAACTAAATTTTTTGTTAAAATTTCATTTATTTGACTTTTATTAGAATAATGTTTTGATGTAATCACAATTCCTCTTATAATATTTTATTTTCAACATTAATAAATATTCTTCTTCACTTCCTATAGTTTTTTTTTCGAAATTTTTTTTAAGTAAAATTAAATTTTTTATTTTTTATTATTTTGCGGTCATTCTATATTGCTATTATCCACGTTGAGTTATTTTATAATGATATGGGTTTCCCAGCCCTAGCGAAAAACTGGTCAGGTGGGTATAGGCTAAGGGCATAACCCTTTGATGCTTTGGTCCCGTTGAAAGCATCACCGGCAGCTACAGCCCTTTGAAGATAGTGAATAAGATGGCGGCGGAGTTCAAGATCAAGAGGGTGCAACAGACCCTCCCAATTTTTCTCACCACTAAGCTCCCTCCAACGAGATGCTATCGAAGAACTTGCCATTATTATTTATTTTCTCCTCTCTATATTCTAAAACTTTGTTTGTGGGGTTGTAGCTTTGCTGTGCATGCTTTATAAAGACTGGATAACTTCGTCCTCTATTTCATGTGGATTTGATCCTATATGCAGGTTATTTTAACTTTAAATAATGTTGCGTACAATTGTTTTCAAATTACTCTCAGATCCTTTTCATTCGATAAAATCTCATCGGCATAGGAAAAGAAAAATAATAACAAAACCGGGCTACACCGAAAAGCAATACAAACAAAGACCACTGTTGTCTTCAATGAGAAAGCAATGAAACCCTAAACACCCAAAAGCATAACAAACGAAAGCCACTGTTGTATGCAAATAAAAAAGAGTAAACCCCAAACACTCAAAAGCATTACAAACAAATACCAGTATTGTCTTCAATGAGAAAGAAATGAAACCCTAAACACCCAAAGGAATAACAAACGAAAACCACTGTTGTCTGCAAATAAAAAAGAGTAAGCCCCAAACACTCAAAAGCATTACAAACAAAGACCAGTATTGTCTTCAATTAGAAAGCAATGAAACCCTAAACACCCAAAGGAATAACAAACGAAAACCACTGTTGTCTGCAAACAAAAAGGAGTAAAGCCTAAACACCCAAAAGCATTACAAACAAAAACCACGTTGATCAGCAATGAAAAAGCAATCAACCCTAAACACCAATTGAGTTAAAGTTGTGAAAGCAACTCCCCACATAATGAAATCTTTTTAACCATGAGATATATTGAGTTTTTTATTACTTTGTCTGTACATTTTACGGTTTATTTTTCGGTAAGTGGCCAATCACTTAGCCATGTGATTTCTTTTTTATAAAAAAATAAATATTTTCTTTTATGCACATTAAAAAATATAAAAAATTTCAGAAATATATAATCTAAAATTATAAATATTTAAAAATACGATGAAAAGAAAATAGTTGAAATTAATGATATTATTGTAAAAATGTTAAAAAAAAACTTTAAGAATATAAAATGTGCAAAAAATTATTTAAACTTTTTTAAGACTTATTAAAAATTATAAAAATATTTGAACATATTAAAAATTTGTAAAATTATTAAAAAATAATAAAAATTTTAAACAATTGTGAAAATCATTTAAAAAATTTAAATTGATTAAAAAATGTAAGAATTATTTGAAATTTATAAGAATTTTAAAATTTTAAAAAATTATAATATATTTTACAATTTTTCTTAAAAATAGAAATTACAAAATGGCAAAATATAATGAAATTACCAAATTATTATGCCAAAATAAACTATAAAACGGATTAGATGATTTGTTTTAAGGTATGATAAGAGAGATGATGAAGAATATTAAAACAACCAGATCAACCAGAGTTTTTTTTTTTTTATAGGCAAGATTTATTATTTTTAAAATGAAAATCTAAACAACAGAGGAAAAGCATACAGACCAAAACAACAGCAACATCAAACCAAACCAACACTACCACAGTCAAAAGTAGACCACACAAAACTAGACCAAAACATAAATTATTGCTTCCAAAATGATGATTCCACACAAAACTGGTTGTTGTACCTACATAATCACTGTTAACTGGAGCTCATTTATGCTTCATCCTTTGATAGCATAACCTTTGTAAATTTGAACCTTATATCGTATAATCACCGTCAACTAAGATCTTGAATTGCAATGCAATTTGGCTTCTTGGGTGATGGCTTCATACTCACATAGTAGATGAAATTAGTAGGTCATTCAGCTCCACAACACCACCATAAATTCAAACATTCCGTAAAATTATAATTATGTCTATCTCAAACATGGACAAAAATATATCTACAAACTATTAATTTCCAACTGTAAAAAAATAAAAATAATTAATTTTTGTAAAATTGTAGGACAGGTTTTCTTCTCTCTCTAAAAACAATATAGATCGATAAATTTTAAAAAATTAACATACTTTCTTTTCTTTTTTTCAGGATAAATTAACCTAAAATTGTGTTATTGTATCATTTTGGTTTTTTTTTTCTCTCTCCAACGTATGTTTCCGTGGAAGCCCTAGGTCTTCGATTTTCACTCTTCAGCTGTGGATTTTACATGGGATGTAATGCCAACAAAAATGTGGTTACTCATCAATCGTTAAAGCCAATGTTAAAAAGGCTATTAAGAATTAATAGTTGCGTGTTAAATTTAACAGTCAAAACATTCAATCGATCAAGTTTTTGAGTTGAAGAGCTTAATTAGCTGAAAAAAAATATTAAAAGGAATTTAATTGAATTTTTTCACTATAATTGGAGAAAGAAATTTAATTTTTTTTTGGCTTGCAGTTTTAAGCTTCTTCTTTTTTTTAACAAATTGGAGGAAAAAAACATCAACATTGTTTAAAACATGATTATTAGGGATGTCAGACTTTAACTATCATTCTCTTACGTGGTTGATAAAAGCTAATATTTTTAATACCTTTTATTATTTTTATTATTTTATATGATTTTATGATTTTTTTTTTTATTTTTACCCATGTGGTATCCAAATTTCTAATGTCTAATATTACCTTCGCGATTAACTCGTGAAATGAATGTACGACTTGAAGGAAATGAATATTATAATTAATGCTGACTAATCCTCCCGCGATGAATGCATGCATAGCATTAATTTCATGGCACATACTACTACCAAAAATTTCAAGTATTAACGATGTTCATTGAACAAAAATAATATTATATTAAAGGAAAAAAAAAAGCACTAACTTTATTCATGGAAATATGTAGACAAACACACAGAGTTGAGACAGCACAATCATGTCCAACGCAATGGGGCGTATGACAAGCGACCTTAACGTCCAACTTGGATTTAATTTGCTATTTGGACTGTAAGTAGAGGTACTTTGCAGGACAGAGATACAATACTGGTTTTATATGATTGCATTTAAAAGGATGTTATTTATTTGACATGATCGACCGGTCGAATTAAGCACTCGGCGGATCTGGCACATAGGCAGTGTCATTGAACTTCCAGCGCCCATCGTCCGTCTGAACCATGTTTTTGAACAACTCCTGAGTCCACCAGTTATCTGGTATTTTGTATTTGTCCAGTAAGCCATCACTACTTTTGTTTATGACTGCATTATCAAAATCTAGTTCTTCTTCAAGTTTGAAATCTCTATCTTTTTGCATCCCTGCAATTCCATGCTGGTAACCCTCGAAATTGTGAGGATTAATTTTCTCTTTCAAGTAGGGTGACTTGGTTGTGTCAATCTCCAACTCTTCGCCCACATGGAAGTATTTTGGTCCAAATGGAACCTTAGGGACAGGATCTTTGGAATTTACGATGCGTAGGATATGGAAGTTCTCAAGTCTATCACAAACTCCTTTGAAGGCTAGGTTTCCAACACGAGGGCTAGCAGCTAGAAAGCAAGTCACCATGAACGCTTTATTCGTGTTGTCTGTTGGCTTGTTGAAACCATTATGAGCTATGTCCATAGCGTTTAGGGTTGCAAGTGCAGCACCTAAACTATGGCCTGTTACAGTTATGCTGAGCTCCTCGTTCTGATACTTGTCCACCAGCTCCTTCACCGCTTTACAAGCCTGACGGTCATTAATAACGAATTGAACTGTCAATGTGAGTAAAATATATGTTCAATTATTTATGTATATCAAGAATTACCTGTTGCCTGGCGCTGGTTTTAGTGTAAGGGGAATTTGCATTTGAGTTCATATAGGTGTTGTAAAAACCAGTATGCACCTTAACAGAGCCAGTTCCGAACAAATCTTTAGCTGATGTTCGAAAAATATTAGCATCGCTAACCCACTCAGATATTGTTATGGTTCCTCTCCATGAAACAAGAATATCCCTCCTTCCAAGAACTACTTTTCCTTCATCTGTGGCCACCGCCACATAACCAAAATATGCAACTTCATCATCGCTCGTAGCAGCGTATATGAAGTTGGTCACTTTATAACGGTATGGGTTACCCTTTTCAAGACCAACCCTAGCGAAATACTCGTCAGGTGGGTATAGGCTAAGAGCATAACCCTTTGAAGCCTTGGTCCCATTGAAAGCATCACTAGCAGCTGCAGCCCTTTGAAGATAGTGAATGAGATAGCGGCGAAATTCAAGATCAAGAGGATCCAGTAAACCCTCCCAGTTGTTTTCACCACTAAGTTCTCTCCAACGAGATGCTATTGCAGAACTTGCCATAATGATTTTATCTCTTTTAACCTTATAAATTCTAAAGTTTCTTGGTGAGGATGCGACTCGTAGCTTTGTTGAGCTTGCTTTATATAGACAGGGAAAGTTAATCCTTAGCGAGTTTATTGTTGAGATTAAAAAAGTAAAATGTTTATCATTATAAACAATAAAAGTAAGTGCGCAAATTACCATATAAAGAAGCAAAGTAATGGCGCAAATGGCCTACTTGAAGCATGCAAAATAAACATCGTACAATGCCCGCCAACGCCGCGGGTTCTCCTTATTAATAGATAGGAAGTCAAAGCGTTAGTACTCTGACTAAGACATGCTCGGACAACATTATCACACCACGTTTGAAAGTGCTTTCTAAATGCTTTTCATTTCCTTTCCTAGAAATTTGAATTCTGATAATCCTACTGGCAAACAATCCTTGGCCACAAGAATAATCAAGAGAATTATTTATTTATTAATTTTTATTTCGTGTAAGAGTACTAAATAATTCCTTCTGGAATGCACGGATCAATTTCAACCATTAGATTTGTTTTAAAAGTTAAGATCTAAATTTTAAAAATTATTATTATGGACATTTAAAATTTAAGATTATTATTTCGTGTAAGGTTTATAGTTTAAGATTTAAGATTTAAATTTTAGAGTTTAAGTTTAGGTTTTTAACATTAGAGTTTAGGATTTATAGTTTAAGATTTAAGTTTTAGAGTTTAAGTTGAGATTTTTAATTAAGGTTTAAGATTTAATGTTTAGGGTATTATGATGTAGGGTTTGTGATTATATAATTTTGGTATTTAGGGTTTAAACTTTACTAATATATTTGATTTTGTTTTTAATTATACATATTATAAATAAATATTAAATATACATCAACAATTCACTTCGTTCTCATTTCGTTTTGTATGGTAGAAAATAGAGAGTACACCATATGGATGGTTAAAATTCAATGTATGTGGTATAGCTAAAGAGGATAAAGCCGGCTGTGGAGAAATTTTGAGAGATTTAGAGGGGATTGCAAGAGGGATATTCTCTGGTGCTGCAGGTACAAATATTGCTGAGGAAGCTGAGATTGAAGCGGTGAAAATTGCTCTCGAAGTGTTTGAATCGACAAGCTAGAAGTGTTCTAATTCACTGGTAATTGAAGTAGGCTCCGCGGTGGTGTTTTCTTGGTGTATCAACAAGGGGTTGAGACCTTGGTGTGCAAGGTTGGATCCATTGTTTTCTCTTTGATAGATAGGAATGGAAACGACCTGGCGTTCTCATTGGCTTTGACTGGGGTAAATAGTACTCAAATGTTTAAAGCTTGGTGGTGATTTTTGTTTTGTTTAATACTTTATTGCTGCTGGAACTATGCATTAATTTTTGCTATATTTTTATTTTTTGGATACTATTTTGCTTTGTTCCTATCAACTGAGCAGTGTGAATGTAGCAAAAAAAAGAAAAAAGAAAAGAGAGGGTACAACCTTATCTACTCCAGTTATCACTACGACAAATAGTTTATTTGTCATATTTGTAAGTTGACAATTTTTGAAATTTGATATTGTGGAAGTATTCAAGCCTATTAATGAAAATTAATTTATTTGGAGTAACACATCTTAAAGATTGGATGAGTTCAGGTTGGATCATACAAAACAAATCCCTTGGATCAAAGATGTTGGATCGAGACAAACTTGGAAGGCTTATCTCAAGCACTTCAATTTACATTGGTCTTTAAAATTATATTGTATATTGTTATTTTAGATGTTGTTTAATATGGAACTGAATGTAATTGATCTCTACTATGTTAGCAAGTCTTGAATTTTTATATAATGAGAGACTTGTATAGATTTTGTAACGAAACTAAGAAAGCACTTATTTAGTCAATTGGGAACATTTTTGTGAGAGTGCGTTTGAGAGAATAAAACCTTTTGTTGTTGGGTTTTACAGCCTGAGTTCTCATGGAGAGAACTTAGAGGTGAGAGATCTAGTATTTAGATACAAATGTGAGGTTGCTATAGTGGAGTGTGATAGGACTTAAATCACTTCTTGTATTGGGATTAAAGATAATAGATTCTTCTTACTAAGCTAGACTCCGTAAATATAAGAAAATTGAATTGCACAAACAATTCATTGTCTCTTTTTTTTTTATTCTATTTTACATAGTTTCATCTGAAGTGCCCACTTTTACTATCCCTTCCATTCATACTCTGGTTTACTTAACAAGCTAACAACTATTTGAATCTTCAATTGGTATCAAAGTGTCCAACATTTAGTGGTGATCCCTAGCTAGTGTTGTTATTACTAAGTTATCGAAGGATCATTAATTGCATGTCCTCCTATGTTGGATGGCTCCAACTATGCCTATTGGAAGGTAGAAAAGAAAGCTTTCATTACAATAATGGATGAGAAAGCTTGACAAGCTATTGTTACTGGTTGGAGACCCCCTACAGGCACTACAAAGGCCGAAAGTGTTCTAAAAGTTGAGCATTGTTATGGTTCCTCTCCATGAAACAAGAATATCCCTCATTTCCAGAGTAGTTTTCCCTTCATCCGTGGCCACCGCCACATATCCAAAACACACCACTTCATCAGCACTTGTAGCAGCATATATAAAGTTGGTCACTTTATAATGGTATAGGTTTCCATTTTCAAGACCAACCCTAGAAAAAAGTTGGTCAAGTGGGTATAAGCTTAATCTTTTGATGTCTTGGTAAGGTTGATAGCATCATTAGCAGCTCTAAAGGTTAGTTTAATAATGCCTTTAAAAAGCACTTTTAGAATAAAAAATGATTTTGAGATAAAAATATTTTTAAACAAGACACTTATAAGAGAAAAAGTACTTTTCAAAAGCCAAAAATTGACCCAAAAGCCTTTTTTTTCAAAAAGCAAAAAAAAATTAGGTTTTCTCAAAAGCGCTTTTTATCTAAAAAATGTTTATTTTTTGCTTCATTCGATCTATTCTGTTGTAAAAAACAAACAGAACAACGTTCGAAAATTTAACATTACAACATTCCAAAAGAAAACACATTCAATCACTAATAGACCTACGTTTAGATCAAATCAATAGCTCACCACCAAGCTTTAAACATTTCCTACGATTTATACATTCAATCGCCAAGGAAAATGCCCTAAACCCTATAAGCTTAAAAACACAAGAGAGAACAAAGAGCCATAAACCCTAGCCTTACCCAATGAGAACCCAGAGCTTACTAAGAGTATTAGTTCATATGAACAAATAATTAAGGTAAGGAATCATGGTCACCAACATCGGTATGCATGCCTCGGATCTAGGAGGTATTTCGCAACAAAAGAAAGATGAGATCCCTAGTCAAACCATCACTCCCAGCCAAATCCATCAAGCAAATAACAAAATAAAAGTAAAAGCCAACTCATAAAATTATCGAAACACCAATATTTGCTACCATATTCAATCATTACATCAATATATCATTCTACACACAATTTGAGTCGAATAATGAACAATTTTTTTTTTATTTTCTTGAATAAAAGGTAATATTTTTTTTATTTTAAATAAAGCTTCAAATCAATGGTCGAAATTTAATTTTAGATTGATACGATTTGCATTAAGGGTCAATTAAACAATAGTAGGGAGTCATTTTTGAGAATTTTGAAGAACAATCATAAAGTTCTTCGAGAACAATCATCGAAATTAACTCTCTCCAAAAATTTTCTCTTCAAGTTTGATTGTGATAACATTTTTTTTTCTTGAAGGAGGTGCTAGAGGAATTTAAAACAAAACACCATGTTACCAATAATATTATTTTGTTAGGTGTTCATGAATTAGTTGATTCGTTTTAGACCGAAATAGAATTTATATTTTTCAATTCAGGCGGACATAATTCCATCAGATTTATTGTTTATAAATAATAAAATATAAAAACTAATTTTATATTTATATTTATTTTTTATAAAAAATAAAATATTTTATATTAATGGTTTTTATTAAATGGTGGTTTTTAAATTTACTAAATTCTCTTATTTTCAAGTTTTAATGCTACAAACATATATTATTACATGTATAATATCTTGAATCAAATTGTTATTTCCACATATTATTCACACAAAAATCAATTATAAATTTAACTATTGTAGTTTGTATCAAGATTTAAATTTCAAAATTCAAAGAGTGTAAGAACTAAGAACAAATTAATTGAAGAATATAAAATAAATATATAATTTTACGCATATAATAAGATTAATAAAAAAACTTTAATCCGTCATATTTAACTACTATCGTTTAGATCAATACTAAAATTTTAAAATTAGAAATTTGTAAAGACTAAAGTTGACCACTTCAACTTTGAATGAATAAAACAAACAATAACAAAACAACAAACCCGCCACACCACCATGACATTAGACACCTAGTGCAATAAAAAAAAATACAGAGAAATTCATCTTTGAACCCCATTGAACCCCATGTCATCAAGCATAACCAAGGGTAAACCATTTAAGAATAATCATCATCTTGACCTTCGTGATCCATCAATTTCCAAGACCCATCTTCTTGTTGGACCATACCTTTGTTTTTCCGAACCCTCCAAGACACTGGCACCATGTATTCATCTTTTAACCCATCGAGTGATTTGTTCACAAGGGCTATATCACGATTAACAACCAAACTAAACCCTCCTTTACTACCTTGTGTGCCAGCCACCCCATGTAAATAACCTTCCAAATTATGCCAACTTGATAAGTTCCCAGGACTCTTCAAGTACTTTGATTTACGGGTGTCGATACCCAATTCTTCTCCCACATCCGAATACCCTATCAAAGGATAGTTTGGGACGACATCTAAGGCGTTCCGAACGCGTAAAGCTCGAAGGTCTTTGAAACCTGTAAATGCCTTTTTGAAGTCTGAGTCGCCAACTCGGGGACTAGCGAATAAAAAGGCTGTAACAAGAGCGGCCTTGCTCGACTGGTTTTGGGGCTTGTTATATCCATTGGCAACTACGTCGATGGCATTCAAAGTTGCAAGGGCTGCACCTAAACTGTGGCCGGTGATTGTGATGCTTATTTCCTCGTTCTTGAATTGGTCTATTAGTCTCCTGACCTCGTTAAGAACCTATAAAGAATCAGTACAAGGACAAGAACCATTTTTATTTTTATTTTTATTTTTATTTATAATAGATTATGCTACTTGTACCATTTTAAGTCAACTTGTGTTAGGTAGTTATGAACTTGACTGGAATCAAGCATATGATTTCAATATCATACATAATTTATAAATAAAAAAGAGTTTAATATGAATGTTTTTCAGCTTTGAGAGGATGTCGACTTCCTTGGAAGAAGTTTATAAAGTTTTATTTATTGGGAGTTGACGGACCCTCAACGAGTCAATATTGTCTAAATGAAGGTTTTGTCTCCTAACTTTTTAAGTGGCCAAGTACTTAAAGAGATGATAGGTTCATAAAATAGGAACACCTTGTTTGGTGCCTGATAAGACGAACCATGCACGTTGCCCGTTGTCATTTATCAAGAAATTTTCACCCTATAAACCCACCGTTTCTTAAGGCACACGAATACTTAGTAGAGTAGAGAGACAAACTCCCACCAAAAAATAACATTGACTTATTAAAAATTTGTTTAACTCCCTATAGATGTTACTTTACAAACTTTTTCAAACTTTTTCGAATAAAATCGAATTTCCTCAACATCATTAACTTACTATTGGTTAAAGGAAAACTTTCTTTTTAGTACAAGATTTTTGTTGATAAACAATAAATTAAAGAATCTCTCACCTGGTCCCGGGCACTGCTTTTGTTATAGGGCGAACGTGGGTCATCCGAGGTGTAAATCGAGTGCCAACCCTCATGCACCTTAACATCACTTCGTTGATCACCCAATATTTTCCCAGGTGAAACCATGTTAAACTCAAAATCATTGATCCATTCCAAGGTCTGCACCGTTCCTCTCCAAGCAATCACAATGTCCCTCCTTCCCAACATTGCTTTCCCTTCATCCGTAGCCACCGCAACGTACCCTATCCAATTTGATTCTTTATTCCAAGCTTCCCTCGATATCGGCTTCACGATAAACGCTTCAGGGACTTGAATCTGTGATGTCGCGTACAAGAATTTCGTTACCTGGTACCTATAAGGATTGCCTTTCTCCAAATTCACATTAGAAAAGAAATCTTTCTTGCCATACAAGCTACTCCCAGCAAATTTCGATGCCTTCTCGGTGTTGAAAGCATCATAGGCAGCTTGAGCCATTTCTCCATAGTGAATAATGTAACGCCGGAGATCAATGTCTAAAGGGTCCAAAAGCTCTCCCCAATTCTTTTGGCCACTTAGATCCTTCCATTTTTTTGCTATACTGCTGCGCATTACCTTGTTTTTCTTTCCGAACCACTTCCTAGAAATGCATCGTGTTCCCATACCTTTCAAGGATGCTTCATGTTGTTGTTCATCGATTACTTATATCCCCAAAACTTGACTGGCGCCGACATTAACTACCCAATTTCCATTATGCAAGCAATGTAATTTTCTTGCCCATAAAAAAAAATCTATCAGTGATTAGATTTTTCATTTACCAAACAAAATAAGTTTGTAAAGTTTAACATGCTAATTTGCCGTATATAAGTTAGAATTATATTCTTTTATATATATAATGATAAATTTAGTACTTAACCTTTATATTTTTTATCAATTTAATTATTTTTCTTTTTAGCTAAACCACTTTTTTAGTGTTAGTTGGCAACATGCATAGCGGTTCATATATATTTTATATTGATATGATACTTTTTGTTTTATATGTCATACTAACAAATATTATATTAAAAAAATAACATGGAGTATACGTGAATTGTTATACATGTTATCATGTTTAAAAATTTAACATTTTAGTTTGTGTTTCCATTAAAAAAGCAACAACTCGACTTTTTAAAAAAAATTAATAGTTAAATTTAATTTTTTTTTAAAAATTAAGAGTAAAATTTAATTAAAAAATAAATAAAATTAAATCGATAAAAAAATATGTAAAAGGTAAATTCATCATTATATGTTGATTATCTTTATTTTTCTTAAAGTGACGTGCAATTAATTGCACTACAACAGGAACTTAGACTACGATGTTTCAAGTGACAGCTCGAAAAGGAAAATACAACCAACCTACCACATTTACTATTATCATATAATACCATATTGGAAACTTATACGGCTTGTTTTATATGTCAAAATCATTACATGAAAAACCAAACACATTAACTTCTCTTCCTGTGAATTTTCTGGCTACTTCGTTTGTCTCTTAATATAAGCCCAAGTAATTTAAAACCATGTAGATGTACGGTATGTTTCTGTCACGTATAAATTTCAGAAATTAATAAATCTTCTGATATTAGTATTGAGTATCACATTAGGTATATTACGCGTTCAAAAAAATTATAATTTAATTTCGACTCTAAATAAATTTTAAATTCCACCTGCTTCGTGGATTACAAAAGAAAAATCCTCAAACTAATATTCTTGGCTTTGAAGGGCATTTACCTGTTTTTGGACAAGGAAATTCATGTTACCTCCCACCGAAAGTTGGGAGAAAATCAGAATGTTTTGGAATATATGCATCAATAGACAAACATTTGGTAGAAGCTTGAATTAGGTTTTAGCAGATGAAAACCTTAAAATAGAGTGACTTTGCTTTGAAGTTAGCAAAAGAGAGAAAATGTGGTAGGAGATTAAGAGATGCTTGCTAAAGGAAGAAGGCAAGTGTTGGGATTTAATCACATAGATAGATACTTTGCTGAGTCTTTCAGTTTTGGTGAAGTCTCTCTCTGGAGCCAATTTTAGAAATATTTATTACCTTTGAATTTAAGGATACCTTGCCTAAAACTATCTTCTTTTTCGTTATTTTTTTATACATATTTGGCTAAAAATATGTTGTTTTTGGTTATATTTGATATATACGTAATAAAATTCTAAAATATAAATTGACTTGTTTGAGTAGAAATAAAGAGGGAAGTTCAGATTTTATAAAAAGGAATATTATACTAATCAAATTATTTAAATTTCACCAAAAACTGGTTTTTTCCAAATTTCTCAAAGCTTTTTTGTTTAATTCACATATAAAATAAATAAAAATTAAACCAAAAAGATCATTTTATTACCTTCATATATTTTTTATATTATTTAATATATTTAGAAAAATAATGATACTTACATTGCTTCGCATAGCTGCAGGCGGTGAAGTGAGAGATGGAAGCGGTGGCTGGCTACTGGGATGGCAGCTGCTCGGCTTTTCAAGGGGAGGCGTGGGTGTTGCTAGATGGCCTTACCATGGCATGATCAGTCCCAATAATTATATTCTTTAAATATAAAAAATATTGTCTATAGTCGTGGCAAACACTAGTCTGGATCCTTCGGTTGAGTGCTTCACCACGTCCAATGGTCAAGTAGCTCGGTAGGTTTGACCTGATTAGGTCAATAAAAATTTTTATGAGTTGGTCGGATGAAAATTTAATTTAAATAATAAAAATATTTTTAAATTTTAAATTTTAAATTTAATTAAAAAGTATGTAAAATATCAGTTAAAATATAATTTTTAATATTTTATTATTTAATAGTAAAATGGGCTATTTAAGTGGGTCAAATTAGTCCAAAAACGGGTTTGGGTATGAAATTTTTTTTTGAATCCAGCCTTGGCCCGACATATAAATACTTCTATTCACACTACTTTGTAATTAAAAAATTGTATTTACATGAATAAAATATATAATCACAAATACAATAATTTTAAAATATCTTAATTTTTTATTATTCAAAAGAAAAGTATGATGTTGTTTGATAAATTGAATGATCAAGTATATAAAAAAAAAGTGTTGTTTGACGAATATAACTTTAAATTAAATTATTTAAAGAATAATGTTAATAAAATAAAATAAAAATAATTGAAACAATTCTGCCTTAAGGGTATGTTTGAAAAATCATTATTGATTTTTTAATGTGTTTGATAATCAGATTAATTTTTTACTTAATATCAAATTTTCAAAAAAAAAAATATTGAATATGATAAGTAAGTAGATAATTTTTTTTTCACTTAATGTTGAAAATATTAAATTGATTTTATTTTTAAAAATCTTATTTTTGAAATAAATTATTTTCTCATTTTATCAAGATCAAATTTTATTTTTAAGTTTTATCTGAAACTATTCAAAATAAAATAAATAATATCATATTAATAATATTAAAATTATAAAATAATGAATTTTCAAAAATCAAAATAATTATATTTAGTACTTAATTTTTAAAAATATATTAAATAAATTTATAATACAAATTCAATGCTTATAAAATTTAATATTTAATTATTATTATTTTTAGTTTATCAAGTGATAAGTAATTCGTTATTTACTTATCAATTTTTTATCGAAAACTTCTATTTTTTTTAATGATAGATTATTAAGTATGCTTAAAAGATCATTATGAAAAATTATTTTATTGATCTTTCTCACTACATCATTTATGGTCCCTTTTCGATTATTTAATGATATTTTAGTAATTTTTTTCATGTAACACATAATTTTGGTAATTTTTTTACCCATAACCTGAACCTTGAACTCCTAATTTTGAACCTTAAACCATGACCGATGCTTAAGGTTTGGGGTCAGGATTCGAGGGTTAGAGTTCTGAATTCAATGTTCAAGGTTAAATATTTAAAAATTACTAAAATTATGTGCCAATGACATGGAGAAAATTACTGAAATGTCATTAAATAATTGGAAAAGGACAATAAATAATGTGATGATAAATATTCAAAAAATAATTTATCGATCATGATAGATTATTATTTTTTAATATGGAATATCAAATAAGGCTTAAGTCTAAAAGATTACTTGATTGAATCAAATCTATCAATGGGCTGGCTTGGTCTTATTGGATTTATAAGTGGGCTATAACGTTCTATCCATCATGATTTGGGCCTTGAGACCACATCTTTTAAGACAGTGATGACATTATCCAAATAACTTCAGGCCAATTGCATCCTCTTCTAATTTATTTATTTATTTTTTCTTTATAACTAACGTATTGTTTATGGCTATTTTATAGTTATATATGTTAAGAAAAAAACAAAATTCCACAACATTAATGAAATTTACAATTTAAGTCTCTTATCTAAATCTCTAGAACTGTTAATAGTTGGGGTTACCTGTTTAAGTTTGAAGGTCTACCCGAAATTTAAGAGAGTTTAGATAAAAATAGTAGATCTGAAAAATAGGTTTAGACTTGAACATTCAATATCTAAACTCAGCCCAGCCCGCTTTTAAGTTTATAATACTTTACATTATGTTATTTTTATATATTATGTAATTTAGAACACATTAAAAAAATAAACATATACCAAATATATAATATTACTCTAATGTAAACATTAAAATAATATTAAGATGACTATATAAAAAATTTCAATAAATAAAAATATATAAAAATATTAAATATTAAAATAATATAATATAAATAATTTTAAAAAATCAAAAATATTATAGGAGGGTTTAAAATGAGCTTAAATTAATTTTTTTTTTGTAAATATGGACACTTTTTTCTCATTAAAAAAGTTTAGACAAATTTTTAAACCCTCATTTTAAGTCAGATCAAATTTAAATAAACATAAAATATATTAATATTATATTTAACTCAACTCAACCCGACCATAAATATATTTAATTATAACCTATCGATTAGATATGGAAATCACAATCATTAAAAAAAAACCGTTATTCTACGTTTCTTTTTTCACATATCTCTTACTATTTTTCCCATTAAAGAATCCCAATGTTTTCAGTTTACATCTAAATCAAAAGCCAAGTAATGGAGCACCTACTACCTATTTTCTCACCGGTATTAGGTGCTAGAGTAAGATTTTGTCCATTACTTTGTTTTTTGTTTTGTTTTTTATTTATAAAGTAAAAAGCGATTTTATTGGTCGAAAAAGTTAGTGGTGTTACAACCTAGAATATTAATAATAATGCAGTACATTAAACATTAGGAGTTAAATTACAAACACGAAAAGACACCAAATTAAAGAAAATCAAAATTAAAATGGCATTTAAAATTGTTTGTTTCCATTGTTTTGATAGTTACATGTCATAATAATTAGAGGTCTTTAATATTAGAATTAAATTTATTATTAATTAAATTATTCGAAACATTTTAACCGTTGATCAAACTGTATATTAATTGAATTGAAATATTTTGATTAATTCGACCGATTAATCGAATTTTGTACATTTTTGTATTTTGGTTAAAATAAATATAAAATATATAAAAAAAATATATTGCTAATGTTAATTTTTTTATTTAATAGTTCAAAAAATTTAAAATGGAGGTGAAAACAACAAATAATATATTAAAAATACTACATAAATATTAAAAGTTAACAACCAAATACTTCATAAGTCTTGAAAACAATAAATATTTTTATTAATTGGTTAATTCAGTTAATTATCCGATTTTAAACTAAAATAACTGAAAATTAAAATTTTAAAAATTATCAATGAACCGATTAACCGTTCGATTTTAACCGAACAATAAATACCCCTTATCATAAAAATATAATGGATAAAAGATTAAAAAAGCCTACAAAATTAATAATACTAAAAAGTTTAAGAGATGTATGATGGTGATAAACCATTAATAACAACATTCTAATTCCATCACTGTAAGATAACACCAACAATGACCCCTCATCTCTTGCTTGCTTGTAATCTGAACATCACCATTTAATTGTGGAATTAGATTCTGGTGCTGCCACTAGTCCCATTCAAGGTTCAGCCTCCACAAATATTTTGCTTCATCTCTTAATGATTGTAGGACTATTTTGAATACTTTTGAATGCATATGAATTCTCCTATTTTTGAGAGGGAAATAGATGTTTGGATGATGAACAAGCTTGATTTTATGAACTGTTATAATGATTATGTGGTGGATTATTATGTTCCATACTTCACAAGTTTTTAGGGTTTGATATAGTCAACTATCCTATCCTATGTATGGTAGCCTTATTAGGTAACGACATGTTACTTCTAAAAAAAAGTATGGTAGTCTTATTAATTCTTTTTTGTCATTTAATTATAAAAAATTATAAAAATAGTTACTTAATTATTTAGTTTTGTCTCTTTTGGCCACATAATTATATTGGATTTTAGGTGTTTTTAATTTTATATTTGCCAATTGATAACAAAGATAGAAATAAAATTGAAAAATTAGATGACCAATTTGTAACTTTTCATAACTGAGTGACCAAAAATAAAGAAAATATAATTAGGTGACTTCTACCATAATGATCATAAATGTAAAATAACAAGGTGATAAAATATGTGAAAAGAGATGTGGCATATTTAATGTACCTAATCAGATAAACATTATCTCATTAACGATACTTAATGGATAGTTAGATGATCATTTTGTAATAATCTGATAACGTTAGTGGTAGTTCTATAAGATCTAAAAGTTGAATGATTAAAATATAATTTTAAATAAAGTTTAGGGACCATAGATGCCGTTTGCCCTTAAATGTACTCCAAATTCCAATTGTTTAAAAGAATAAATTGTTTTTCTTCTTTCAAACTGGATCCGAGAAGAGAAGACCGTTCCTCGATATTCGTGCCGTTATTATTATATTTCCTCTACTCTTTATTTTTGACCTAGTTCCCCTTTCTCTCCTCCACCTACGGTTCTTCAATTCATCTTTTCAACGTCTATTTCCTTTTTTTCTTTTTTGTATTTATTCAATTTTTCACGAACTCCCAAGTTTAAGACCACACTGTCTGAGAGAACCAAACAAACCCAACCTGACAAAGGAACTTTTTTTTCCTTGCCCTTCCCCCTTGTGATTACATATTAGATGATATAGGACTTTATAATCCAAAACTCAAACCCAAACCAGAGTGAGTAAGTGAGTGAGAGAGCAAAAACAGACCTTATCATGGTGGGTGGTAAGGTAAGGTTAGCAATGGGTTTGCAAAAATCACCAAAACATGGAACTCCACCTAAACCTCCATTGCCGTCTCCTAGCTCAGCTAACAAAACCAATTCTTCCCAAAAAACTGTTTTTTCACGTTCCTTTGGTGTTTATTTCCCACGATCCTCAGCTCAAGTCCAGCCTCGTCCACCTGATGTTACCGAACTCCTTCGACTCGTTGAAGAGTTAAGAGAACGAGAGTCCAGGCTCAAAACCGAGCTCCTAGAACACAAGCTTTTAAAAGAATCGGTTTCCATTGTTCCCCTTCTTGAAAATGACATTGCTGTTAAAAATGCAGAGCTGGAACGAGCTTTGAAAGAGATGGAGAATTTGAGGAACGAAAATGAAAAGTTGAGAACAGAGGTAGAAGAAATGAAGGGAAAGGTTGAAGAAGAAAGGAAAGAGAAAGAGAGGAAAGTGAGAGGAATGGAGAGCGAGATAAGTGAGTTGAAGAAAATGGTGACGTCGCACCCTGTTTGTAACGGTAAAGCTGAGGTTTTTGGTGAAAACGAGGACTTGCTTTCGTCTTCGCAGAGGTTTAATGGGTTACTGGAAGTTAGTGCGAAGTCGAATCTGGTTAAGAATTTGAAGAGAAGTAACAGTAAATGTTGGGAAACTGTTGTTTTTAGTGCTTCGAGTAATGAAAAAGTTGAGAGCTTGGAGTTTAAAAGAGAGGTACTTGAAGCTGATAGACAGAGACACTCGAGGTGTAATTCAGACGAACTTGCTGAGTCGACTCTTCTTAACATCAGATCTCGCGTTCCTAGGATCCCAAAACCACCGCCGAGACCTTCATCTTCATCATTGATTTCATCTAATGGCTCCCCTGATTTTACAGAGAAGCAAATTCCTCCTCCACCACCACCTCCGCCTCCTCCGGCGCCAGTAGCAGCAGTCAAACAACTAGCACCCCCTCCTCCTCCGCCACCACCACCGGTGAAAGCTATTGCGCCCCCACCTCCACCGCCGCCTCCTAAAGGGACGAAAGCAATCGTGGCGAAAGTGAGGAGAGTTCCGGAAGTCGTGGAGTTCTATCACTCGCTCATGCGGAGAGACTCAAAAAGAGAAGCCGCCGGTGGGTGTAGCGCGCCGGAGGTTTTACCTGCAACCGCCAATGCCAGGGACATGATCGGGGAGATTGAGAACCGGTCATCTTATTTGCTCGCGGTGAGTTTCCGGTTTCCGGTTCTATAGTTTATTACGATAATACCACTGTGGCTCACACTATGGTGTTTGTGTCAGTGACAAGTGACTAGTCGTCCGTGACTTTATTGCTTTTGTTAGATTTGATTTCTTGCCAGATAAGACAGCATGTAGATTCGATGTAGGAACTTAACAAAATTATAAAAAGAAAAGAAGGTCTAATCGAATTTTGGTAAACATATAGTTTATAATTTCAATTTCAGGCCCAACTAGCTTAAAGTTCAAATAATATCGTACAAATTTGGCATTTTTGTATGGTCCCATGATGAAATATATGATTGTACGGGTGTTGTTTTTGGAGAATATGTTGGACTGGCACTTATTTGAAAGATTTTAGTGGAATTTGATGATAATTTTTGTGGTTAATACACAGATAAAGACAGATGTAGAAACACAAGGAGAGTTCATAAGGTTTTTGATTAAAGAAGTTGAGAATGCTGCATTTACAGATATTGAGGATGTTGTGCCTTTTGTTAAATGGCTAGACGATGAGCTCTCCTACTTGGTATACATTTTCCATCCTTTCGGTTTTTTCGAGGATTTTTTTTCTTGTTTTGTTTTGATGATTAGTGTTTTGTTCTTTGTTTAGGTGGATGAAAGAGCTGTACTGAAACATTTCGAGTGGCCGGAACAGAAGGCTGATGTATTGCGTGAGGCTGCATTTGGGTATTGTGATCTGAAGAAACTAGAATCTGAGGCTGCATCGATTCGTGATGATGCCCGACAACCTTGTGGTCCTGCTCTCAAGAAGATGCAGGCTCTGCTTGAAAAGTATATATAATCCTGAATATCTCTGTTTGCAGTGCTTGTTTGTTTGTTTGCTTGTTTGTTTGCTTGTTCTCATTCAATTATTAATCTGAATATATATATCTCATTCAATTATTACTCTGAATAATGGCAGGCTAGAACATGGCGTTTACAATCTCTCCCGAATGAGAGAATCCGCTACAAAGCGATACAAGGGGTTCCAAATTCCCATGGATTGGATGCTTGAAACTGGTATTGTAAGCCAGGTAACTTAAGCTTTCAACCCTCATGTTCTATAACATTAGACACTAATTAGAGATGGTGCATTATTTCAACTCATTAATATATGCAAATAAATTGTGACAGATCAAGCTGGCATCAGTGAAACTAGCGATGAAGTACATGAGACGGATATCTTCAGAGCTTGAAGCAGTTGGAACTGGTGGGCCTGAAGAAGAGGAACTGATTGTTCAAGGTGTTAGATTTGCATTCCGTGTACATCAGGTAACAGCTATTCTCATTAATTTTTACAACTTGAACCAAGACGGCATAGTGAAGGCAACCCATTTTTCTTTTGTTCATGGACAGTTTGCTGGCGGATTTGATGTCGAAACAATGAGGGCTTTCGAGGAACTGAGAGACAAAGCAAGATCATGCAATGTCCAATGCCAAAACCAGCAAAAATTCATTTGCAGGTCTACTACAACAAGCTGATTTTTCAAAAGAAAATACCAGTTTTTCTGTTGTAAAGATCGAAACATCATGTTTGTGAATACAACGAGCCAGCTGCTATTTATCCTCCTACATTCAATTCATTTAATGCCAGCTATTGAAGCTGGGAATTTACTGTATCACCTAAACCCAGCTGTTCTACTTTAGCTGGTAATTGTGCCTTGACCCCTTGAGTCAGGGAGTTAATGTAAATAGTTTTAAGACTTATCAAATCGTACTTTTCTCCTATTGATTATATTTAAAGAATGCCTTTGAATGCAATTGTTTCAACGTGGAAGACCAAAAAAACCTGCAATTTATAACTTATGTCCAAAAACCATTTTGCTCACGTCTTCTAACTAGTGGGGTTCATAAGGTTCCCTAAATCTGTAGGAAGTACACAGAAGTTGGATGTTGACCTATGTACATTTTGGTTTTTTTCTGAACCGTGAACTTGATAAGGGTTTATAGGGTCATAGACAAAAACCAGTGTTGACTTGAAATTGAGGTACTTTTCATATGACTGTTTTTGAGAGCGTAATGTGTCCCGGGAATAAGTAACAATTTCATGCATGTGTTGGTTTGGTTAACAAGATAAATTACAAAGCATAGCTTAGTTGCCAGAGACTTTGCTTGGTAGAAAACGTATAAAAGTACCGACCATTCTAACTTCGTTTTTTTAACTATACACGGTGTTTTAGCATGTGAAACTGATAATAATTCACGGGCAACTCCATGAAATTTATAAGAGCATTGATTATTTTGATTTAAAATCAATCACTTTTACATTTGATCTTTACCCCCCCCCCACACCAATTATCACCTACAAGTAGTATATGATAACTTTCATCACCTTTGAATATTGTATAATTCACATGAAGAAGAAAAAAGAGGTAAATTCTATGTTGCCCAATGTGGACCTTTTCACATACCAAGAGCTGCATATAGAAGCTGGTTCCATGTATCAGGCAAACCAGGAAGACACCAATGGCTACAATCATTACCCGAATGGTCACCACTATAAGTCGAAGGATGAGCATCTTTTCTCAACTGTGACAACGTCGTAATATCGAGCAAGTAAACCGGTTTGTTCATCGACCCCAATACTTTGTTCACAATGGCAGCAGCTGGTGGAGCCCCTGCTTGGTATGTGGTACCGGATAGTGGCTCTTGTTCTCCATAACAACTCTTTTTTGGTTGGTTCCACTCCCTACCCCTGGCTTGATCCAACACAATCAGTACATAAACATAATAAAATGTAATGTTCTAAGGGTTTTTTTTTTTCGACTTACTCGTAGTGGGTAGGGGAAATTCCCTGGAAGAAGACCTTGGTCTTGGTTTGATCGACATTGGTGTCGACCCAATTAGCCCATGTTGCAAGCCCTTTGTTGTAGGCCTCTAAACGGTTCATATCTTTGTATAATGCAGACCCATCTCTAATGTAATCCCATCTATAAATTAATCAAACATGATATTTACAAACGTTATAATAATAGTCAGGGTTATTTTAATAAAACGAATAAGATGAAAAAAAAAAACCTACCCTTCGGATTTTCCTTTGTGGGTCCACCAATGCCAACTGTTGAAAATCAAGAGGTCCATCCCTATCCATGCATTGCCACCTTTGATGGAGCCTAGATTAAGCACATCACCAACATTTTCTTTAACTATATCCACTAAATATGGTGTTCGATACAAATAGAGTGTTACCCCATAATCCTGCGTACGTAGTAAGGATCAGTATTTCTTGGACATGAAATAAATAAATAATTAAAATCAGCAGTGCCGGTAAGCAATGTTCAAATGATGAGATTAAATAATGAGATTAGGTCAAATATTATATAATAAAACAGGTTGGCAGGTCGCTTAAAACAGCTGTCTATGGTGTGCGGTGATGGATGAAGATGTGTGATGCTTGTTAATCAACCTACTAATCATGCCACTAAGTTTTAAGCATTGATGTTTTGTTGTTTGCCAAGTCAAAATGTCTAAAAAGATAAAAAGGCCAATGTCTGGCTTCGAATAAAACAGTCCATTTTGTTGTGAAGAAATAAAATAAAATATGAAATATAAATTAATACAACCCAAAATAGGTGGAAACACTTCCCCTGTCATTATGGCTCCCTCCTAAGTCCTAAGTTGCCTCTTTTAGAATCCTAATAAACATCTAAAGATGGTGAACTACAAGTGGCTTGGAAAGCACAAATGACTGATAAAATTACAGTATCCCATCCATTTTCCTGTGAATTTTAACCATGAGAATGGTGGGTAATACGTGACCCGAACTTTCCTTAAATATCAATTAAATTAAGATTTAATCGATTATTGTTACTATTTTTATTATAATCCACAGCTTTACTCAACGCAGCCATATCTTCAAATCCTAGCTTGGAACCATACTTCATGAAAAAGATAATGAAAGAGAAGGATAGGAACTATCCAATCCAATCCGATGGAGTGTAAAAATTGAGTTGAATTTTCAAAAAAGAAAAAGACAGTAACTCACCTCAAAGATAACAAAAGACAAAGGGGACTTCCTCACAAATGTGGTCTTGGAGTTGGGCACAGAAGCATGAATCATACAAGCCATAGATTCCCACATGTTCAAACTCAGTGAGTCACCTACAAACATTATTTTCTTTCCCCTCCATTTTGCCAGAAAACTCGCCCCATCAAATCTACCATCAAAATGAACAAAACTCAGTGAAAGTGTATACAATGAAGTTTTAAAAAGAAAGCAAAGAGGGAAAAGAAAAAAAGGGTACCTTGGCAAGTTACAGCCGTCAGGTTTCCAAGAGTACTTAAGGTACTGTTTGTCTGGTCTGCCATATTTAAGGCAATCAAATTCAGCATCTATGAAGGGACATCCCGAGGAATCATAGTAAGGATAAGAAGGATCAAACACCCATTGGCCTTGAAACAAATTACATCCACTCACTTGCTTTCGGTTTCTTAACCCACTCACATTGTAATAATATTGCTGCTGCCTTGCACTTGCTTCTTGCAATAACACAACCACAACTGTGAAAAACAAACACAACAGTGTTTTGCAACCGAAACCCATCTGGGATTTTGTGTCTTTAAAACAAGCTCTGTTATGAAATAAACTTGTCTGTAGACCCAGTGCTTATATACAAGTGTATGAGAGAGACTGAAAGTGAGGAAACAGAGAGAGGAGACGATTAAGCCAAGGGACAAAAAATAAAAAAAATAAAAAAATAAAAAAAAAGCTGCTTGGTGAGTTCACATGGAATAAGGTAGACCACAATCTCTTTTTTAAATTTTACAAATAATAATTTGTGGGAGATTTCGGAAGGATTCGTTTATAATATGATGTGTAGGGTATTTTTCTCGGGGAATTATCGAACTCTTAAATTATTATTTTTATTATTATTATTATTATTTAACATAAGCTTCTTGTAAACTTCTTTGGCTATTACATTCCCTTGCATGTCATGAGACATATGTTAATAATAGGTTAATTTCTTCTATTAGTCCCTGTATTTTACAAAAGTTATAAATTTAGTCTCTATATCAATATTAATTTCTGTACTTTTAAATACGTTTGGTTAAATTGAATTACTAATCTTGTTTTACGCGTACAATTATATATTTAGTCCATATTCTCCAATTGGATCATTATAAGTCCCCCATACTTTTCAAATTTTGAAACTTCAATCATGATATAAATAGCAATCGTTAATCTATTAATTAGATTTTTAGTGAGTAATATATGGAAGCAACTAGCTAACATGGCGTTACACTTCTAAAATAACATAACTTTACTTAACGAATTTAATAAATATTGTTCGGTGAGAATTGAAATTTTTAAAATTTAGAAAGTACAAGACTAAAAATAACCAAATAAAAGTGTAGAGACTAATTGTAGCATTTAACCAATAATATAATATAACAATAAAATAGCACATGGCATGGCCTTTGTATTGACTTTTTTGAGTGAAGAAATTAGTCCCGTGACGATCATAATTAATAATGATACTAATTTTTTTTTTTGGTTCAATCTGTACACGAAAACATTATAAAATGTATGATCTTTTTGTATTACATAGATCTAGAAATGTATTTTGCTTTCACGGGAAGATGAGTTAAAATGAAGAAACAGAAGGGAAAAAAAAAAGGTATATGTTTTGACGGTTAGCTTGACTTTCACTCTATTTCTGTAGATAGACATAGTTAATATAGTAAAACCAAGAAACTGCAACAACATCAGTTTGTGTTTGCTATAAATGTCAAAAGGTGAAACTTTTAAGACAGATAGAGTCAAAGATGTCTGAATAATACTCAATAACAACTTAGTTAAACCAAACTAAAAACACTGCTTTTAGTTAATGGAAAGAGAAGGTGTAACCAAATTGGAGATAATGGAACATGTGTATTATGATTGACAAAGTGGGAAGCAATCATATAACTATTTTGTGGAAGAGATTGGTGTTTGATGATTTGGCCTAAATTCTGGAATGGTTAATGCTTACAAGGGAGGTAATCATGCAAATATGTATATATATATATTTTTCATAGTAGGGGGACCAATGGGCTATGTGATGGACAACTCATACAAGGATACCCAAACCAAAGGTATTGCCATTACAAGACAAGAGTCAAGGGGGCCTGAATCTTGACAGCAGACTTTCCTTCAGAATAAACCCAGTTTCATAGTCGATTCCTCGAAGGTGGGGTGCTCTAAACAAAATAAAAGAGTAAATGTTTTTTTCCCCCAATAATTGGCGTATGGAAACCAGAATTCTTTGGGGGGAAGGTTGGGGGGGGGGGATACAGCACATGGAATTACATAAACCAAGGGAAATGCAAGTTGTTTTCTAGAGGGTTAAATTCTGCTATTAGTCCCTGTACTTTGCAAAAGATGAGGATTTAGTCCTTTTACTTTAATTTGATTAAGTTTAATCTATGTACTTTTTGAGTTTTAAAATTTAAGTCTCGACCCAAGCAGTAGCAGTTAAATCTGTTTGGTTAAATTCAGTTGCTAGTTATGTAACATGCCTACAATTATAGATTTAGTCCATATTCTCCAATTTGTCATTCAAAGTCCCTATACTTTTTCGAATTTTCAAATTTCAATCTTGACATTAACTAAATTTTCAGCGTGTGATATGTGAAAATAACAAGCTAAAATATCGCATCAGATTTTGAAAATAGTATATCTTAATGAATTTAATAGTTATCGTTTAGTGATGATTGACATTTTAAACTTTAAAAAATACACATACTAAAAATAACCAAATTAAAGTATAGGGATTAAATTCAAAACTTCCACAAAAAATAGGGACTAATAACAGAATTTAACCTTTTCTAGATAACTTTCCCGTAGGGATATTATCAAAAAGCTCCAATATCAGATCACTCATTCCCAGCCATCACCACAACAAGGCCCACCACATTGGTGGTTGAGCTTCACGATATTCCGTTCAAATAAACCACACCAGAGTGAGTGGGACACCCATTTTCCAAATCAGGGGCCTACTTCAAAAGGTGATCATATCATATCATGTCAGTGAGGTTTGGTCATTAGTCCATTGGAGGCATAAGAAGGCAACCTTTGGACGCAAAATCATCATTTCTGAAATTGGGGCTTCCATTCATGGTTCACACTTCAGGATTTTCCTTTCTTAAATATGTTTCTCATTGGAATATTCATGGGATGGGACCTTGGAACTAAAATAATTTACTACATATTTAGCTTTATGCTACCAATGGATTAGTTAATGCTCCACTAATAGGTTGTCTATTTTCAAAAGGAAAACTTGTCCTATATGAAGTTGAAATGGATTACTTGTTAAACAAAACTCTGCTTGTTTACAAAACTTAACTTGTTAAACAAAAATGGTTAAATTGATAATGATAAAAAGAAGAATGATGATGCACTGCCAATGCCATCTCCCAAATTCTCCATTCTCACACACTTTTGGCATTGTTTTCTTGTTTACAAAACGAGAAAATGGAGTGAAGCACTTTCAATAGTGGGATTAGAAGAGAAACTCTCTTTAGTTGCATCAATCAACTAAATTATATTATCAGTCACTAAATTATGGATAGGTTTTTATTTTAGTCACTTAACTAAAAAAAAGTTACAATTTGATCATTAAATTATTCGAAAATTTTTATTTAAGTCACTGGAAGTAGCAAAGCAACGATTCAACGATCGGTATGGTGAATTAATACTTATCGACAAGTAGAAGAATATATCTTAAATCCAAGTCAATTAACGATTAATATCGAAAATTAAAAAAAATGTTTGAATTTTGATTTATAGATTCATGACAACTAAAGCTGTTTCATGAAAAAAATTGAACTGTAGAAAAGAAGAAGAAAAAGAGCTTTCGATTGGTGTAAGTAATGCGAATAGAGAAAGCCATATAGTATTAATTTTAACAGTCTAGTGATTTAATAAAAAATTTTAAATAGTTCAATAACTAAATTATATATTTTTTTAATTAAGTGACCAAAACGAAAACTTATCTATAAATTAATGACTAATGATATAATTGACCATTTATTTTATAATCTGGGTTCACCCTAACTTAGTCAAAGGGAGAAAGGAAACAAAATGATTGAATTTGAAGGATATTTTATTTTCTCTATAAGTCTCTCTCCTTGCTCCGAAACCACAAAATTAAACAGCTCACCACTAGGGTTTTTTAAATGCTGCTAAATATGAATGAGCTTGATTCGTATTTCCACTCAATAAATTTCTAGTTTACTACCTAATTAACAAGATGCCTTGACGTCAGGGACCATATGCTAAAAAAAATAATACTTCACTTGTTGAATAAAACTCTTAATAATCAGTCTCTCCCAAGCCAGGATGTTTCCCATCAAAGAAGAGATTATCATTTTTTAATGCTGAAAAGAGGCGAGAGAATTGTCTGGAAAATGGGTTTGACTAAGCAGGCAAAGAGGCGGAGGGGCCCTTACAGCATCCATACAATGACAAACGTGCAGATTACAAGGCAGACACAAGATTAGTAAAGCAAGGCCAGTACGTCTCTTGTCAAGAATCTTAGAAGTGAATCACACTTAACAGGAGTCCACCCGTGATACTTGTCGGTAAATGGGACAGGTCTCGAGGACATCCGTGAAAGATGTAAACCAATGCTAATTCAAAAGGTTAAACATACATCAGTATTCTGTAATGATTTATCACTCCAATTTTTAAAAGATTCATGGCACTGTAATTTAAGCTTTCGAGACATCCCTCATCCATTCTCTTGGAGCTTTCTCACTTATATTAAAGTTATTTCAAGGTTAGATTTTAATTTTTTAGATTTGTTTATATTATCAATTTTTTAATTCATTATGTTTTTTTATATTATTATAATTTATTAGATTAAATTTTTATCTTTTAGATTGAATTTTTTTTTACCAAATATTCAAAGTGTTTCAAGATTAAAAACTTTTAAGAAAAAAGAGTGAGAAGTTACTTGAAGATAAAAAAAAGAAAAGAAAAGGGTAAACTATAAAACTAATCACTTTTGTTTGACTTAGATTACATTTTAGTCACTTATATTTGAAACGTTACGTTTTAGTCACTTACGTTATTGTTTTATTATGAATTAGTCACTCTATCATTAAATTTCGTTACCTCCCTAACGGTAATCTTACGTAGCATTCTAAATAGTTTTTAAATGTCAACTTAGATGTCCAACTAGGACGAGAATAGTTTTTTTTGTCAAAATGGAAAAGAAAACTAAAAAAAAATGAGACCACGATTTTTCTTTTCCTGTTCAAGATGTAATTAATTTAAATTTTAATTAATTTAAAACCTATTATTATCCTAGTTGAACATCCAAGTTGGCATTTAAAACTCATTTGGATTGCTACATAAGATTGCCGTTAAGAAGGTAACGAAGCTTAACGACAGAATAACCACTTCGTAACAAAACAATAACGTAAGTGACTAAAATATAATATTTCAAACATAAGTGAGTAAAATATAATCTGAGACAAAAAAATGACTATTTTTATTGTAATGACCAATTTTGGCCCGGGCCTATGCAAACACAAAACAAGCCCCCCCCCCAAAAAAAACATAACTATAAAAACCGCATCATAAACAGTCCTTACAGTTCAATTACAGAAACTAGTGACCCAACTACAAGAATAGGCCCAACAGGCCCAAAACGCTAAGGTTACAGAAGACCCAATACCCCATAGCCCAGTTACATGACCCATAGCCCAAAACTAATACTAAACCTAGTCCAAATTATATCGGCCCAAGTGGCCCAAGATTCAAAAATTAGGGCAGAACCCTAGCAGTTTGTTTGCGTCGCAGCAGTCCCAACCTCCACGCCTCCGTATGGCCTCGTACCCGAGCGCACACCCGTACCTACAAGAAGACAAACAGAGCAGTAGCCAATACGAAAGCAAAGAGAAAATTGCATTTTTCTTTATTTTTTGATTATTCGGCTATAAAGTCGATGATTTCCGACTGTAAATCCTTCCTTTTTTTTACACAAGCAATACACACGCAATAGGCAATACAAACACTATTTTTTGCATATTCAATACAAAAAAAGGCAACCGATATTAAGAGGTGATCTCGAACGCCATATTTTTTTTATTTCTGAAAATCGCTTTCATCTCCAGATCTTGCTTGTTTTTTTTTTCTTTTTGCAAAAAAGGGAGATAAAAACGAAGACTTACCTTCGTATCTAAGCCATCGGAGTCAATCATCTTCGTCGACATCGAAGTTTGAGAAGACTTCGAGGCCAAAATTGGCAAACCTATGCGTCGGGTTCAGAACGGGGGAGAAACGGAGCACCACCGGAGGCCATCAATCACTGTTTGTGATGATGAAGCCATGGCTAGGTGGCGCATAGCATTAGGGTTTCCCTTTCTTTTTTTCTTCTTCATCGGTTCGGCTGGATAGGCTAAAGGGGGCCTTTATAAAGAACCCAAAACGGTGCCGTTTGAGCCTGCTTCAATGGCTCAAAACGGTGTCATATGGATGAGCCCGATCCGACCCAGCTCCTAAACCTCAGGATCCGCGCGTTTACTGCGGTAAAGGGAAATTTGCGCATTTAATCCCTTGCTGTCGCGCTAGTGATTGATTAGGTCTAGTCCAGGTTTTTTATTTTCTTAAATCCGCCCGGTGATTTGCGCTCATTCGCGTTTTGGTCCGCGCTTCAGTGATGCGTTTTGTGGCATGGATTATTTCCAGTCCTGGTCCTTACGCACTTGAGCACATGGCATATTGGTCCATATTATTATTACTATTTATTTGTTAATTATCCCATGTGTTTTAGCTTAATTTTAATTGGGTCTCTTCTTCTATAGCTTATTTATTTATTTGTGTATTTTAAGCAACTTTGACAATTTTTTCTTCATTGTTGTGGATTCGTTCTTGTAATATTATTATCATACTTTGTATACTTTAAATGTTTATCTCCTTTATATTATTATACATATACACATTTTGTAGCAAAGTTAACGTATTTTCATGCATATAATGTTTTTTATTTTAACCATGTATTTTAACATATAATTTCGTTATGATAATATGTTTTGTATATGTGTTTTGTATAAAATTATTTTTCTATTTGCTTATATTAGTACACACATTTGATTTATATACATTATTAAACCTATACATATTATCATTTCTATATAAATTTGGCATGTGTTCACTTTTAAACTTATATATATATTAATACACTTATTACTTTAATGGAATTTTCCACTTTAAAATAATTTTTGCTTTGTGATTTACCAAGTATTTTCTCTACACATATATGAAATAATTTTGGAAACTTCCTTTTTTTTTGTGTAATTATAAAATTATTATTTTTTGAGTATATCTATATATATTATGTTGCTTTGGTGTTTGTATAGTCTATCATTTTAAATGTTTTGATATAAGGATATGTATGATTTTTAGACTGACTTAAAATTTATATATATTATTATTAACCTAATTTTTTTTTATAAATTCATATGTACATATTTTTTTTATAAATCTATTTTGGGTATTATGTCTGGTCATGCAATTTTTTATTACTCTTTTGTATCATTTTTTTATTATCATACATTTTGTAAACCTTTAAACCAATTTGTGTTTAAAACATTTACATTTACATGTAATCGGATTCAAACTTTGATTCTATAATATCTCTTTCAATAATTATATATATTCTTAGTTCCTCTGCAAATTTGTCAACTTATATATTACTTATTTTAAAAATATTCATCCTACAATATATATTTTAATGATTGCGTGTGTTTATTAAGCTTGTCTTTACAAATGTTTTTATTTATCAATTCATCAATCCATATAGAATGTGTCATGTACTTATCATTGTTTTGAAATAGTTTTATACCATATTGCTTCTTCGATTTGCATTTTGTCTTGTGCATCTAATAGTAATCATCTTTTTATTATGCCATGCACGTTATCGTTGCATTATTCATTGTTTTATATTGTCATGTTAATTATTTTCCGTGCATGATTGAAATTGAGTTATGTTTCCACCTTAATTTTACTTAGTTTTAAGTTCTTGTTAGTTGGTTAAATAAATTGTATTGCCTCCACTCTTCCGTTGTCGTGTTTTATGCGTACACATATCTCTCATATCATCGTTTCCACTTGATTTTTGAAATGTGATTTTATAAAAACCAAATTTTATGATTAATTTCGTCTTATTTCAAATGAGATTAATGCGTTTTAAGCTAGTTTTATAAGTATTCATTTAAAAATTCTTTAAAACGAATGCAATACTCGGTGTTTGACAATTCGGGAATCATGCCCTATCGTGCTGGGTTGTGATTTCTCGTTTGCTCAAAACAATCGAATATTCCTATAGGTTTTCACTCATGTTTATTAAAAACCTTTCAAAACGAAGATGATGTTCGATGATTGGCGATTTGAGAATCGTGCCCTATCGTGCTAGGTTGCGCTTTTTCATTTGTTCTAAACGATCGAAGATCCCTTCGGAACTTCATTCACGTTTTCTAAAAACTCTTTAAAATGAAAGAAATGTTCGATGTTTGGCAATTCGGGGAATAGTGCCCTATCGTGCTGGGTTGCAATTTCCCGTTTGTTCAAAATAATTGAATATCTCTTCGGAATTTCACTCGTATTTTCTAAGGCAAGGCAATGTTCAATATTTGGAAATTCGAGGAATCGTGGCCTACTGTGCTGGGTTTCGGTTTTGCGTTGGACCTAATAGTTGGGCATCATTTTGTAATTTTCAAATTATAAACTTTCGGACGTCAAAACAAGAAGATTTTGGCAACCAACTCGGGTTACTCAAATGTTATTAAAAAAGAATCACATTTCAAAAACATTTTTTATTTTAGACATAAGGACAATATCTAATCGATTTGGTACCAATTTTGGGCGTAGTGAGGGTGCTAATCCTTCTTCATACGTAACCTACTCCCGAGCTCGTTTTTTCATATTTTCGTAGACCGGGATCGTTGTTTTAGTAAACCAAAAATGTTTTATTAAAATAACCAAATTCTTAGGTGATCCGATCACACTAAAACAAAAAGATCGGCGGCGACTCCATATTTTTGTTTTTCAAAAAGTCGATTCCCCATTTTTCTTTTATTAAATTTAAAATTTTAAAATGAAAAGTTGGTTTCGACATTTATAATTTACCAAAAAAAAAAAACTCAGAATCACTAAGAGAAATTTTAAACTTGCAAAGACAAGACAAAAAGAACCCAAAGATATCGGCAAAAATTCTTTTATCTATTTTCGCTTTAGGGTTTTTCTTTCTATTTTTTTATGCAAGATTGTTTTGAATATTTATTTATGATATTTTCTTCGCTTAAATGAGTTGAACTATATTTTCCTCGAATGATGATAGATTTTATATAGTAGTTTATTGATTATTTTTTTCTTCAATTATTTTAATCTATATTAATTATTTATTCAATTTTGTAGGCTTGTCTAGCCACCATATTAATTTGATAGGACTGAGATCTAGATTGAATAGATCATGATTGATTCTAGAGTTATAATAGGAATATACTTAATGTGCAATCAATTCTTTATTCTTAACGACTTAACTCAACTTGACTAGCATAGAATATAGCTAGTGGGGGAAGGAGATTAACTTAGTTAGATATTGTAAAAAAATTAATTAATTAAAGCCATTAAATCTTTAATTAGTAATTATATCAATTTAACACTTAAATAAGAAATAATTGATTAACTAAATTAGGTGAACTTAAAATTCCAAAATTATAAAATTATTGAAAAACTCGAAAGTTTTTATTGACTCGTAGTTAAGTAAAATACTCATAATTTGTTTTGTTAAGAGTAATAGTAATTAGAATCTAAATGATGATAAAAAGTGAATTATTAATACTTAACTACTTAGAATTTGATTCTCGGACAAACAATCTCATCTTATATTACTTAATTAACATGCGAAATTGCATTAACTTCTATCACCATCTACTAATCAACAATTTATTAAACTAAGAATTAGTTTAACCACCGATCTGATTTTTATAACGTAGAATATTATAAAATTGCAACAAATTATTTCAGCTTCCTCTCCATTATTTCTTTTTCCAAATACATCTTTTGTTTATCCTTCATGCATATAAGATTCATATTAGTCTAAAATTAAGTAGGTCTTATACATGAACAAGTAATGATATTAAGAAAGAATAGGAAGAAAAGTCGGCTGTCGTTTTTCTTTTCTGTTGTTATTTCTTTTCTGAATTATAAATGATTAAGTTCCAAAAATGAAGCATCGAGAATCGAAGTCTATACATTGATTGATGAGAATTTTGTGAGAAGGCTGGCTTGGCTACTACACTATCCTTGTATATATCCATCCTATATTTGCCCACTCTTTTTGAACAAAACTTGTTAGAGTGGACCAAACGATATCGACTCATCTTGTTTCAGTTTTGTTGTTAGTGGTTTGAATTGGTAAACTGAACCAAATAATACTTGTACTTGTGTGGAATACTAGTATTTATAGTACTTTTATATATTTATATAAATTTTGAAGGGATACCATGAAAAGAAAGACTGAGGTGAGTTAAAAGTGGGCAAATGAAGCTGTACTTGTAAAATGGAGGACCACATTGAAAAGCTTTACTACAAATTGCTTATTGCTCAAGGAACTATTAAGAATAAGAAGACACAACATCCCTTCTCCACAACGTTTGGGAAGAAGATGTTTTGTTTAAGCTCACAACTATGATAACAACTTCTTGTATGTATCTTGTAAGTTGCACTTGACTGACTAGTTCTAAATTGTTGGTTCTTTTATATTTATTTTGGGTAAAACTCATATATTATCAACAGTAGTAAATTATTGTCACGGATAATTTTTACGATTTGATCATACGATGTGAGCATGAAGTAAACATTCTTAACTAATGAGCTGAGCACTGAACTTCATCTTTTTTTTTTAATTATTAGATAGATGAAGTTGTCAAAATTATTTGTTTCCTTTTTAATGATTAAATATTTTTAAGATGATGAATATCGTCAATTTTTCAAAAGATGTTTGAATTATAATATGCATTTAATATTACTTCAATATCAAGAAAATCAATTGAGAGAGATTAAAGTGGAGCTTGATACTTAGCAATAATGGAGGTAAAGGCAATTAGTGAAAGTTTATTTATAAAGAGTTTAAATAGAATACCTCGTAAGAGACTGAAATGAATATTATATCCATTAATTAAAGAGGTTGACGTCTCTTTGAGTAAAACCCTAATTAAATTCGTATTATTTAAATGCTTTATTCTAAACATATATAAATGGTAAATGTTAGAAACAACCAAACCCCACTCCTACCATGTTTATGTTCAACATCAATAAATAAAATTAAAAAGAAAAAAGAGAGAGAAAACATTAAAGATTCTCTTAGTGTCCACCACATAAATAAATATCATGATTGGTTTTCAAAGTGAAATTAATAATTTCTTAACCTAACGAACTCCAATATTTCAACCAATGGGGACGTAGGGTAGTGACATTGTAAGGTCGAAATGGAAAGTAATCAATCATTATCCATTATCCATTAGCCTCTTTCCCTTTATATTAATCTTATAATATTAATACACCAATATCTGGACCAACCGCAGTGCTTTAATATTAATTTAACAACCAAATTTGCTAAACTTAAAAAAGACATGTCTGGTTCATCAACTTGCATATGTTCTGTTGGAAAACCTTTCCTCGCTAGGAATAGGAATAAAACCTGTTTAGAGTTTAAACATTATCTAGATTTGTTAACTGATATATACTTAATTAAAGATATCTTTACGAATAGTTTAATTTATAAAGTTATTCGAATACTCATCTTTCTCCTACCACTTGCTGCTTTAACCAGTGTTTTTGGACATCCTAAACCTTTTATAAAGGTTTTGGAGTGCTCATAATCTTGTTCCAAGTTCAATTAGCTTAGTATTTTAATTGTTAACAGTTCAAGTTCAAAAGTTTTTTCGAATTTTAGAAGGGTTTACATAAAATTATTAAGGCTCGAAAAGTTAACTTCGATAATAAGAAAATTAAATCATGATGTACGAAAAATTGTTACGCGGGTACACATGTCAAATCAAGTAATAAAGTCATAAAAAGATATCGTTTTCATGAAGATCAAATTCTAAGCTACTAACTATCAACTATTCATTTTTATCTAATCTAACTGTAAGGCCCAATTTTGGCCCGGGCCCGTACAAACACAAAACAAAAAAAACAAAAAGAATAAATTATAATAAAAATATTATAACAGTCCAAATATTACAACCCATTTACAACAAATATTGACAGTCCATCGGCCCAAAATAATTACAAGGACCCAAATTAATCCTAGCCCAATATTACACAACAGAGCAGGCCCAAATGGCCCGAGAGTTTGGCATTCACAGAAACCTTAGGGTCCCCCTCGATGTGCCCCAGCAACCTTCAACCTCCAAGCGCCGTATAACCTCCAGCACACCTCCGTACGCCCCACGCGGAGTGCCACGTACCACCACAGCTAGCCTCGTACCTCCATACTTGCAAACAAACAAGAGAACGATAGCAAACACGAAGGAAAATTTGATTTTTTTTTATTCTTTCGAATTTCGGCTATAAAGCCAATAACTTCTTCATTGTATTTTTTTTGGACGCATATTAAATAGAAAAGTACAAAAGCAACCAAGAAATAGAAGGTGATTTCAGATTTTATTTGCTCGTGTTTTGATTTTTTTCTTTGTTCCTGCTTAAGGATTCTTTCGCATGAAAATAAAAAGTGAAAAGGAGAGGGCTTACCTTCGCATACGAGCCATCGGAGTCCTCATCTCCTTCGTTGAAATCGAAGTTTGAGATAGGATTTTGGGGTTGAAATCGATGACCTTTGAGGCTTGGTTTTAAACGGAAGGCAATAAGAAGCCATTGCGCGCCATCATCCAGCGATTATGGTGGTGGAATGGTGGTTGAACGGTGGACCGAATGAGAGGGGGGGAAAGGTTTTAAGTTTGTTTTGTTTTCCTTTTCAAATGGCTAATAGTTAACTTAGGGTTTCTTTAATTTTGTTTTATGAAACATATGAAATGACGTCGTTTTAAGCCAATCTCAATGGCTACAAAACGGCACCGTTTCAGTAGCCATAACCCGATGGCCCGACCTGTGCCCGGATAGGATCCGCGCTTTGGTCTTTGAGGGTTATTTGCGCGCTAGATCCCTCTCTTTCGCACTGATATCTAATTGGGCCCTCTGTGCATCTGCTTTGTTTTTTTTTTAATTTTTCCTCGAGATTTGTGCATTATTGCAATCTAATCCGCGCCTAAACGCAGTGTTTTGGGATCTAGTATATTGCCAGTTTTGGTCCCTGTGCATTCGTGCGCATTGCGCTTTAGTCCTTCTTCTAATTTCAGTAATTTATTTTATTTATTAAGTATCCTTTTAGTTTAGTTTTATTTTAATTCAGTCCTTTTGATTTGTATAATTCATCATTTTTTTTTAAATTCACTTAATACTTATTTTTTATAAATGAATGTATATATATATTTTTTTGAGTTATCATGATAATTTTTATCCTTTTTTATATAAAATCGTTATTTTAAAGCTTTTTATATCGTATGGTTTTAAAGATTTTGTATCATATTTCATTTAAATGTTCTTATATACTATTATACATATGTAGTTTATGATAAAGTTAGTTTTTATTCTATATATATTATTAATTCTATGTTACTTTACATACATAATTTCTTTTAAATCTATTTATATATATTTTAAAACCTTATGTACATAAAGTATATTTTATCATATATTTTTTGTTATTTAAGAACCTTTCATATTTTATATGTTCTTTAAATTATTTTTTATTGTATATATATGGTCAACTTTAAATAGGTATATCATTTTAAAAATATTTTGTACATTATTTGACTCAAATTTCTCCTTTTGTAATATCTATTTTAATAATCAGTTATGTATATCCTTAGTTTTTTTTATATAAATTATTTCAAATTTTGCATATGTTATTCATTTATAATTTTCCATATAATTTTTACATCGATCGTTTCGCATCGTATTAGTTCCTAGTGTCTATATTGTTTGGTATATTATGTGGGGCTTTTGGTTTTCATATTGTTAATACATTATAGTTTCATATTGCCCGTTAGTCTCTTGTGTTGCTCTTTTATCTATGCTTGGAAGCTTACTATAATCTTTATGCTTATTTGTTTCTTTAATTAACTATATTACTAGTTTTCATTGTTTGAATTTTAAATATTTGGATATGAGCTTAATGTTATTTTGTAGATGTCAATTTGTTTTTTTTTATACTATTTTTCATTCATTAATAGAGTTCGCTATCATGTATATTGTCTCATGTTTATAATTTCGCCTTTCATTCGCAATTAACTCATTGGGATTTTTAACTTATTAATCCAAACTAATTATTCCATTTTATTTCAATTTAAATTAATGCGTTTTGAGCTAGTTCTACAATTGTTTAATTATTTGAAAATTTACTAAAACAAAAGTAATGATTGATGTTTGGGAACTCGAGGAATCGTGCCCTACCGTGCTGGGTTTCGATTTTCCATTTGTCCAAAATAATCAAATATTCCTTTGAGATTTAATCTGTATTTTCTAAATTCTAAAACAAGGCAATGTTCAATGTTTGGAAATTCGAGAAATCGTGCCCTACTGTGCTGGGTTTCGGCTTTTCGTTGGACTAAATAATTGGCCATCCTTTTGTAATTTTCAACGTATAAGCTTTTGGAAGTCAAGAATTAATCGTGGTTTCGAAGGTATAAAGGATCGTGTCCTATCGTGCTGGATGTGATGTTGTATTCCTTTAAAACAAGAGAATTTTGACGACCAACTTGAGCCATTTGGATGTTTTAAAAAAATCCTATTTCAAAGGATTTTTTTTTTAAATCTTAGATGTAAGGACAATACTTAATCAATTTGGTACCAATTTTGGGCATAGCGAGGGTGCTAATCCTTCCTCGCACGTAATCGGCTCCCGAACCTCTTTTCTCGAATTTCGTAGGCCAAAGTTGATTTGAATAGAGTAAAATGTTTTATCAGGTGATCCTATCACACTAAACAAAAGGATTGGTGGCGGCTCCACTCGTTTTAAGGTCGATCCCCATTTTTTCCAAAAAAAATGGTTTCGACACTAACTCAAGAAAATAAATTCTTATTACTATTAGAATTAAACTAAACTAACTACGAAAATTCTATTAAACTAAAATAATGAAAATCACTAAGTTTCTTAATGAATTTTAAGATCTTGAAACTCTAACTTCATCTATTTTAGTTAATCAATAATCTATCATTCAATTGTTCAACCTATTTAATTACGAACCCAAGATTCATTGGCATTAACTAAATCCTTCCAGAATCTAGCTAAGTTAATCTCTATCTATGCTAGGCAAGTTGGGCGAAGTCACTACAATCAAGCCTATTAGATTGATTAGTGCTTTAGGTATATTCCTATGTTAGTCGCAAGTTAACTTGTTCGTTAATGCTACTAAATTTAATCCTAATCTATTCAGTCTAGATCTAAATATCAAATTTCTCTTCCAAAACAAATCAAGATTATCAAATTAATGCAACTTGGTGATCAGACAAGCAGATTAAATAAACACGGGATTGAAAAAATAATTAACAAGGATTGAAACAATTGAAAAGAGAATAAATTAATTAACTAAAAATTGGATTCATCATCATTCTAAGAAAATAGGGTTTAGTTTATATTGATTTGAGAAAACATCTCAAGAAGAAATTTAAAACAAACTTGCATTGAGAGAAAGTAAAAAAAAATCTAGAGAGAAAAATAATTATCAAGCTAATGTCAAGCGCTCCTGATCTCTTTTGCTTATCGTCTTTGCTAGCTTTAAGTTCCTTTTGGTGTGAAAGAGTTGTTTCTTAGCCTCCAAATTGATTAAATAAGTTCCTCTTACTTTTAGGGTTTTAATCGTTCTGCTCTATCATACACAAAATTGCAGTGGAGCGGACTGCTTACTGTTTAAAAATTCTGAATTGAAGATTGTGCTCCACCACATTGAAATCCGATGGAGCAGAAGTCTTTTCTTCGCTACTTTTTACTCTATACTTCAAGCCAGGGATTTAAATAGCGGTCCGATACCACTATAGCGGTCGTTATATAGCGGTAGTGGCACTGCCCGAAACCGCTACCGCGATTAACCGCTATTATGTTTTACAATAAGTTGTGTGAATTTTAAAAAAAATTCACAACCGCGATACCTTCAGTGACCGCAATAGCATTCGTTATGTCCGCAGCCGCGATAAACGCAACGCGACCGAAAACGTGGCCGCGACCGCAATTTAAATCTCTGCGTTCAAGCCTTCCATTCTTCCTCCAAAACTTACAATGTAGAGAAACAAATAGCAAGTAAATTCGAGCTAACTCTGAAAATGATAAAAAAATTCAAATAAAATATGATTAAGCTGAAAAAAACTATAAACTATAATAAAGCTAACCTAAATGCTAAAATTATATCCTAAAATGCTATAAAAAACTATACTAACGTAAACTTTAAATATACTATAAAATGTAATAAAACATTAGATGCTTGAGTCCATACAAACCACCTATTTTTGAAGTTTGTAATTATTATTGTTAGTACACCACACAAATCGGACCCAAACATATTGATAATCCGACAAGGGGAAGTTCGATTCTTTATAACTGATATAACCCAACAAGGATTGATAAAAAATGGTCTAGATAACCTCAGCCCCAAGAAAATTCATTCCACTGTGTGAATGCCTATGTTCACACCTTAACTGTTAGTCAGAAGTAGTCTCGAGAAGTTTCCAAAATCAATCAACTAGCTTAGCTAAGAGCACGCAAGGATGCACCCTCTTAAGAATTAACTAAGATTAGCCATAGTCGTTAGATTCGGGCACTTGTCTAATTGTTCCTGAGCAAACATCAAAGCCATAAAAAACCACCACAAATGACTCCGCACAGGTAAGCCTTTTACCCTAGCCAAAGTTATGTTTATCTTTCTTCATAAACCTCTTTGACTTGAACATAGGAACGTGCTCCAAAATCCAAACTCCAGTGCCCTTTTTTTTCTTTTACCGCCCTTCTAACTCCAGTCCCGCTTCATCGTAAACTTGGCTCAACAATTATATAATGTTATTTTTATGTATTATATGATTTACAACACAGTTAAATTTATAATAATATATAGTTATTATAATATAATTATATTAAAAAATGTTAAGTTGTCTATATATATACTTTTAATGAATGAAAAAAATATATATAAGTATTAAATATCAAATTAGAAAAAAAATATAAATTTTTTTCAAAAAAATTAAAAAAAATGTCGAGCGCAAAATAGGTTTAGTTTAACCATTTATAATATGAGTAGATTCAAGCAAAATTTTGGACTCATATTTCGGGCTAAGTCGAACTTGGGTAAACATAAAATATGTTAATATTTAAACTTATATGTTGTGGATAAAGATTCATTATCACTTCTCGGGTCAAATGATTAGCAACTTCATATCTGGTCTAAGGTTTGAGTCTTGTGGATAAAGAAAACAATCCTGGAACAGTTTGGTTAGGTATAACTTGACAGGACATTGACTTTATATAGAAGGATCTAAAAAACTACGAATTCAAAGCAAAAACTATAAAAGAATTCCAATAAAGAAAACAAGACAACAATGTCAGATGTTCCACCAATCCAACAAGTTGGAGATTTCATAACGCTCTACTCCACTGCCTGATTCTCTCCATCTTTATACATCTTCAACCGAGGGACATCCAGTCTCGTATCATAACAACGTTTATCTGTATTCTTATTACTTCATACGCATACCTAAGTCCATAAACAAAAACCAAAAACCAATTTAACCTGTCTAAATAATCTCCCAATCAGATTCACAAAATTCCATGTCTTGTGATTCTCGTTTGTTCCTTTGTCTGGATAGTGCATGCTGTTCATCATCCCGCTTTGTGAACCTTGACTTAGAAGAAAAGGCATCCCGGAGCTTTTTCTGTTCCATAAAACAAACATATATAATATCAGGCTCAAGTAACAAAAGTAGGATAAAGTTTGTCCTTAGCATTGGCAAAGGGGTCAGGACTCAAGAGAGAGGGAGAGCCGTATCATACCTTGTATGACCTGTGTTTTCCTACGTTGTTAGAGACGGAAAGAAGCTCACTACGGTCTACTATAATGCAGCTTTCTTCAAGCTTTGTGTTATCAAATGATGGAACTTCTGGTTCCATTTTCAAAACAGATTTATGGCTAGCCTCTAATAAACATGCTGGTCCCATTTTCACTTCTGGTTCTGGGGCAACATATATATGAATAAATAAAGAGCATAGTTCAAAATATAAAGATATATGCATATAACATACGAATCGAATACGTACCTATCGACTCTAACGATGTGTCATCTGCAGTAGAATCATTGTCCTTAAGTTCATTCTTGAAAGCTTTAGAGAAAATTAGGGAAGCAGGTGCTGTGAACCCTTTAGAATGAGCCAAGGAATTTTGGTCCTCTGTGAATTGTTCTGAAGGCAAGCCTAAATGTACATCCTCAACAGATTTTACAGAAGAGGAATAGACCAGTTTGGTCTGAGAGTGATCTTCATTGGCACTTCCATTCGAGTCCTCAGAGGCTGCAACGCCGGAAATTTGCACTGTGTTAAGGTCTTCTAACGAATCGGTAGATGAAGCGACCAAGTCTTGCATTAGTTCAGTGCAGAACTGTTTAACATTAGAACCAACTGTCTGCAACTGGTTTTCAACATATTGCAATGTTTCCTGACAGAGAAAGCCATCAAATTTCAAAAGAGATCTTAGCAGCATAGGAAGAAATAAGAATTTACAAAGATGAACTTTACAAATGTATATAAATCACCCAAAATGATCATCTTTTTCTCCATAAACAGATAAACACAGTGCCATAATTTAAAGAGGGCAAAAAAATACCTGGCAGACCATATCATCCACCTCCATACACATAGCTTCAAATTTCTGATAGAGGTTGCCTACCCAAGCTATGCCTTTAGCTTTTTTTTCCATTGAACAACAAGAAGGATGGTTTTACTTAAATTTTCAGATCCCACTTGGGTTTAACATGAACTGCATTATTCAAAGAAAAGGAATAGAAATTTATTCCTAATATACAGATATGCTACAACATCATATTTCCAGCAATGCTTGTGATCATAAGATCAAATAAAGAACAGATATGAGAGATCACAAAAATAAAGTAAGATTTGGGGATCAAAGCAACAAGTCTTCATTACAACAAACACAGAAAAAAAACTTGAGCCAAGAAAAAGAACTCAATGCCCTAAAATAAGAAAAGAAACAAAAAATAAATACCTATATGATCAACATGAAGAAGCATAAATATTTAATTAAGGAAAAGGATCACCGAGATGATCAACAAGCAGAAACATTATCATGAAGTAAACTATTAAAGTAATTAGTGGATAAACCCCAAAGTTATAGTGATCAATTTAACAGGTTTCGAGACTTGTTACTGCAGGCAAGGCTAAAACTTGGCATGAACAACTTAAACAAAATTATGAAAGAAAAATGAAGACAAATTTTTTTCTTTAACACACTTACAGGTTTTTCTCGAGGAAGAGGGGAAGATTGTGATTAAACCCTTTGTTCAGTTAGACTAAACTCCAATTCCAAGAAGGTAGGTAGAAGAAGGAAATACGGCTAAATTTTCTCAATAAAATAAAATAAAACTCAAAGGAGATACCAATTATAATATAAACACTAATTAGTAATTAGCAATCCAATTTAAAAAAATTGATATAATATATTTAAATAAAATAATTTAAACTATTTTTTTAAGAATTCAACTCTAATAAAACTACCCAATTAAAAATTATTCTCTTGAAAAAAAAACGACCTTTATTTTCTTCTAAATAAAAATTATCATTTTTTGGTACAAATTTCTAAAAATACATACTTTCTTTTAGTATATGGAAATATATATAAATAATGAAGAAAGTGAATGAAGCCAAAAATATTAAAAGTGCACCAGCCGGGAATCGAACCCGGGTCTGTACCGTGGCAGGGTACTATTCTACCACTAGACCACTAGTGCTTTGTTGTTAAGTGTCATAATTTTTATATAATAAATCAAGTTAAGCAAAAATGGATTTAGAATCTCCATTAACTTGTTCTACTTCGAGTGATGCAAAGTAGGCAGGCAAGATTTTATCATATATAAGCATCAGAGCTAAAATTATTGGATAACATGAAATGAAATGTTCAGTCATAACAGGAAACGAAAAGAGATAAGTTCATATAAATTTACACACAACAGTCATATGATCTAATATTGAACTCTTACATCTAATGATATGTATATATATGACATGTTTTCTGAATTTTCATTTCAAGCCAACCTTTTCACATTCAAACAAACACCTGCAGAAAATAAAGGAGATGTCGCAGTGGATTGACACAAACGAAACAATGGCAATCATCTTTTTTATGAAGATGAGCTTGAGGAATCAAAGTATGAGATCCTCTGCCTCTTTGGAAACGTCGAGTATGGCAAGTATTCCGGAGAGATAGAAGCCTTCTCCAGGACAGAATTCAAGGCCCGGCGAACGGAACAGGCCAGATGTTGCCATGACTCGGCGTCATCACCATGTGCGGTGGTTCGGCAACCGGTAAAAACAAAATCTTTCCTCAGCCGACTACCCAAGGTTGATATTTCCGCTTTAACCATCTTAATCGGAAGACAATCGAGAGCTTGTCGTAGGTCGGTTAGAAGTTGGGGTCTGTAATCACAACAGATTGATGCCTTGAAACAATATGTCCCATTGGCTTCATCGTTACACGTTTCAACTATCACTTCATCATCATCAACTGGAACAAGAAACCCTTTGCTAGCTTCAGTTGCAGCCTTCTTTAGTTCTTTCACTTGTCTTACCACCTCACCAAGTAATGTGGCTTTATCCATCTACGATGACCATTTGATTTGACTTGGTTAACTAATTATTTAAAAGAAAGAAAAAAACAATTGATATAAGACAGATTTATTTGTCAACTAAATTAGTTTATAAATCAAGAAATAGACCTCATCAAAATTCATAGCAGAACAGGTGTTATTTTACATCCCCCCCCCCTTCCCCCACATGTCCGATCATTTATTAGCTTACACTTTTCTGACGGTAGGGTTTAACAGAAAAAAAAAACAATATTTGCACGAAGTGATGTCAAAAGATATTATATTATTACGGAGATGTTAATTCTTAACTAACACGAAGATAAGGAGGAGCAGTTGAAAGGTATCAAGAAAAGAGTTGGCTAACCATTAACTGCAGACAACCTTGCATGATTGATTGGTTTTGTTTGAAATATATAAAACCAAACTCATCTGGCACTAAAGGTCTGAAATTGAGATCCTAAAGAAACCTTAATCTCATAATTGTCAAACTATAAAACATGTATTATAAAGAACGATGCATCCCCTTAGTTGACTTTTGTTGAAAGACCCGACTTCTGAAGTTTCATTTGCCATCGCTGGTCCGACGCCATGTATTGTCTTTTAATGGAGATTTTGTTTTTTTTGTACTTTGCCGAGAACTAATATGCCTCAATAGGTTTGATTCACAAAGCTAAAAGAGTATTGATTGATGGAGATATGACTTGTAAAGCTCAAAAGAAAAGTGTTACCTAACAATAATTATGAAAGTCACCAACGACTACATAATTAATATCATACACTGTATAAAAACTTCTATAAATTTTGCAGATAATATCTCCACCTATGGAAGCAGTTACAGCTTCAAAGGCAGGCCATTATCTAGAACTGAAGGTCTGAAATCCTAAATAAACCTTAATCTCGTAATTGTCAAATTGTAAAACATCTGCTAAAAAGAATGATGCATCCCCTTAGTTGACTCTAGCATTTATGAAATTCAGAGTTGACCTTCCAAGTGCAAAATTGATGCAGCAAATGACCTCACAACAAATTTTTTTGTTATAATTAAAATATCCAAATTCATTTTACGGTCGACAAAGATCCTTTCAGGTTCATAGCTACCCTTCATCTTCTACCTTATACTCTACCTGGACAACCTGGTAATTACATCTAATGATCACTGTTAAACAGCAAGTTTTAAGACTCAAAGAATCCTAGCAGGCACATAATATAAGCAAACAATTTAAATGAACTATATTATCCATCTAACATTTATAAAGAAGGTTGTAAGAAGAACCTTTTCTCTGTATGGCAAGAGAGTACGGAGGGTGTCCAGGTGAGCATTAATCCTTTCTCTCCTCCTCCTCTCAGCTTCGCTATGACTCTTTAAAGCCGCTATAACTTTCTCTTCCGACACGCTTTTCTTCCCAACCTTCACCGGTGACTTCACCACCAGCTCACTTTTCTCATTATCCAAAACCAAGGACTGTGAAATCCCATTGCATGGACCCAAATCACGGGAAAAGGGATCGAGGAAACCAGAATAACAATTCCCAGATAAAAAAATGTTGTCGTTGAAATAGTAAGCAGCCATATAAAAACACACACAAAAATAAAAAGAAAGCTAAACGACGTTGTATGAGAGTTTGTTTTTAGGAACCAGAAGTGAAAGAGAGTAGACCAGGTGGACGTGTGGTGGGAGCGAACCAGAAAGATAGCTTTTGAAGAACAAAGTTTTGATGGTTAGCGACTTTCTCGTTGTTGCCGATGATCAGTGCTATGATTGTTTCGATGATAGCTTCCATAACGCAAGTGAACAATTCTAGGGAGATCGTTTTTTCAAACAGAAAGAAAGACTAAAGAGAAAACATCCACATTTTCTTCTTGATCGTCTTGAATTCCTCCATAGGTATGTGTGATTCCTTTCTAGAGTTTTGAGACGTTTGAACCTCAAAAACAAAACAAAAACAATATGGGATTTTTGGGATTTCGGTGAATATTCAAGAGAGAGCAAACAACAGAGGGAAGAACAAGAGTATTTGTTTTCTTTGAGCTTTGTAAGCATAGAAGACTGAACATAAATGGGATCTCTCACAAGGGCTTAAAAATGGTGTTAGAAGGTCAATGGATTAAGCACTGTTGTTTTTAATTTATCTTAATGACCTAAAAAATACAAAAAAATATTTTATAATCATACTTTTAATCTTAACCACATAAAACAATCATGGTGGTGTATCTTTTACTTTTTCTAATATACTTTATTTGTTAGGTAACATCTGGCTTTTTATATAAGATTTGTACTGCAAACACTAATATAATTACATTATTTTAAGTTGATTTTAATGTGCTCTTGTTGATAAATGTGAACTTTTGAGAAATGTTATTCATATCACTAAATTATTTTACTTGTATAAATATATAATATCCATTTAAAACTTAATTATTAAGTTAATGTTTTATAAATTATATCAATACGGAATTATGGCATTATTCACTATAATATAGATTTTGGTGTCATCAATTTGTCTAAGCTCATTGTCAAAAGTGGTAGGCTAAAGATAGAGAGAAAGTTGGGATGGGAATTAAATACTTCCATTTTAATATTATGAATGTTAATAAACTTTTTATTTAGGGTTAGTTTGACAATGTTTTTAAAAAATATTTTTGAAAAGTACCGTGGAAAAGTGCTTTTAAAAAGTGTTTTTGAAAATTTTAATTTAAAATTTGAGTGTTTGGTATTGCTGTTAAAAAGTGCTTTTGAGAAATAAAATATCAATTTTAGACATGATATTATAAAGTAATAAATATACATTTAAATAATGTTCAAATTAGTTAATATTATGATATTTTAGTAATAATATAAAAAAATAATTTATTATAACTTATTGTTAATATTTTAATATATAATATTAATTTTAAATAATTCTAAGTAATTAATATTAATTGTTTATTAAATTTAATTAGAATATATAAACTATATTTAAATATTTAAATATAATCATTAATTATTTATAATTAGATATTGACAGAATTGTATTATTTTAAAAATGATTTTTTATTTTTAATTAATAATTTTAACATATTTGTATTATTTTATTTTAAGGATAAACTACAAAAATAGTCACTTTTGTTTGCTTCATGTTACATTTTAGTCACTTATGTTTGAAATGTTACGTTTTAGTCACTTATGTTATTATTTTGTTACGAAGTGATCACTCTTCCGTTAAGTTCTATTATCTCCCTAACGGTAATCCTACGTGGCAGTCCAACTAGATATTACTGAATCTGCTAATACGTACTTCATTCTGATGAAGTATGTATTAGCAGATTCAATAATATGATTATATATATATCTATATATTTAAGCATGTATCACATTACAAAAACAAAATTTTAAATACTTATACCTCATAAAACATGTATCTCATTACAATAATTGTTATTTTCCAAATAACATATTATTTTATAATTTTATTTCTTATTTAATATTTTAATTTAATTTTAATAATGCATACTTTATCCGGATGAAGTACGCATTAGCAGATTCACTAATATGATTATATATATATATATTTACGCATGTATCACATTACAAAAATAAAATTTTAAATACTTATACCTAATAAAACATGTATCTCATTACAATAATAGTTATTTTCCAAATAACATGAAAGAATGAAATGAAAAGAACCGTAATAAGCTCACAAACTTGGGATTTTTACTTTGTCAAGTCCAAGAACCAAAGGTCAAGCAAAAGAGAAAAGCTGAAAATAATGTGAAAGAACTTTTTTTATTTCATAATTATTTCATAAAATTAAACAATCAGAAAATAACTAAAGAGAAGAAGAAGAAAAAGAGACTCACCTGCCTGAAGAAAAACAACCAGAGAAAAAGTAAACAAAAGAGAATCCAATCAGTTTTAGCAAAAATATCCAGAGCTGTTGCAACAGCAAGAAGCTTTGCAATAGTAGGATTTGTAACCTAAAGTGGACTTGAAAACAAAGCCAGGATGGAACCTTTATTATTTCGTAAAACCCTACCAAAATCACCATTGCCAATCGAATTCTGCATTGTGGTAAGTATTAAAAGTAGCATGCTTTAATCTTATTTTTAATGCATTTTTTGGTGATTATTCGATGTTAATTGTGAATTTTATGCTCCCAATTCTTTAAATTCGTGTTTTTATGCCTAATAGAGCATTTGGGAGCAACAGAAGCGAAAAACGAGCAAAAATTGAAAAATCGAAGCAACCTACAGGAGCCACATGGGTTGACCTTACACTCTGAACTATGGAAAATCGTGATTTTTAAGTTTTTCGGGCATTCTAAGATGCATTTATGACAAAATTAAAAAGATAGGAGAGAGCTATCATAGAATATTCAAGAAAATAACTCGAAAAACACCATTAAAGTCGATTCTGAAGTAGATTTCCATTAGGATTGAAGATTCTCAATTGATTTTTTAGGAGATTATCATAAGTTTCTTTAGTTCTTTCAGTTATACTATTTCTATTTTTAAGTATGAAACTAATTTTCTAAATACCTAGGGAGATGAACCCTATGATGAATTTTGTCGTTTGATTTTTATTTTACGCAATAAATACTTAGATATTGTTCTCAATCATGTGCGCTTAATTCTTGGTTTGATATTTCTAGATTATTGATCCATGTTTGATGTGCTTAAATCAGAGGAGGGATAAACCCTATTTTAGAGTAGATATTGCGTAATTGAGGAATAAACCCTGTTTGAGATGAGTTAGTGTGATGATAGGGTTTTAATTTTAAAAAATCAATTAATCAACCTAAAGTAATTAGGGATTCCAATGAATCAATATACTAAATAAAGAAATTCTGTAATTTAGATTAATAGTGACAAATGAAATCTAGGTGAATTCTTTCCTTGGTATTGTTTCGCTTCTTGGTTATTATTCGATTATTTTCCTGACTTGTTCTTTATGGTTGTGTTCGTTAACAATTAATTTAGTTAATTTTAGTTTTTAATCAATTACTCGGATTTATCGATTAAATAATAGAAAGATAGTAATTACTAATATTTTTAGTCTCCGTGAGAATAATATCTTTACTCCTCGTAACTATATTATTAATTGATAGATACACTAAATCATTTTTTAATTAGTTTCATAGATACCACATTGCTCCATCAACATTGAACTTCAATGATCCTTCAATGATACAATAGGTGGCGGAGTCCATAAAACACAACTCCTTAAGATTTTTTCATAGTTGAAAAATGCTTCACCACCCATGGTTATAAAAATGATCAATGAGATCGGAGTTTCCTTCGATTGAAATTAGATCGAAATTCTTAACTTTAAATAATTTGATAGATGCTTATGAAATGTTTTAATTTAAGGATTAGGTTTAAAAAATTTTATTTAGAATTTAGGGTTTAAAAAATATAGTTTAATTGAAGTGAAATTGTTCAAATCTCGATACCCATTAGATTACTTTTTTCATATATTCAATTAAAAATCTCGTAAAAGAATTATAAGGATCTTGACATCCTTGACTACTGAAATTTTAGGTCTTGTATCAGATGCAAAAAAACAAAGAAACTTTAAATTCGTTCTCTCAAAGTAAGAAAATGATGTCGAAGAAGATTATGATAAATCAGACAAAAAAAAACGTAGAAAGAAAAAACAATACAAAAGCAACACGGAAGCAGAGCCTGATTTCATCCTAAAAAGGTATTTGCGTTTTCAATTGAGATGGGATAATTCTTTAAATCAAAGAATAATCAATAATATCAAAGTATATTGCCTCCTGCTTAGATTGATAAATTCAAACAAAATTGTTATATCCTCTATTCAATGGGGAGAAATGAATTTGGATATTTTGATGATTCAGAAGGATTTAACTCTTAGAGAACTAATGAAAAAAAATATTGATTATCTATCCAGTTCGTCTATCGGTAAAAACTGATGGACAACTTATTCTATATTAAACTACAAGTATTTTGTTGGTTCATACAAATAAACACCAAATTAATGGAAGATACCAAAAAAAAAGTCATTTTTATGAATTTATGAAACAAACCAAATAACTCCCATTTCCCCTCCCACAAAAATACTCAAAATCAGAAATTTTGTTTCCATGAATTGTGAAGACATAAGCCTTTTGAGATTCAGGGTATCAAAATTTATTATATAATCACAGTTTTAATCTTAACCACATAAAAACCATGATGTTATATCTTTTAAATTCTTTTAACATACTTTATTTGTTAGGTAACATGTGGCTTTTTATATAAAATATGTATCTATAATTAGATTATTTTAATTTCATTTTTAAATGAATGATTAATTTATTACAAATAATCAGTATATAAACAATACTCTTAAATTTTTATAAATGTAAAGTTCTGGAAAAGCTCCATTTTAATATTGCGTGGCATGATGATGTTTGAGAAGAAGAAGCTAACACATGGCCCTCACTTCCTCTCAACAGCTTTCTCCATTGACATCAAGATTCCATCACATTTTGATTAATTACATTAATTTTCGTGTTTAAAACAGCAAAACAAAACTTCAATGGGAGACTTTCTTTTTATAGGCTATGAAGGTCTTTCTTTGTTATCATCTAACTCATGAATTGTTCACAATTTTCCTTATGGGCACCAACTTGATATAAAAAATAAACTAGCAGTGTTCATCAGAAAAAAAAAGATTTAATTTTTTTTAATTATGAGTTAATTCGTCCAGATTCAATGCATTTTGTAGATAATATTTATAAATTATATGAGATTTTGACCTTTAACTTTGCTTGTTAATAATTTATATTAATTTTATAGTTTACGAAAATTAATTTTTTAAAATTCATGTTTATATTTTTTTAATAATATTATATTTAAAATTTATATCTAAAAATTTTTATTTCATTATAATATGTCTTATCATTATAACATAACTTTTAACTTTCATAAACTTTTAACATATACCTCCATCTTTTTGCTATTGGTTAATGCAAATATAAGGAATTGGTCATAATTTTTATGATATAAGTAGTGGGGGAAAAAAATGAATTAAGCAACTTTCTATCTGACGTGAAGAAGACACGTTTCAATTTTAAGTTTCTGTCATCATGCAACTGATAGCATGTTGGGCTTTTCTAAGTGTTTATATATGAGTTTTGCTCGTATAAATTATGCATGCATGAATCAGTTTAAGTTTAATTAATTATTCAATTTTATGTTTATAATGATTTATTATTACCGAAGTTGTAATTAGAAAATATTTGTTGTAAGAAAAAAAAAGTTAAAACCAAACAAAGTTGTTCCAACATCAATTCTGCAAAAAATCCTAAGTGGGTGGGTGACAGAACAGAAAGCAACCAGATGTTAAAAAATATAAACAGAAAAGGCGAAAATCTGAACCCCAGCCCACTTACCTCTTAAAAGAAGTGGAAAACTTGTGGCTGTAGATCAGTCGTATCTCCGATCATATCTAATCGGTGAAGCTGATGGAGGTCTCCATCATTGTCACACAAAAGTCGGAGTTTCTAAACATGAAACATGTTAAATAAGTCATTGTGTGTATCATAATTTTTAAGAAAGGTTAAAATATAATTTTATCGTTATTTTATCATGTAATTTTATAGAATTTTAAGGGATTAAATGATAAATTTAATATTTTTGAGAGTCAACATTATTGCATATTCACTTCGTGTAGTCCACTTTAAGAGTTAAAGGATTAAATGATAAATCTCTTTCTATCTTTTAAAGAGGAGCATGAATATATTTTAGCATGCCTAAATTCACGTTCTTTTGTATTGATAATAATATTAATATTAATCTAGTTAAGATTTCATATTAGCTTATTTATGGGAAGAAATATAGAAATACAGTGGAATTTCAATCCTACATTGCCAACACGTATGTGTGTTTGTGTGTACAAAAGTCAATGAAAGGCTACAAATGAAAACAAAGAAGTAATGGTATTATGGTATAAACAAAAGCCAAATCAACGAATGATGAGTACTAGTCTTTTTTGAAAAGGTCTTACGAAAGGGCAACTTAACGACCAAATTGCAGAGCCAAATACGATAATGGCAATTTTACCTTTTATTTGGTGTCTTCAACATTTGAAATAGCCCCTCAGAGCATCCAAAAGACACTGCCATGAATTTAAGTTTTGTCCAAAGATAAAAATAAGTTAAAATATGCCCATAAATCTTTATACTATTTGAAATTTTAGAATTTAGTGTTTATATTTTTTATTTTAAAAATTTAATTTTTTTTTATCTTTAAAATTTTAAAATTCAGATCGAACTGTTAATATTTTTTCTTCTAGTTAAATAGATTTTTTATTTAATAATTTTTTTTAAAAAAAATTATATACAAAGATTAATTATAAATTTTTTATCGTAATTCTAATTTTGGATGTTGCTATTACTTGCAAACTTTAAGAGTTGGGCTTAGGATGACTTGGTTTTTATATATTTGTATGACTTTATGAATTTAAGAAATTTTTCAAATTAATATGTTTTATTTGGATATTGTATTTTTCCTTTTGCTTTAATTGTTCAATATTTAAAAAATAATCATTTATTTTGTTTTAGATGATTTTCTATTAAAAGAAATTACTTTTATTAGTAATATTATTCACATTACATAACAAATTATGTTTAATAATTTGTGATAAGTATAACACTATTTATCGTATAATTAAATTAATATATTATATCATTATATATTTTTTATATTATCATTCCATTTAAATTTTATTTTATATATTTATTATATATAAATAATTATCATATTAAAAATATTTTATAATCATAATTAATATTCTAAAAAAATTATTTCACTTTATTATTTAACATAATTTAATGTAAATATATAATGTTTATGAACACATTTCATTAAAAATATTATTATTTATATTAATTATTAATGTCTATTTTAACTGTTGTATTATAGATATGGGCTTGAATTTAATTTCTTTTAGATTTGAATCATATCAATCTCGTAATTAAACTTTTGAATTTGAGACTGTTTAGAGGCAATTATAGGGGGTCTCCGCCTCCTTTAAAATAAAAAATTATCATTTAAATCTTTAAAATTTTTTTAAAATTTTAAATTAATATAAATAAAATTCTACTTTAACCTTTTAAAATTATAAAAATTTGATTTAATTCTTTTAAAATTATAAAAATATAAATTATAAAAAATTAAAAATTCATTCGAACCAAACAATTGTTCAGGGTTTTTAGTGGGACTGTTTTGCCGAATACCGATGTAGTCAGGAAAAAGAAAAGCGGTATTGGAAACATGTCAGATAAGGAATCCCATAATATTTGTTGATATATACAGTACAGATTTCAAAACGAAATAGCAAACGAAGGTGAATATATAATCTTCAATATCCACTTATATTGCAGTAACAAATTTACCATGAACTAAAATTTTTATATTTAGGAGGATTTGCAAATTACAAGAATCATAATTGTCATGATCACTCGAGTATACAAAAAATCAAGCTATATTTCTACGTAAACCTCAATTTCTGTTTAAACTCTTGGGTTCTTAATCTTAGAGACCCAAATCAAATGTTCTTATTATAAGATGCAAATCCATAATATCTCGTTTGATTAATAAATGGGAAAGGTTGAAAAAAAAATTAAGAATTTTTGTTTTATACAATTGAGAAGTTGAGGATTGGTTTTAAGATAGAAATGCCATACAAGTGGGTTTTTCTTTTTTTTTTATTTACTTCAAATAATTATAGCAGGGAGGGCTTGTAATTTGTAAGGTTGCAGGTTTCGTGTAAAAACACACAGCCTACATTAGCATGCTAACTTTCTCCATCAGTTATTCTGTATTAAAATATTTTATACATCGGAGTAATTTTGTTATGCAGGTTTCAGATAATTATTAAATTTTTTGGACCCTTATTTTGTGTCGCTTATACATTTTACCAACCTTGTAGGAACACACGCAGGTTTACTAGGAAAATAAGCAGCTTGATTCATCTACTGAAAGTACAATATTGTATAAATCAAAGGATGGAGTCCTTGTCAGGATATTTTATTTTCCAGGGCACGTAGAATTGTGGGAATTTGTCTGTTACAAAATCCAGGAGAAGCTATATAAACCACAACGCATGTCGGGATTGCTATATCTCACATACATTCCTTCAACATTACATTTCTTCTACTTTTCTTGTGGACTCTACTTAATTACAATGGCTTCTACAACTCCCTGCTTGGCGTTGCTCTTTGTTTTGGGAATCTGGGCTTTTCAGGTCTCGTCTCGTTCGATTCCTGAGGTATCCATGTCGGACAAGTTTGAACAATGGATGGCTAGTTATGGCCGAGTTTACCAGGATGCATTTGAGAAGGATAAACGGTTTCAAATATTCAAGGAAAATGTGGAGTACATCGAATCCCACAATGCTGGTCATACTGGCAAAAAGTACAAGCTTGGTGTTAATGAATTTACAGATTTGACCAACGAGGAGTTTAAATCAATGAGGAACGGTTATAAAATGCAACGTTCCACCATTGTTGCGTCTTCAAAAACATCTTCTTTTAGGTATGAAAATGTTACAGCAGTTCCACCTAGCATGGATTGGAGATCTAAAGGAGCTGTTACCAACATCAAGGACCAAGGCCAATGTGGTGAGTCAGACTGACAGAATTTGTATATAAAGAAATCAAACTAATCATGATTCCATATATAATGCTTAATATTTGCTTTGAATGATGTAGGGTGTTGCTGGGCATTCTCAGCTGTGGCAGCCATGGAAGGGATCACCAAACTCAAAACTGGTAACCTTGTCTCACTATCAGAGCAAGAGTTAGTTGATTGTGACATCAATGGGGAAGACGAAGGTTGCAGTGGGGGTCTCATGGATGATGCTTTTGAATTTATCATTACAAACAAAGGACTTACAACTGAATCCAATTACCCTTACCAAGGAGTTGATGGAACTTGCAACAAGAAGGCAGCTGCCAACCATGCCGCTCAGATCACCGGTTACGAAGACGTACCTTCAAATAGTGAGTCAGCACTGTTAAAAGCAGTGGCTAATCAACCGGTTTCGGTTGCCATTGATGCCGGTGGTGCTGACTTCCAGAACTACAAAAGCGGTGTTTTCACCGGTGAATGCGGCACCTCTCTCGACCATGGGGTTACAGCAGTTGGGTATGGAGAAGATGATGATGGGACCAAGTATTGGTTGGTGAAAAATTCTTGGGGCACCAGCTGGGGAGAGGATGGATACATTAGAATGCAAAGAGATATTGATGCTGAGGAAGGACTCTGCGGCATTGCAATGGAAGCCTCTTACCCAACTGCTTGATGCAGCACAATGGCTGCCTTTTCATTATTGTCGGGAACAAATTAGCCATCATGTGCTTATTAGCTTATTTATATAATCTGAAACTACATAAAGAAAACAACTAAAATGGCTTTCCATGTATAGTTCCAATATTATTGTTCTGTACTTTGTCACTTAATCCCTTGAGATTAGACACAAAAAAAAAAAAGGTTCGTTCTGTAATCCTGCTGTTCCCCCCTTCACATTCATTTACTATTATATATGTTAAATGAAGTTGGCGTTTTAGATGAGATTTAAACTCATTGTAAGTAGCACATTGTTTTAGATGAGATTTACCCTAGATCGAACAGTAATTTAAATTCGTAGATTGTTAAATTGGTATCGATATCAAGTCTTGCTATTGGTACTTATAAAAAAAAATATCGTTATCGTGATTCTATGTATTGATACCCATTTATCTTAACTTGATTTTTGTAAATTCAAAACTAAAAAGAATATTGGTACTTATCTTGGATATTGATACTTGGACTCATATTTTGCAATGTTGTAATTTAACCTCTCATTATGTTTAAATTGATTTATTTACAATCATGAACCTAATTAAGTTGCGTTTTTGGTTGTAATCCATTGTGCATGAAATTGAATAATGAATTGATGATTTTAAAATGAATTAATTGGTATAAACTGAATTCAATTGTTTCGATGATTGATGTAGCATTTCATAGCTTGAGCTTGACGATCGGACTGGGTAAGAGGTGTTACAGTAATAAGTTTTATTTGATTGACATTCTCTAATAAAAAAATATTTAGACTTTTTATTGATAATCCATGGAGATGAAAATAAATTTTTTAGGTACTGTAAATGCCCAAATTTGATCGGGACCAATAAGCCCAAATTAGACAAAAGCAAAAACAAGCAAAAAAACTAAATTAAAATGTCCAATTAAAATTACAGCCCAAATGAACAAATCCCTAACCCAAAAATACATGGCCCAATGGCCCAAAACCTAGACCTAGGATCGGTCAAACAGAAGCCTAGGGTTTCTCTCGCGCCGCTCCCCCCCACGTTCAGCCTCCAAGCGCCATACGACCACCAGCGCCTCCGTACGATGCCAGCAAACTCCGTACCTGCAAACAAATGCAAAAACAACAGCAAAACAGAGACAAAAAAAAGGAGCAGATTTTTGTATTTTTTCTTTTTTTCTTTATTTTGCTTTCGGCTACAAAAGCCAAAGAAAAAAAATGTAATGTACACACAGAGATCAAGAACAAAAAATCAATACAAAGAAAAAAAAGAAAACAGATTCACAAAAAAACAGAGAAATCAAATACTCTCAAAGGTGCCTCTTTTATTTTTATTTTTTTTTCTTTTCTGTTTTGATTCGAAATGAAGTGCATTAACAGTAATAAAAACCTCACCTTCGGTTCATCCACCGACGCGATTGGGAACCTCTAGTAACCCAAATGTCACAAAACCCATTCGGGTTTCGACGAGGGTTAGGGGAGTGCGACGAATAGGAAGGTCGTTTTACTTGCGATTTGCCTTTTTCTTTTGCTCTTTTTTTTTTGAAACAAAACCTTTTTTTGGAAGCTTTTAAAAAGGTATCTTTTAAAAACTTTTATTGCTCTCCGGCACGGCGGAGCCACGGCGGAGCTACGGCAGAGCCACCGCGCGAGCTCGCTGGTGCCCAGGTAGGAGGAAAGGAGAACGAGAGAGGGCCTAAAAGGAGCTCTCAGTTTTTTTTGAAGAAAAGAAAGGGGAAAATGAAGTTTTTTGTAAAATTTGGCCTTTTACAACACTAGTAAAACGGCGCCGTTTCATTTAGCTGCAAAACACCCCAAAACGGCGTCGTTTAGGCGCTAGACCCGTGCGACCCAACCCGCGAGCATCAGGATCTGCGTGTTTCTACTAATTTTGATAATTGCGCGCGTGATCCTTCCGTATTTTATTATGTTTTAATTCAATTTGTTTTTATTCTTAATTTATGCCTTTGAATTTCATTTCAGTTTCAATGTGGTCCATTTGAAACAGCGCGTTTTGGGAGGGCGGGGTTATTCCCCACTTTAGTCCCTACTCATTATTTGCGTGTTTCGAATCGGTCCCTTGTTACATTTTTATACCCGAATTCCCCTTTAAATTTTATTTGAATTTTGATTTAGTCCCTTTTTATATACCAGTGTTTGCCTTTTTAGAATTTGGACCTTAAAATTTCATTTTATTTTTCAATCAAGCCATTGTTCGTGTAAATTTGAACTTTTTTTTTATTTATTTAAAACCATTTTAGTTATTTTAAACTTTGTATTGAACTGTTTTATGTTACTAATTTTGAATAGTTTTATATTCATTTTGTTTTAAATATTTTTTTATATACATATATATTTTAAAAATTGTTTTATTATTTGTTGTGAGTTTTGTTATTTGTATATTATTATTTTAAACTTTTATGTATATATTAATATTATCTATTTTAAACGTTTTTATATATATTATTTATATATAATCCTTTTTATATATATACATTATTCTATTTCAGATTTCCTTTTATATATTATATTTTGAACTATTTATATTTTATTTTAAATATATTTTTAAACTTTATTTATTTATTTTAAAATATTTTATTTATTATCCATTTTAAGATTCTTCTTTCGTATTATTTATCTTATACTTATAAATGTATATATATATCTATCTTAAACTATATATAGTCATTCTATTTACCACTTATTTCTTATATATATCTTATCATATATTTTTATTATTCTTTCATAATAAATATATTATTTAAGTTATCATGTACATTGTCAATTTTTAAATGAATTTGTGTTTAAAATATTTTGCATATAATTTGATTCAAGCTTTTATTCTATAATATTTATTTCAATAATTATATATATCCCTAGTTTTTATGCAAATTTGTCAACTTATATATTATGTGTTCATTAATTCATCATTATTTTGGAAAGTGTTGTATACCACACTAACTTCTAAATTCCATTTTGTTTTGTACATGTTTTGTTGATTGATTTATATGGTGCCATACATTGTCGTTGCATATTATTTATTCATTGTTTTGTATTGTTATATTAATTATTCTCCGTACATTATTGAAATTAGGTTATATTTTTGGTTAGTTTTATTTAATTATTTATTTTGTTAGTTGGTTAAATAAGACACATTATCTTCATTCATCAAGTATTGTATCTTAGGTGTGTACATTATCCCATATCATTGTTTTTCACTTGGTTTACGAAATGTTGTTTTATAAGGTCCAAATCTTTAAGATTAATTTCGTTTTACCATATCATTGTTTTCCACTTGGTTTATGAAATGTGGTTTTATAAGGTCCAAATCTTTAAGATTAATTTCGTTTTATTTCAAGTCGAATTAATGCGTTTTAAACTAGTTTTATAATTATTTATTTAAAAATTCTTTAAAACGAAGGCAATGTTCGATGTTTGGCAATTCGGGAAATTGTGCCCTATCGTGCTGAGTTGCAATTTTCCGTTTGTTCAAAATAATTGAATATTCCTCTAGAATTTCACTCATGTCTTTAAAAATTCTTTAAGGCGAAAGAAATGTTCGATGTTTGGCAATTAGGGGAATCGTGCCTTATCGTGCTGGGTTACAATTTTCCGTTTGTCCAAAATAGTCGAATATCCCTTTAAAATTTTACTCATAATTTCTAATTCTAAAATAAGGCAATACCCAATGTCTAGAAATTCAAGGAATCGTGCCCTACTGTGCTGGGTTTCGGTTTCTTCGTTGGACTAAATAATTGAGCATCCTTTTATGATTTCCAACATATAAACTTTTGGAAGTCGAAATTCATCGTGTTTTCGAGGGTATAAAGGATCGTGTCCTATCGTGCTGGATGTGATGTTGTATTCCTCTGAAATAAGAGAATTTTGACGACCAACTTGGGCTGTTCAAATGTTTATAAAAGGAACCACATTTCAAAAAACATTTTTAAATCTTAGACATAAGGACAGTATTTAATCGATCTGGTACCAATTTTGGGCGTAGTGAGGGTGCTAATCCTTCCTCATACGTAATAGACTCCTGAACCCGTTTTCTCATATTTACATAGGCCGAAATTGATTTAAATGGAATAAAATGCTTTATTAGGTGATTCAATGACACCTAAACAAAAAAGATTGGTGGCGACTCCATACTTTGTTTTCAAAAAGTTGATCCCCGTTTTTTTAAAATTAAAAATGGTTTCGACAGGTACAAAAGTACATGTATACAAAAAAGATATTAGTCAAAATTAAATATAGGTGGAATGGTAAAGGTTTTGTTTATAAATTTTCACCAATACGAGTCTTTAAAGCCTTGGGTATTTTAAATAGTGATTTTTAGTTGATATGTCTAAAAATTTTATATAAAAATATGAAAAAGACAACAAGATCATTAGAATATTACTAATTAAAAAAATAATTTTTAGGTTTTTTCTTAATAAAATTGGTATTTGTTTAACTCATGACACATACTCAATCACAAGCATTGTAATAATAAATATATTTTTTGACACAATACTTACTTTTATCTATAATCTTCAAACCCTTAAACCGGAGGAAAAGAATGCACTTAAGTGTGCTTAAACTCACGAAATTTTTATTGTTCCAATAGCAACGGTAACAACTGAATATAATAATAATAACGAGACATTGTATTAGTATAGATAGTTAATGATAATAATTATTTTATATTAGATAATTAGAAAATTAATTTGATGGTGTAATTCCACAAAATGCTTTTCGTCAAGTGAAAAAGGTTAAAACTATTGTCTTAGGATAATCCGAGGGAGGGCTAGTAATTTGTAAGGTTGCAGATTTGATGTAAAAACACCTCGCTTGCCTTAGCAAAACGCTAGCTTTCTCCATCAGTATTAATAAATTTTAAACATTAACTAGACGAAACGGAGTAAGTTTCTTATGCAGGTTTCAGATATTTATTAATTGTTTTGGAGCTTTATTTTGTCATATTTTAACTATCTATTAGAACGCCATTACTTGTCGCTTTTGCCAAACTTGTGGGAACACATGCAGGACTACTAGGAAGTAGGAACATAAGCTGCTTGATTCATCTACAGTCAGTTATTTCCAATAATTATAGAATAGAAATCTTCTAAAAGAATAAAATATATAAATCAAAGGATGGAGTCCTTGTCAGGATAATTTCCGGAGCACGTAGAATTGTGGGAATTCGTCCATTTGAAATCTAGAAGAAGCTATATAAACCACAACCCATCTTTGGGATTCATATATCTCACATTCCTTCACTATAAGCTTTCTTGAAATTTGCTTGTGGACTCTTGTTTCTAGCAATGGCTTCTGGAAGACATTACTTGGCCTTACTCTTTATTTTGGGAATTTGGGTTTCTCAGGCCTCGTCTCGTTCGATTCCTGAGGTATTCATGTCTGACAGGTTTGAACATGGATGGCTAGCTATGGCCGAGTTTACCAAGATCCATCCGAGAAGGATAAACGATTCCAGATATTCAAAGAAAATGTAGAGTACATCGAATCCCACAATGCTGATCATACTGGCAAAAAGTACAACCTTGGTGTTAATGAATTTAAAGATTTGACCAACGAGGAATTTAAGTCAATGAGGAATGGTTATAAAATGCAACGTTCCACCCATGTTGCGTCTTCAAAGACATCTTCTTTTAGGTATGAAAATGTTCCTGCCGTTCCATCTAGCATGGATTGGAGATCTAAAGGAGCTGTTACCAACATCAAGGACCAAGGCCAATGTGGTAAGTCAGAACGACAGAATTCATATATAAAGAATCAATCTAATCCTGATTCCATATATAATTTTTAATATTTGCTTTAAATGATGTAGGGTGTTGTTGGGCATTCTCAGCTGTTGCAGCCATGGAAGGGATCACCAAACTTAAAACCGGTAACCTTGTCTCACTATCAGAGCAAGAGTTAGTTGATTGTGATATCAATGGGGAAGACGAAGGTTGCAGTGGGGGTCTCATGGATGATGCTTTTGAATTTATCATTACAAACAAAGGACTTACAACTGAATCAATTTACCCCTACCAAGGAGTTGATGGAACATGCAACAAGAAGGCAGCTGCCAACCATGCCGCTCAAATCACTGGTTATGAAGACGTACCTTCAAATAGTGAGTCAGCGTTGCTGAAAGCAGTGGCTAATCAACCAGTTTCGGTTGCCATTGATGCTGGTGGTGCTGACTTCCAGCACTACAAAAGCGGTGTTTTCACCGGCGAATGCGGCACCTCCCTAGACCGTGGGGTTACAGCAGTCGGGAATGGAGAAGATGATGATGGGACCAAATATTGGTTGGTGAAAAATTCATGGGGCACCAGTTGGGGTGAGGATGGATACATTCAAATGCAAAGAGATATTGATGCTGAGGAAGGACTCTGCGGCATTGCAATGGAAGCCTCTTACCCAACTGCTTGATGCAGCACAGTGGCCGCCCTTTCAGTATTACTGGGGACGAATTAGCCATCATGTGCTTAATTATTAGCTTTTTCATATATATAACTATAAGAAAAACAACTAAAAAGGCTTTCTATGTATAAGTTTCAAATTATTGTTCTGTTCGATCTTGTTACTAATGCCTTGATATTAGAAAAAGAAAGCTTTACTCCATACTTTTATTGTTCAACATCTTTTTACAATTATATACTTTCATTGAAGTTGACTCCTTATATGAGGTTTAAACTCAATTTAACTGGCACATCCGAATTAAGTCTAATCGCTTTGGCATCATAGATGACATTTAAGTTGAATATAGTAGGCAGAATTGATGTAAGTGTACGAAGATTTCAATGATATCAAGGGAGTAGATATCATTTAATGCCTTTGTCTATCAAATCACCATGGAAAAACGGTTCTGCATTAAATAGGAAATCACAGAACATATCAGACATATATGTGTGTATATGAACAAGAAATGTATACATAACCAAAATAATATTACAGAACGAGGTTGCTTCGAGTTGTATTATTTTGGTCACTGAATATGCTGTTAACTTATAAGAATGTATCAGGATGAACCAGGAACCAATTGGGGGTTAGTTTAAGCAATGAAGCCATAAGGAAAGAAAGAAAAAAGGCCAATGAGATTGTGAAAGAATAGCAGGTAGCCGACAAGCAATAATTTCAGGTCTCGAGTTGCGGTTTCTAGTCCTAGCATTCTCATCCACCCACGAAAGCACAAAGGATATGAGCTACCAACTACAAGGGAAAGCATAATATAGTTTTTTCTTTTACTCAAAGGTTAACCTGAACCTGTAATTATCTCCCTGAACCGGTAAGAACATCGAACAATCCACAGCAACTTAAGAACGAGGTTGTTTGCACTGTCGGTGGAGTTGAAGCAACAAGGGGCTGTGAACCAATTCAGGAAATAAACAAGAAATCACTTTTCAGTCAAATAAGTGAACATTCGAATCCAAAACTATAGAAAAGAAAAAGGGCAAGATATACCTGCTTTTTAGAATGATCACGGGGCTCGGAATCTTGGGTTTTTTCCGTAACGTTACTAGCTTCAGCAGGTGGAGAGCTCGAGTATGAGAAAACTTGTCCTTCATTTCCTTCCAATTCAACCCTTGAAATCCCATCTGATGAGAGCAATAACTTCACTTCACTTTCATTCAACCCGGATTTGTCCGTGGAAATTTCAGTACCATGAGTTTCATCTCCAGCAACTTTCAGAGCTTCTGCAGACATGACGGTACCAAAAACATAGGCTTCTTCCCTTGACTTCTTCTTAGAGGCTCGAGATTCGTCATCTGAACTACTGGTGCAGCTAGAAATCTTATCATGCTCAACATGCTGAATAGCAACATGCGTGTTCTCGACATCATCCAATCCACATTTCTCTCTGCTTTCTGCATCTCTAGTGACTTTATCCACATACTTCTCCATGGTTACATGCGATTCAACAGGCGATGGCGCTCTTTCCCTTTCTTCTTCACGGTGATTGAACCGATGGTGGTGATCATGGTCATCCTGAGATGCAGGGGAACCAACATCACCACCATAAGTGTCCCCTTCATCTTGGCTTTTGCTGTCATCATTTCCTAGCACCATTTGATGCAATCACCACGCAAACAAGAAACTTATCAAACCAAAACAAACACTACAAAAAACTGAGTGCCCAGAATTTTGATGAAAATATAGCAACAATCACCAGTAAAACAAAACACAAAGTAAACAGTTAACCAGGGCATGAACTTATTATGAACATGATACTAGCCATCAAACATTCAAAGCAAGCATGCATGATTTAGTTAACTATAAATCTCCAGCATGGTAGAATCCAAGAACTAAATGCCACTTATAAATTAAAAACAACAGTACCCATCTTCCCAAATCAAGCAAAAAACAAAAACCCAAAACAAAATTCCCAATTAAAAAATCCATGTACCATGTGGATTGTTATTAGTTGATGAATTTTCATTTTTGGCTGCTTGTTCCTTATTTTTCTTAGCAGCTTTTCTCTTCTTAGAACCTGATGGCATAATTGCTTCCCTCCTCCCTTTCTGGGTACTTAAAAACCTTTTCCAGTTCCCCCTCAAAGATCGTTTAGGCTGCTAACTACTTGCCTGCTGTAATTGTTGCTCACTTTCTGTGAAAATTTAGCTGTACGAAAGAGCAAGTAATGTTTAGTAGCTGTACGTTGAGAAATTATACTAGAAATTAGTGGCGATTAGCAAAAGCCAAAGCGTCAGTCACTGTTACTTGCTGGAATCGAGAAACTGGTTTGCCTATACGCTTGGATACTCTCTTCGAGAGAAGTTTGGATTATTTAGGAATTATGAAAGATTTTTTGCATTGATGGCCCCTGGGGCCATTTGGAGGGTGTATTTAAATGATGAAATTTGGAATGAGTGGTGTGGTTGATGTGAATTTTAATGTTAGTAAAATTAAAATTTTTGGAGATTTTCATTGGTTGGATAAGAGGAGTTAGGTGTAATGGTGAAATTCGACTTATTGCTTCAAATTTAAGATATCCTATCAACAATCAATTGAGCATAATGGTGAAATTAAAAATTATAAAAATACTATGAATATGGTTTGATTTTATCAAAGTTCAATTCAAGGTGATATGTTTTCTAATTATGCAATATATTGCTTTATTTTTTATACATTATATAGTTTACATCACATAAAAATTAAATATATACGTGTATTGTCAAAGTATTATATTTAAAGTTTTAATAAAAAATTAAAAATTAAAAAATATATTAAAATAAAATGTATAAAGTAAAACTTAGCACTTAATATTTATCTATTTTGTTACTTTCTTTTTAATTTGTTGAAATTTTTAATTTTTTTTTACTAAATATACGTGAATGGTCATGCATGTCATCACGTTGGTCTCGTTTCTAAAAAAATTAATATCAAACAGACAAAAAAAATAAGTGAAGTACTAATTTATATTTATGCCAATTAAAAATAGTATAAACCTTCGCAACTTAGTCCATATTTTGAATTGTATTTGAACAAATATAAAAATGTATAATGATACATGGTCCAACACAAGCACCGTGGGATCCGATCCATGTTCGGCCCGCTCCATATATAGATAGGATTTAAAATTAAAGGTGGGGCTCACGTGACCGTTGACAAAAAATAAGTTTTAATTTGATGAGATCAAAGAGGTGAGTATGAATCCAATATAATATGTATGATTTGAAAATTAAAAAGAAAACTAGTTTGACATCAAATATATTTTTATATATTTTGTCAGTTTAATATTTATTTTTTAATTAAATTTAATTATTAATTTTTCAAAAATAGTTAAATCATTTGTTCTTAATACAAATAATGATAAAAACATTAAGAGTCAAATAAATTTTTTAAATGAAAATGACGGCTAAAGCATTAATTCGTGGGGTGATTGCTCATGTAGACTTAATGTTAATATAAAGTGATCACTTAAATTAAATATTTAACTTTTGAAAAAGGTCAAAATTACAATTATTCCATTTAAATAAAAGCTAAAAAAACTAAATTAAACAATTGACAATTTATAATGCACTATAATCATAATTATACCATTGTGGCAATGCATCCATTTTTTGGGTGCATCCGAGAAGGAACTAGCTAAAGAAATTTATAAAACTATCTTATGAAACTTTAACCTTCAACAAGTAGTTTTTCATGATGTCTAAAGAAAAGAGGTAAAAAGGTAAATTCAAAAACCAATCCTTTTGGCTCTAAGAAATTGATTTCATTTGGAGTTATTTTGAGAAATTGGAGTTACAGTTTTGAAGATCTTCTTCTTCATCTGCATTGTGCGTGTGTTCACTTGACATCTTCTACAAATAGTCAAGCAACGTAATATGCATCACAGTATGAAGTTAATTTCTGCCTTGTGTTGAAGATGTCAAGTGAAGTGTCACCAAGGAAGCATAAGCCCCATCGGTTATATTCATCAACGCATCGTTTCTACCGAAGATGTCAAGTGAAGTGCCACCAAGGAAGCATAAGCCCCATCAGTAGTATTCATCAATGTATCGTGTCTACCTTTCTCAACAATGACTCCGTTTTTCACCACCGCGATAATATCAGCACCCTTTATCGTGCTAAGGCGATGAGCAACAACAACAGTCGTTCTGTTCACCATAACCGCGTCCAATGCCTCCTGCACCACACGCTCCGATTCTGCGTCTATAGCACTTGTTGCCTCATCAAGCAAAAGGATCTTGGGGTCCTTCAAAATTGCTCTAGCAATGGCTATACGCTGTTTTTGCCCGCCGGACAACTGAATCCCCCGTTCTCCGACCGAAGTGTCGTAACCGTGCGGCAACGAACTGATAAACACATGTGCATTCGCTGCTTTCGTAGCTGCCATGATCTCTTCTTCGGTTCCATTTCCTTGTTTGCCATAGGCTATGTTGGTACGTATGGTCTCATTGAAAAGTATTGGCTCTTGGCTAACCAATCCCATTTGTTGCCTAAGCCAACTTATTCTTATCTTCCTAATATCAATGCCATCCAACATTACACAACCAGAGTCTGGATCGTAAAACCTTTCAATGAGGCTAATCACGGTTGATTTCCCACTCCCGCTCTCACCAACAAGTGCAACAGTCTGCATACAAAAAAAAAAAAGAGTAAGCAAAATGAGATAGAATTTGGATTCTAAATGGTATTCAATTCTGCAATAAATTTACCTTTCCAGAAGGTATGCTGAGACACAAATCTTTGAATATTTGAATGTCTGGTCGTGTTGGGTACTTGAAACTAACATGTTCCAACTCAATATTGCCTGTAACGGTAGGTATTGTGGAACCATCTTCACTGCTTGAATCAATGGGGGGTTTTCTATCAAGAATCTCAAATATTGAAGCTGCTGAATCTTTAGCTTTATTGGTATCAGGAGCTAAAGCACTTGTTTGTGAAACACCAATGGCTGACACCGTTAATGCAAAGAAAACCTTGAATACTTCTTCAAATGTTGCTTTCCCATGCTTCACTAGTACAGCTCCAAGGTAAAAACAAAAGGCATTTGTGCAGTATAGAGCAAAGAAAGAGAAACCAAACCCGGAACCGCTTACGAGTCCGAGACGGACTCCTTGCTTCATTGGGGCTTGGCATTTCTCTTGGTATAAACCCATCACCCTCTTTTCTGAACAAAATGAAGCAACAGTTCTTATACCTCCTACTGCATCATTAGCTACTTGGCTTGCTTCTTCGTACATCAACTGCATTTTACATTCATTTACATGTTACATATATGCATATAAATACACGCTTTTTTCGTATAGCCGAAACAATTATCATCAAGTATCAGTATCACTGACCTTTGCATCCGCACTGAATCCCTTGAGAAATTTGGTCTGCAGGTATCCTTGAATTAATGTAAATGGCATGACAGCTAGGATTGCTATAGCTAATATCCAGTTAGCAGTAAATGCTATGACTAATCCTGCTACGATAGTAGTTATGTTTTGTACAATCAGGGCCAAGCTATCACCGACAAGGTTTCTTACAGTCGATGCATCGGTAGACAGTCTCGCACCGATGGCGCCACTGTGAAGTTTCACAAGAGATATTTGTTAAAAGCTGCAAGAAATTTCACATAAGGAAAAAAAAAGTTTGGTTAAAGTATACCTCGAATTCTTAGGATCGTCGAACCAACTGATGTTTTGGTGGACTACTTTCTCGAACGTCAAGCAACGGATTCTTTGGATCAATTTCCCGCCTGCAACTCCGTAAAAGAAATTCTGCATCGGTCCGACCAATAGAATAACCACACCCATTCCAACATAACTAACTGCCCACACCTTGGAATCCTTTAACAGCTTACTTGGTGGTTCATAGAATGTTTTAATGGCTGATGAGAAAAGGAGACCAAATATTGGGAAAACCAGTCCATGTACAGCTGCAGCAATGGACCCAATCAATAGGACAGGTACCTCAGGCTTGTTAAGATTCGCCAGCCGTCTAATTGAAACACTTTTGCGTCTTTCGATTTTAGTTTCTTCTGCTACGTTGCTCTCTACGCCTGTTTCTTCTGTCTCGGCAAAGTTAGCAAGACCGGGAACACCGAAATTATATGTGAAGGATTGTCGGCTTGATGATGCACTTCTGCTTATGGACCTTATCAAAGATGCACTCAGTCTCTGGCTTCCGGACCGACTAATGTCCTTCTCTATATCTGTGGTTACATCAGATTGTTCGGCTTCCTTCCCGAGAGCATCACCGCCTTCTTTAGTTCCCTCTTGCAAACGAACTAACTGGGAATAAGCCCCTTCTGGATCTCTGATCAACTCCTCATGAGTTCCTAGATTTTTATTCTCTTAATGTTACAAAAACTGGTGAAATAGTTTAGAAACATAGGCTAACAAAACTGGTTTAGAGATGGTACCTTTCTCCACAAGTTTCCCTAAATGCACCACCGCTATCATGTCGGCGTTCCTGATAGTCGTCAATCGATGTGCCACCACCACAGTTGTTCTATTAGTCATCACTCTCACTAGTGCATCTTGAACAATCCGTTCCGACTCTGCATCCAGCGCACTCGTAGCCTCATCGAGGAGGAGGATTTTTGGATCCTTTAAAATGGCTCTTGCTATAGCTATTCGTTGCTTTTGCCCGCCTGAAAGTTGAGTTCCATGCTCCCCCACCATGGTGTCAAGCCCCTGTTAGCCATACAGCAATCCTTAGCTTAGTCACTCGAAAATTTTCGATCTGAAAACAAAATCATGTTATGTTACCTTGGGCAACTTGTCAATGAATTTAGCAGCATTAGCCATCTCAATTGCTGCTCTAATCTCTTCATTAGTGGCATTGTCCTTTCCATATGCAATGTTTTCCCTGATAGTTGTTGCAAACAATATAGGTTCTTGGCTGACAAGCCCGATTTTCCCCCGTATCCATTGAGGCTGCAACTCTCTCAAATCAACGCCATCGATAAGAACTTGGCCAGAATCAGGGTCATAGAATCTCTCCAAAAGGCTAATCACCGTCGATTTCCCACTCCCACTTTGTCCAACCAAGGCCACAGTTGTACCACTCGGAACGTGCAACGAAAAACCAGCAAATATCTGCACATCTGGTCTTGCAGGGTACCTGAAATAGACATCCTTAAGTTCGATTTCACCCTGGATATCGTCCAGCATTACTCCACTCGTGTCGTACGGATCAATCGTCGGTTTTCTTTTAATAGTCTCGAACATCTTATACGCTGCAGCTTGCCCCGATGCAAACGCATTTACACTCGGAGTTGTCTGTCCCAACGACCTGAACCCAACAGTACAATAAACCATGTAAGAGATCAAACAAGAAAAACTTGGCAAACATACATATAAATTTAACTTGGCAAACATACATATAAATTTACTTACATTCCTCCTGTCATAATTGCTAATATAACATTAATGACTTGTCCGCCATTATATCCATGGTGTGCTATCAATTTAGCGCCAAACCATACAGCTAATCCATAAGTAGAAAATACAACAAGCAACATTACACCAAGTCCTAGGCCTGAAACCAGCCCTTGGTGAACGGTGGCACTATAGGCGATCTGTAGCTTATCATTATATTTTTCGATCGCGAATTTCTCGCCGGTAAATGACGCGACCTGAAAATTATAAAAATTTTATCAACGAAATCAATTGAGTTCGCCATGAATGAAACCTGAATTCAAGTTAAAGATCACTTACAGTTCTAATGGCCCCAACGGTTTGTTCCACTACGTTTCCAGCTTCAGCATAAGCAACCTGTCCTCTGCTCGACATTTTAGCCATTATCATGGCCATGGTTCCACCAGCAAGGACAACAAGTGGGATGCAGGCTGATAGAACTAGTGCTAGTTGCCATCCTTTTACATAAGCTATTATAAATCCACCAATGAAAGCTGATACTAGTTGTATAAACTTCCCAACCTGCACTACTCACAAAAACAATATATCAAATTATATATACACATATATGAAATGGTTTGTATGTATATATAAAATATTGACCTTCTCGCCCATTGCCTCTTGAATGAGGATAGTGTCACCCGACATCCTCCCAATGACTTCACCGGTCGATGTTTCGGTGTCAAAGAAACCAATGTCTTGTCTGAGTATGGTTTTTAAATACAAGCCACGAATGCGGGCGGCCTGTCTTTCCCCGGTCACCATCCAACATGTTACCTCTGAAAAACTCACATTGTTCCAAATCCAAAAAGTTAAACGTATAATCTAATTATTTCTTTAAATGAATAAAAATAATATATATTTTTTAAAAAACTGTGCATGATTATTAATTTATTTCACTTTATATTTTTGTTTTTAAAACTTGAAATAGAACAATAGGTATAATTCAACACTCACGTAGAAATGAAGTAATGCAGGCATAAACCCCCAAGTAGACAAACTTGACTGCAATCTGGAAAATCAAACAAAGAAATTCATTAGTAACTACAACTATTTCACAATAGGATATATAGATAATCTCCAAATCTATGCTCATTATCCATATATATAAAGTAAAGTGACTAAACTCTTAACTTTAACCAATATCTGCCAACATAATTATTCCTAAGATCCACACTCTGTCGGCCATAATACCCTAAACTTTGATAATTCATATGTTCTAATGAATAACAGAATTCGAAGCAGAAATTGAATAAGAAGTCAAATACAATCTATTGAAAAGAAGTCAAATACAATCTATTGAAAAGACCCTCAATGGTTTTGAATCTTTAAAATTAAGAAACAATGAATCAAACAATAATTAGATGGACTTTCAATTCCTTCTTTCTTTTTCTGATTCTATATATATGAACATTGCTTAAAAGCAAAACCTTGACGAAAATAACTCCAAAAGAAAGAAAGTAATGTTTTTAACCTTTGAGACTGCTTTAACGACACCGGATTGATCTGCACCGGAGAAAGAATTGATCATTTGACCGAAAATGAGCGTCATGAAGGGTTGAGTTAAGCCATTAGCAATAGCCGCGATGGTTCCTACTGTTACCAAGAACATATCCAATCTATCTGCAAATGAAAAAAGCTTGTAAAATGGCACTTTTTGATCATCAGCAGATGTTTTCTTCTTCTTGTTACTGCCATTGTTCTTGTTTTTATCTTCTTCTTTATCAGCTGCTTCACCGCTCTTCATTGATGATCCATCACCAGTATCAACCTCCATTTTTTGCTTCTTCAATGATCCTCTCGTACGTATATATATACCAGTTTCCTTTCGATCAAAAATAAAAGAAAAGAAGGGAAATCAACCCAAATATTTTCTTGGGTTAATTATTAGTTTGTAAATTGTTAGAACAGTTAAAAGAAAATTCAAGAAAATAGCCCTTAAAGAAGATCACAAGCCAACTAGAAAGAGAGAGAGAGAGAGAGAGAGAGCAATGTATGTAAACAAGTTGAATAAAAGCAGGAATTTATGGTGGGTACTACGTGAATAAATTTAATGATTCCTTTACAAACTCAATCAGTACTTTTTTTCCTTTTTTAGGTTAATGGAGAAGTGTGTTTAAATTATATGTATCATATCAATTAAATAGATATTTTTTTTAATTTAATATGTTAAATATATATATTCCTTTAAATTTTATTAATATTATATGTTTTTAATATCTTATAATTTTATTTAGGTATTTTAAATTTACATAATAATAAATTTAGTCATTAAATTTTTAAATATAGCATGTCATGTGTATCCATAATTATTAAATTATTTATTGATATTATATATAAAATAAAAAGTACAATATCATCCTTAATGTTTTAGTCAGTATTTTAATTAAAAAATAATTTTTACTCTTTTTAAAAATTAATTATTAAAAGATAATAATTAAATTAACAATAAATAAAAATATTAAGGTTAAATTTATCATTAATTTTTTTTTAGTATTTTGATTTTGGTCTTTCTAGAAGTTTGGTCTTTGTTACATCCGATTCTCCTCCTATTTTTGTTAATTGTTAGAAACTTGTTGATGACTCTATTGTTCCATCGTGTGCTGACACATTAGCTCCACTTTGGAGCCTTTTTTTTTTACATTTAATTTGTGGTTTTATTCCATTGCTTTTGATTTATCATTTTTAATTTGCATTTAAATAAATCATTATTTTTCACTTATAAATTTTTAATTTAGAAATAAAATAAAATATTTAATATTTAGTATCCAATTTTTTAACTATGTAATCTAATTAATTAATGAAGTTTTTATGTTTATATGTAATGAAGTTTTTATGTTTATATGTACCAAGACACCAAATGTTTCAAGCATAATTAAAAACCTTATTTTAAAAATATATTTAATAATTCAAGGTAAAAGGTAAATAATATATTTTTCAATAAAATTGTAGAAAATAATGACTAAACACTTATACTTATCACTTAATATGGGGATTTTTCTTTTTTATTTTTTTTTAAGATTCTACTTTAAATACTTTACTTTTAAAAATTAAAAAGATAATATTATATTTGGTATTTATGCTTTATAAAATGTCTAATGTGGTACTTGTATTTTGTAAATGTCCAATGTGACATCAGAATTATCAATTTGTGTATTATTTAATACATGTACTTTAAAAAAATGTTTAATATGGTACTTGAACTATCAATTTGTGTATTATTATAATGGGAAAGGATTGTATGAAATAATGACACCACGTCATAGGTATCCTTTTTCCAATAGTTTTATGCCACATCAGTATTTTCATCCTAAATTTCAACATTTTCATCCTAAACTAAATTTATCAATTTGTGTAATATTTAATACATGTACTTTCAATACTTGAACTATCAATGTGACATTATTCCAAAATTAAATTTATCAAACAATCTAATCATATTCCGTACTTAATTTTAAGAAATATACCAAACAAATTTTATCACTTAATCTTCTTTTTTATCAATTAACACCTAAATTACTTTTATTTAAACTTAAGTTAAAAGAGATAACTTAAAAGGGGTCGTATTATAACATTATTTCTCGTACCATACATAAGTTGTGAATTTAATCATTATATTTTAATTTGATCAAATTTAGTCCATATGCTTTTCGAATTGGTAAATCTTAATCCTATATTTTTTGTGTGTGTGTGTGACTAATATGTAATAATAATAACCTGAACGACTTACTTATATAATTATCGCATAATATTTTAAAAATAACAAAATTTAACTTAATAAATTTTAACATCTACGAATTAATTATGATTAAAATTTAAAAAATTTTAAAAATACAAAAATTAAAAATAACTAAATTAAATCTGCAACTTACACATAAATCATTCTCCTATATACACAATCCATTATTAAGAACTTGGAATTATATTGGTGTTGATCTGAAAGTTTCAAGTTTGAGCAAACTATTTTTCATGTGATAAAAGATTGAATCATAATGTGGATTCACGTTATGAATAATTGCCATTCCAAATAATTATTAATTAAATCAAAATATTCCACTCATATACTATATTATATGTCACATGTTAATAAAAAAAAATATTTGCTTTTGACAAATCACAAGAATTTAGCTACGAGAAGTTATCAAACTCAACCTATTAATCTATTATTATTATTTACTTAATCTAATGAATATTTGACATGGATGAACATTACAATGGATCATCCAAAAATTTAAATCATATATGTGATGGTTTGATTGTTAAGGGTGTTTATTGCTTCGGATGTAACTTGAGTTTGAGTTACGCTAGTCGCATTTGTTATCCGAATTTTATCCTGTCATTGTAATTCACCAAAAAATATTTTTTATTTTTTTAATAAAAAATTATATTTTGTTAGATTGGCTAATGAATATTTTTTTGATGATTTAAATTTTACAAAAGATATAAAAAAAAGTTTGATTTTTATAAAAAAAAATCTATTGAAAAACATTATTGTTTAGAGAAAATATTTGATACACTACTAGTGAAGTTTTAGATTTAACAAGCAGGGTTAGAAAGTTAACAAGTGTCCTACAGGGGTATAATAAAATATTAAAAATAATTATTTTAGAAAAAAAAGGCACGTGATAATTTTTTAAGACTACTTGTGAAATAAATAAAAAAGTACAATATTTCTAGAGTACCAAATTGCATATTAAAATTAAAATTAAGTACTAAAAAATATATTAACCCTTAATCTAATAATGGAAAATTATTTTTCATTCATTCCTAATTTTTAAATGGTTGTTATGTTTTATCATACTAATTTAAATCATAATTAATATTTTTTTAAGTCTACAATGAAGGGCAATTAATTTGGACGAGTTAATTTCTCTGTTTTATCAATCACAACCCTTTTTTTTTTTTTACTCCCAAAAAGTTGGATACTCCTAACTTTGGTATATTAGAGGCAAAATACGTGATGAGTAATTTTCTTTTTTCTTTTTCTTTTTTTTTTCCAATGAATTGTGTTTTTTTTTAAATCCTTGTGAATTTGGCAATTTGAAGTATGATATAATGAATAAGTAATTTAATATAATACTTTTAATGAATATGAAAAATCCGAAAATAGTATATAAATATAATTCACTTGAATACTAACACAATAAAATTAATATATATATATATCGATATTTTTTTATTCAATACTCAAACTTATATATGCACACACTCCGCTACCATACAAGTGAACAAAGGCGAATCCAGGGGGCTTGGCAGGGCCCCGACCCCCCTTAAAATGAAAAGTTGTTGTTTTGGCTCTTTAGAAAATTTTAAAATTTTAAATTAGTAAAAGTAAAATTACACTTTGATCTCCCTAAAATTATGAAAACTTAATTTAATCCTTTAAAAATTATAAAAATATAGACTCTTAAAAAATAAAATTTCATTTCGCCCCCCCTAAAAAAATTCCTGACTTCGCCCCTGCAAGTAAATTTGTGGATCAAACCTTGATCGATCTTAAACATGGATGAACCACTTCAACCAATGAACCTATTACTTGAGTTTTTTATGTTCATGTTATACATTTAGATTTTTACATATTCTAATAAATATATATTGTTTATATTGACAAAATGGACAATTTTCTAACAATCCATGTATTTATGGGTTGAAATTCGTAAAGTAACTAAAGCCTATTTATAGACTGAAATTCGTAGCATATATGACTACAACAACCCTAGGATAATCAGAGTTTAAGTGGAAAACTAAAAATAGAGTTTAACTGTGAGAAGAAAACTGAAAAATTTGACTTGCACATCACCATGTCATGACGTGGCATCAGGTCATCGGGACAAAAGAGGACTGCGTCGTCGAGATGAGGGCTTTCTTCTCGTTGTGACGTTGGCTACTCTTCAAGTCAAAGAACACTTCCTCGTTGCGACGTCACACATTGTTTAGTCCAAAATGTGAGGCATAAATCCACAATATATGTAAAAAATATGTTTGTTATATGCCTTACCTTATCTATCTCACTTTAATAAAGTCGTATCAAATATCTACCTCACCAAAGCTCATCTCCTCACTAATGATAGAAACCTTGCCATATACTATCCACTACTAGTAAAGTAGGTCAACTCATCATCATGCAGACATAAAAGTTTTTATTAGGAGACACACGACTTAGAAGCCGAAGCATAGGTGTCAACTAGACTACTCGTGTAATATCCTAATTTTGGGCCTAGTTGGAATAGTGGTTTCGTGACCACAAAATTTGAGATAGAAATAATTATTTTATGATTATTTTAAGGTCTATGATATGATTGCATGATTGTGTGAAAATTTTGTGAAGAAATTTTATGCATAAGGTGCTTAAATTGAAATTAGGGACTAAATCGAATAATTTACAAAACTTGCATTCTAGAAGTTTCTAGCATGAAATTGTTTTGAAATATTAATTAGGAGGTCTTAAATAGAAATTTTACCAATTTCTAAGTCTATGGACAAAAATTGGACATGGATGGAATTTTTGGAAAGTTTAGTAGTAAGGGCATTTTGGTCATTTAGGGGTAAAATGAATTAAAATACAAAATTAAAAGCTAATTTTGCTCATCTTCAACCCCATGGCCGAATATAGCAAGGAGAAACCATGGATAGGGTTTTTCAAGCTTCCAAGCTCGATTGTAAGTCCGTTCTAGCCTCGTTTTTAATGATTTTTACGTTTTTTGAGTCTCGGTAGCTCGATTTAGCTTATGCTAGCAATAATTTAACCTAGAGTTTATATTTGGAAAAATACCCATAGGTGAAATTTGTGTATTTTGGTGTTTTATGATAGAATATGAAGTTTTAAATTATGTTAGACAACTTGTGCTACTCGGTTTTAATTGAAAACGAGCAAAAGGGCTTAATTGGTAAAAATACCTAATAGTCATAAGTACATGTTAGAGTGAGAATTTGATGTTGCCATAGAAGAGAAAAATGATCAGCATGTCATAAAACATAAGAAAATAGGCTGAAGTTTAATTTACGAGCTTTGGGGCAAAAGTGTAAATATGCAAAAGTTTAGGGGTAAAATTATAATTTTTCCAAAATATGATTTTGGGTCAATTTGAATAATGTGAGTCCTAATTAGACTATATTTTAAATGATAGAGCAAGGAAAACTGAAATTCGGGCTAAAATGGGGAAAATACCAAGTTGTGGACGAAATGGTAAAAGGAGCCATTTTCGCATACGAGGTAAGTTCATGTGTAAATAATGTAGCATAAATGTTATTTTTAAGTTATTAATGTTAATTATATGATATGCTGATTTTTAATCGTGAAATATTATGCCTTGTGGTTAATGTTGAGTAATATGCAAATTATGTTTACTACTTGATAAATATGAATTGCTACCGAGTATCGGTTCCGATATTCCATGGAAGACGGCAAATGTGAGATCGAGGGAAAAAGCCCGTTTGAACCTTAGGAATAGATTAGGATACAAGTGACATGTCACTAGGATGGTTGAGCATCTGAACTCGTTGAGTTGAGTCCGAGTTCACTTATGGATGCGAATGTTCGAACTCGTTGAGTTGAGTCCGAGTTCGTGAAATGTAACTAGGCATCCGAACTCGTTGAGTTGAGTCCGAGTTCACCTATGGATGCGAACGCCCGAGCTCGTTGAGTTGAGTCCGAGTTCGCTTATGGGCGGGTTACATGGTAGCTTGGCTACATATGTGGCACTTATGTGCAAACTTTCCATGTATCCGAATTATATTCCGATGTGTTCAACGGGTAAAGTTCTACTGAAATGGAGGAATACTCAAGATGAAAGGGACGTATTGGTAAGTGTTATGAAATGGGTACTTTGAACAGGTATGTACTTAACCCTCGGGTTGAAAAATCGATATAACAACAATATGGTAAGATGATAAATGAAAATGTGATATGAATGTCTCGGTGATGATTATGCAAATGATGTTTTATGTTTGCTTATATAGTTATGTTACTTGCTATTTGCATGTGAACTTACTAAGCATTTATGCTTACTCCCTCCTTTTATTCCTTGTAGTTTTGAAAAGCCAGCTCGGAAATCGGGAACGGTCGGAGGCTCGCTCACACTATCCGTATACCATCTTGGCATAATGGCTTGTATATTTTGAGTATGGCATGTATAGCATTATAATCATTTTGTATATATGGTCTTATGATATGGTTATTGAGTGGTATGGAAATTCTTGGTAATGATTAGCCATTGGAATGGCTAATCATGATCATATTTGTGTTATGTATGTCAAATTGCTAGCTAATCCATGGAAACCATGAAATAGGTAAAATTTACCATAAAATAGATTCAGACAGCAGTAGTAACGTGAATTTGAAAAATCACTAAAAACAGTAGAAATGAAATTAAATAATGAATAAGTTATGGAATCGAAGCTTGATGAGTCTATTTTCATATGGAAGAAGCGAAACAGGTATATGAGCTATATTTTATGAGATGTTTAAATTTTTGTGAAACAGGGCCAGAGCGATTTCTGGATCCCCTGTTCTGAAATTGGAAATTCACCATAAATTTTACAAAGATAATTAGAAGTCATGCTTTATATGTACAGATTCCTTATTGAGTCTAGTTTTATTAGAGACAAACGGCATAGTTATTGAAGCTCTGTACAGGGAGATATCTGATTCGTAATACACAGATATCAGAGTAGTTGAACCCTGAAACAGGGGAGACTTTAACTAATAAACTGTACTAATTGGCCCAACCAAAAATTATAGAAAAAAATTAGTATATAGATATATGAGTCTAGTTTCAGGAAAAATTTACGAAATTGGATTTCGAGTTTTAGAACTCGAGATATGATTTTTAAAGCAACTGTGATGCAGTTAGCCAGCTTGTCTGGAAATTTTAAAATGAATTGTATGAGCTGTTTAAGTAATGAATTAAGTCCGTTAACACCTCGTGTTCGACTCCGGGAACGTCCTCGGGTACAGGGCGTTACAACTCGACTCATCTCTTAAGAGTTGATGACTTGTCTAGGGAGCATGCATATATACTTTCCCACTTACCTAAAAGGGAGGACTTCATTCTTCTTCTTTTTTAGGCTCTCTACACATAAAGAGCTTCATGTGAACCTTCTTCAATAACCCCCTTCCCAAACCCTCCTCTCTTTCTTGCAGCCCTGCATCAAGAATTGGTGTAGTGAGCATTGACCTACACACCTAAAAACCTTCAAATCTTCAATGGCTAATCCTAATGAAACTATCCCTAACCACCAACCTTTGAACTAAGAGAATATTCCAATCACAATTAATTATCCTCTAGCTAGCAAACAATCTTACAATTTGCTAGACTTGTCCCAATGAACTTTTCCATCACCAATGCCAAAAATTCGACTATACCCAACATCTGATGATCAAATCACGTTCTAAATCCAAATTTTAACTCCTAAAAAAATATTTGAACTTCATGAACAAATTAAAATGATGCAAGAAAAACTATAAAAATAATAGCAAAATCAAAAAATAACCCTACAAAACACCCAACTCATACAAGAACTACGAGCAACCTGAAATCTCTCTCAAAAGCAAACACCCCTAAGATAATGAATTAGTAGACTCATCTTGGCTATTGTCAAGTACATCTCGTGATAACCTTAAAATTTTGCCACAAACATTGCCTATGTCTTTTGAGAACCAAATAGAAGCCATTAAATAGTAACTACAAACACTATAAATGCACAAAGTTAGATGATGTAGAGTGAGCACTTCTTCAAATAATGCTTTGGCTCCAAATATTGCGATTGAACACTTACTACCTACATTTAGACCCCCCAAAAGAAAAGTATAACAACAACATAGACCTATATGACCACTTGTTGCATTACAACAATTATATGAATATTATGGGTGCCACTAACACCCTCAAATGCAAAGTATTTTTAATGACTCTTATAGATCATACAAGAACTTGGTATCAATCTCTATTAGTTGGGTCAATACACACTCTCGAGTAGGTTGCTTGTCAATTTATAGCAAATTTTCTAGCTAATTATGCAATCCTCAAAAACCTTGCAAATTTATGTTCTATTAGGGAGAATAGAAGCTAACCCTTTAAAGTATACATTTCACTTTTTCATTGCAACAATGATGGAAACCGGGGACCTAATTGATGAGTGGGCTATTCAAGCCTATATAACCAATGTAGAATACAATAATCTAAAATACGCTTTGACAAATAAAAAGCTTGATAAACTTTACAATTTATTTAAAAAACCTAGTAGATAAGTAGAAACAAAAGAGATGGTTTGTTGAAACACACCAAGCTCACATCACGATTCAACTCAAAATAGATTTAATTGTCCAAAAGGGGTGTGCCTCCAAGAATATTTGCCATATCCAAGCAAGCTACTAGTTTAAAGGTTCACATAGGGGGCAACGTGTCCCTTGATTGTCTCAATTCATGAAAAATCATGCACCATGCCAACATACTTCATAGGCTAAACAAGTAGATAGAACGTATGGCAAGTTTAACTCTTACACTCCTTTAAATTCTTTGAAAGATTACACACTTTACTAGGTTAGTAGATGAGGGATTTTTGAACAACCATCTCCAACAATACCCAATCAATCGAGTCAACAACCGTCTAAGAATTATTAATTCCATAACTATGTCAAAGCATTAGATGGACAAATGTGTACTTAAAAGATATAATTAAAACACAAACTCAGCAGACTTAAAAGGTCTTATTGGGTGACACATAATTCAGGAGTTAAATCCCAACACATGTGTAGGCCACATAACTCACTTTCTAAGAGTTGATGGGAAGACACTTATCCAAATATATATATATATACACATATATACATTCCCACTTTTTAGGAAGAGTGAACTCTCTTTCTCTAATCTCTCCATACATAAAGAGCTCTGTGTGAACCTTCTTCAATAACCCTTCTCCTAACCTTACCTCAACAATGTTAGACCCCTAATATGGTAAATACAATATAATATAATAATGGTTTGTTTCTTTATAGCACTTTAATCAGCCAAGCATTGATCCACTACTAATTAATCAACTGGAAGCAGAAATGATCTTTATTCCTTGCTTATAGTTTGGAACCAAGAGTATATGTATATATATATATTAATCATAAAATCTTTTTTCTTTAATTAAAGTAATGTAATGTTTTTCGAAAGGGATAGCTTTCATGCTTTGACAAATACCTCATATAAAGAAGCAACATGCATCAAAATTCTTCTACAGATTGTACCCCAAAAAGCAGTATATTAAAAACAGAAGTTAGCAATAGCAAGTATTAATAGGGACCTACTAATAGGTGACTAGGAGTAGAGTGGACTTCTTCCCATGGGCCGCCTAGATACGTTGGCAGGGACTGGAGGGGAAATTTTATTTTAGTTTTTTAATTTATAAAGTTTTTAAATTAAAACATGATAAATTTGTATTTTAATTTTTAAAAATTATAAATACATAAATTATTAAAATAATAAAATTATATTTTAATTCTCATAAAAATATATAATTTAATTTCAATCTTTCATAAAATTTTCTAACTTTACCTTTACTTCTTTCTTTAAACATCTAGATTGTGTTTCAATTTCGAAATAATTACTATTTAAAAAAATATTTAAATATTTTTGATTAATTTCAAACTGCTAAATAGAAAAAGACACTTGTTAGTAAAACAAAAAAGGGAAAAAAAAATTCAGGGGATCCCAATTGTCTCCCTAAAGCAACGTTGTTGTATGTTACTACGCTTCGCTTTCATTTGCCGGTTGTAGTATTAGCGTATGAATGTCGCTTTGGTACATGGGAATTTAACTTTTTTTCCAAAAGAGCTTAATAATTATTTGGCATTACTTCTTGTCTTTATTTGGCAAAATAGGATACCCGTTTTGAATTAAATAGATTAATAATATCAATTTTTTTAACTTTTTTTTCCATAAAATTATTTTTATTTTCATGATTTTTTTAATTATTTAATAATATTTTAGTAATTTTTTTATATTATTAATACATAATTTTAGTAATTTTTTTACCCGAATCTGAATCTGAACCTAAAACATTAAACCCAGACTTGAAATCCAAAATTTTAAATTCTAAACTAAAACTAAAACCCTAAATTCTAAATGACAAACTCAAACCATGATTCAAATTTGAATTTAGGATTTGGGATTAAGATTTAGGGTTTAGAATTCATAATTTAGAATTTGAGGTTTAAAGTAAAAAAATTATTAAAATTATGTGTCAATAATATGAAAAAAATTATTAAAATATTATTATTTAATTAAAAATTAATAATGGATGATATAGTAGGAAGAGTGCATAAAATAATTTCATTCTTATTAGTAAATTCAATAAAAATTAATTTTATTAATAACTTTTTTTTACAACAAAAAAAGCTCAAATAACTTTCTTACAATAAAATTTTTGGCAGCTGTTAGAAAAAAAAACATGTTTAAGAAACATAATAAGTATTGTTTTCAATCTCAAGACTCAAAGTAACGATTAAACAACAATGAAATTTAACCTAAATTTACTTCTCCTTCAAGCATAAACATAAAAAACCATCAGCCCTGTCAACGTGTTACCAGCTAAGAACAAGCAAAACCCAATCTGTTTGTGGGAATCTGCAGAGGAAAGCAAAAGAGGGTGGCATAGGATTTTGTCTAATATTATGTCTGAAATTCTAATGAAAGACCTCCATTGGAGAGTGCTTCCAACGCGCCTAAACAAAAAAAAAATACACAATATCTAATGCCAAAACCAGTTGAGTTGCAGTTTGTAGTAATTGAAGTACAGAAAACCAACAAGGAAGACCCAAAGTGTGTTTTAAATGCAGTTTTGCAAAGACAAAAAGGAAAAAGAAAAAAAACAGAACAGCAAACAATAACAACAAATGACCTCGCATACGCAAAAATAAAAAATAAAAAAATCACAATTAAAAATTTACATTCAACTCCTCGAAAAACTTCTCTATTTTCACAAATTTTCATTGGGACTCGTGCAAATCTATAAACTTTCACTTTCTTTTACTCCCTGTAGTTTTGTATTTTCCAAGTTGCATTATACACCCAGAAACGAACCTTGTTTTCCTTAAACCCTCTCTTTATTTTCAATATCAATAAATATATACATTCACAAAAGCTGCATTTTCTTTTACTTAAAAAACTCTTGTCTTTGTCTTTTTCTCTCAAAAAAATTTAGGGTTTAAAATCTGCTGTGCTACAATGTCTCAAGCAGGTCACTTTGGCCGTGGTAGTTTGCTCATGCCACTACATTTTCCGGGGATATTGTTTTTGCCCACAAGGTTCCCCCTTTCTTCCTTTTTTTTCCATCATTTTAAGGTGCTATTTTGCTATGCTAAAGTCTGGGGCTTGATTTTTTTGGGGGGGAATTTTTTTATAGATTTTTTTTTTATTTTTTTAAAAGAATGTTTGGGGTTTATTAAAATTTAGGCATTTTTTTACTATGCTATATAAAGTGTGGTTTTTTAGCTTAGTTTATTACAATGTTGTCTGATACTGCAATTTTGCTTGCTTTTGTACTATTCCCAGAAAAAAAATGGGGGCTTCTTGTTGCTTTTGCTTCTGTTGCTGTTGGAATGTTTGGTTGCTTGTTCTATATATATTATGTGTTAAGAAATGGCTTAAAATTGGTAGTGGATTGTTGTTGTTGGTAGTGGGTTGTTGGTGGTAGTGGATTAGTGGATGGTTGTTGGTGTCCATTTTCAACCACAAATCTTTGCCAAAGTTTTGGACAATTATGTCCTTGAACTCTCTTATAAATAGAGAGGTTCATTAGCCATATTCATCATCCCAAACCAAGAGAGAGCAAAGCTTGTTCTTTGAAAGCTAGGATTTTAGCTTTCGGGTTTTCTATAGGGGTTGAGAGTTGTGAGGTTCTCGGGTTGTGTCTTGAGTGTAAAACACTTGTAATCTTCATCTTGTTATAGTGAAATTTCTTTTCGCCTCTGCCCGTGGACGTAGGCATTAAAGCCGAACCACGTAAATCCTTGTGTTCACTTTATTTTTCGTTCCGGTCAATTTACTTGTAGTCATATCGGAGTTCTCGAATCGATCCTTTCCGCAACAAATTGGTATCAGAGCGTAGTTGAAGGAGTGATAATATTTTCTGAATTGCCCTGTGACTGCAGCTTTGTCTGATCTTTCACATCAGGAAGAAAATATTATCATTCATTCAAAGGTTCCAAATTATGGCTACAAGTGTTTCATCGACTAAGTATGATGTCGAGAAATTTACCGGGAAAAATAGTTTCAGTTTATGGCGCATCAAGATGCGGGCAGTGCTGGTTCAACAAGGATTGCTAAAAGCATTGTCTGGTAAAGATAAATTACCAAGCACGCTTTCGGAAGAGCAAAAGGATGACATGCTAGAAAGAGCACATAGTGCTATTCTGCTATGTCTAGGAGATGAAGTGCTACGAGAAGTAGCGGATGAGAAAACCGCGTCCGGTTTGTGGCTCCGGTTAGAGAGCAAGTACATGACGAAGTCATTGACGAACCGGCTCTACCTCAAGCAAAGACTCTATGCCCTGAAGATGGAGGAAGGTACACCTGTTTCCCAGCACCTGGATAAATTCAATTCCATTATCATGGATTTGAATAATATCGATAACAAAATCGATGATGAGGACCAAGCAATAATTGTTTTGTGTTCTTTGCCTCCCTCGTATGAGAATTTTGTTGATACAATGATGTACGGTCGTGATGACCTGACTCTAGAGGAGGTGAAAAATGCCTTAAGTTCCAGTGAGTTGAGGAAGAAAATCACTGGTAAGGTGGTCGAAAACAATGAAGGCGAAGGCTTGGTTGCTCGAGGAAGATCCAAGGCAAAGGGTGGAAGTTCAAGTAAAAGCCATCCTAGATCGCAGTCCAAGAAGAGAATACAGTGCTACTACTGTAAGAAGTACGGGCACATGAAGGTAGATTATCCGAAAAGGAAGGAGAAATCAGAATCACAGGAGCAACAAAATGATCGTGCGAATGTAGCTGATGCAGATTCTTCAAGTGATGCCGAGATCGTTCTTGCAGTATCCGACTCTTACGCTGGTGGGAGATGGATTCTTGATACGGGAGCTACATTTCATATAAGTACTTCGAAAGATGCATTCTCAACATACGAGAAGCATTCTGGTTCAGTACTAATGGGAAATGACCACGCATGTCAAGTCATGGGGATTGGCACAGTTCGTATAAAGATGTTTGACGGTATTGTTAGAACTCTAACTGATGTTCGGCACATTCCAGAAATGAAGAAAAATTTGATCTCTTTGAGTACGTTGGACAAGAAAGGCTTTCGGTACTCTGCTGAAGGTGGAGTTCTCAAGGTATTCTCGGGTGCTTTGACTGTGATACGTGGTAATTTGGAGCGGGGCCTTTACTTCCTCGATGGTTCCTCGGTTACAGGTGTTGCGGGAGTGTCATCATCAGATGATCTAGATTCTGACACCACGAAGTTATGGCATATGCGGCTCGGGCATATGAGCGAGAGAGGCTTATCGGTGCTAAGCAAACGAGGATTATTGTCTGGGCAGTGTACAGGAAAGTTGAATTTCTGTGAGCACTGCGTCTTCGGTAAGCAGACTCGGGTAAAGTTCAGCACTGGGATTCACAAGACAAAAGGCACAGTGGATTACTTCCATTCTGACCTTTGGGGGCCTTCTCCGACAATTTCTAAAGGTGGTTACAGATATCTGCTTACCTTTATCGATGATTACTCGAGAAAGGTTTGGGTGTATTTTCTGAAGAGCAAGTATGAGGTTCTCATCAACTTCAAGCAATTTAAAGCTTTGATCGAAAATCAAACAGGAAAGAAGATCAAGCGATTCCGGACGGATAATGGCTTGGAGTTTTGCTCAGGTGAATTCAATGAGTTCTGCAAAAATGAAGGAATAGTGAGACACCGCACTGTTCGTCGAACACCACAACAAAATGGAGTTGCAGAACGCATGAATAGAACTCTCTTGGAGCGAGCTCGTTGCATGCGATCAAATGCTGGGCTCGGTGAAGAATTTTGGGCTGAAGCTGTTAATACTGCTTGTTATTTGGTTAACAGATCTCCGTCAACAGCTATTGAGCTGAAGACTCCTGAGGAAGTATGGTCTGGTTCTCCTGCTGATTACTCTGGTTTAAGAGTGTTTGGCTGCCCTGCGTATGCTCATGTAAATGAGGGAAAACTCAAACCGAGGGCGAAGAAATGCATATTTCTTGGATACGGCCAAGGGGTGAAAGGATACAGGTTGTGGTGTCCTGATCCGGTTTCGTCCAAGTTCATCATCAGCAGAGATGTGACTTTTGATGAGTCATCCATGCTTCGATCCACCACAAATTCCCGGGAAAAGGAGGAGTCAGATAGAATGGGAGATCACGGTGTTGAGAAGCAGGTGGAGTGTCAGGTGGACGCTCCAATTCCTACGGAAGGTACTTCAGTCCAGGATGATCAAGTTGAGGTGCAAGATTCCGATGAAGATGAGTCACCTCAAGAAAAACCATATAGCATTGCCACTGGAAGAACGAAGAGACAAATCAAACCAAATCCGCGTTACGCTAATCTGGTGTCTTTCGCGCTCAGTGTGGCGGAGTCCATTGGTATAGAACCTTCCAGTTATAATGAGGCTGTCACGTGTGATGAGTCGGCACAGTGGGCAATTGCTATGAGTGAGGAGATAGAATCTCTTCACAAGAACCATACTTGGGAGTTGGTTAAGCCGCCAAGTAACCAGAAGATAGTTGGTTGCAAATGGGTCTTCAAGAAAAAGGAAGGCATCCTAGGGGTTGAAGCAACTAGATTCAAGGCACGATTGGTTGCTAAAGGCTTCACTCAGAAAGAGGGGATTGACTACAATGAAGTTTTCTCCCCAGTCGTAAAGCATTCTTCCATTCGTGTATTACTTGCCATGGTGGCCAAGTCTGATCTAGAACTTGAGCAGCTTGACGTAAAAACGGCGTTCTTGCATGGTGAGCTCGAGGAAACAATCTACATGCGTCAACCAGAGGGTTTTACAGTTCCTGGTAAAGAAGACCATGTCTGTCTATTAAAGAAGTCTTTATATGGATTGAAACAATCCCCAAGGCAGTGGTACAAGCGGTTTGATAGCTTCATGATTCAGCATGGTTACACAAGATGTGACTATGATGCTTGTGTCTATCATCGGAAGCTCTCAGATGGTTCGCACATTTATTTGTTGCTGTATGTTGATGACATGTTAATTGCTTCCAAAAACATGTCGGAAATCAACAAGTTAAAGTCGCAGTTGAGTGGTGAGTTCGAGATGAAGGATCTGGGTGCTGCCAAGAAAATTTTGGGCATGGATATTCACAGAGATCGCAAGGCGGGCAAGCTTCGTGTGTCGCAGAAGAACTACATTGAAAAGGTTCTTCAACGCTTCGGCATGGATAAAGCGAAAACTGTGAGTACTCCGTTGGCACCACATTTCAAACTCTCTGCAGAGTTGTCACCACAATCTGATGAAGAAAAGCAGCAAATGTCTCACATTCCATACTCGAGTGCAGTTGGAAGCGTGATGTATGCAATGGTTTGCACTCGTCCAGACATTTCACATGCAGTTAGTGTGGTCAGCAGATACATGAGTTGTCCTGGCAAGGAACACTGGCAGGCCGTGAAATGGATTCTCAGGTACTTGAGAGGTTCTGCAGATTTATGCTTGGTATATGATCAGAGTGACTGCACTAGCAGTGTCACGGGCTATGTGGACTCTGATTATGCTGGAGATCTGGACAAAAGAAGATCTCTGACGGGTTATGTTTTCACTTATTCTGGAGGAGCCATTAGTTGGAAAGCTGTGTTACAGTCTACCGTAGCCTTATCTACGACTGAGGCGGAATATATGGCGTTAGCAGAAGCAGTGAAAGAAGCATTGTGGATGAAAGGTCTAGTAAGCAGTTTGGGTTTACAACAGGATTTCACTGTTGTATTTTGCGATAGCCAGAGTGCCATACATCTGACTAAAAATCAGATGTTTCATGAACGGACCAAACACATTGATGTCAGATATCATTTTGTTCGGGAACATGTTACGCAAGGTGACATTGTTATCAGCAAGGTTGCTACCGAGAAGAATCCTGCAGATATGTTAACTAAGGTGATCCCTGCATATAAGTTCAAGCATTGCTTGGACTTGATAGGTATTCGGGATTGATTAGCGCCAGAGAGGCGTTTGGAAGAGGTGATCCAGTTCGAGGAATTCACTATGATGTTCAGCTTGGTAAATTTCAAGCCAAGGTGGAGATTTGTTAAGAAATGGCTTAAAATTGGTAGTGGATTGTTGTTGTTGGTAGTGGGTTGTTGGTGGTAGTGGATTAGTGGATGGTTGTTGGTGTCCATTTTCAACCACAAATCTTTGCCAAAGTTTTGGACAATTATGTCCTTGAACTCTCTTATAAATAGAGAGGTTCATTAGCCATATTCATCATCCCAAACCAAGAGAGAGCAAAGCTTGTTCTTTGAAAGCTAGGATTTTAGCTTTCGGGTTTTCTATAGGGGTTGAGAGTTGTGAGGTTCTCGGGTTGTGTCTTGAGTGTAAAACACTTGTAATCTTCATCTTGTTATAGTGAAATTTCTTTTCGCCTCTGCCCGTGGACGTAGGCATTAAAGCCGAACCACGTAAATCCTTGTGTTCACTTTATTTTTCGTTCCGGTCAATTTACTTGTAGTCATATCGGAGTTCTCGAATCGATCCTTTCCGCAACATTATGGTATTTGATTTAGATTGTATGAGTAAAAATGTAGGACGCTTAAGGATTTGAATGTAAATAATTATTAGAAGCTGTGGTGTCAAGGTCTCTTCTGCAATTGATTGGAATAGTTTTAAAGAGTTTAAATCTCACTGATAGGCAGATATTGCAAATATTCATAATGTGCTTGCTTATACTAAGGTCTCTAGTTGCAATTTGTTGGACTATTTGGATTTTCGTATTGATGGACTAGATAATAACATGTGCTTTTCAGATTCGACTTATATAATATCCCGTGTTAACGATGTATATGAATGATGTTGATTTCATAGTGTTTTCGGTGCCTTCCGAGTCTTACCTGAAGTTGTAGTTTAGAGTCTCGGGATAAACCGTGCCTATGCCTCGATATACATTTGCATTAGCTAAACAATACCATATAGTAACCTTCCGTAGGTCCGGGAAACCATGAATCTATGTAGATCTTGGTGTGCATAAAAGTTTGTGGGGTTGAAATTTTCATCGACAAGTTGGGATGATTGTACGATGTATGCGGGGGGTTTAATGAATCGAATCGGTGGAAAAATATTTGAAGTAGACCAGAAGTGGGAATGTTTAAAAGAAAAAGGGGGCACCACCACAATAATATATTATTCATAATGACTGTATCTAAAGTTCTTGCATCATAATTTTCATTCTCCTTTTTCTCTATCAAAACTTTTTCCTCCACCATTAAAAGTTTCAATCACACCGGCTTTCCCATTTTGAATCTCCTTGAGTTTGGCATGCTTTTGTTTCGTACCCCACCCTGGCTAAGTAACTTATTAACTTGTGAGCCAGACGGTCAAGCCGGATGCTCTTGTCTCATACTCTTTTGCTTTTGCTTCATATCGGTGAGAGTATGCAGCAAAGAGTGATGATCATTGTAGGTTCTGCAGACTGCACTTTAGTACATGCCTTGTCGTGTAACCCGGAAATATGGCTATACATTCGGTCTTTGATGAAGTTGCATAAGTTTGGTTACGATTGTTTTCTGGTTTTGAAATGATAGGTCGACAGACAATGCAACCGATGCTTGCTGGAGGGATTCTGCTGTATTCCGACATTAGTTGCGAAAGACCCGTCTTTGTAACGAGTTGGTGGAAATCAGGGATTGAAATACAAGTTTGGAAATAGGGAATGAAGCAATTGGTCCGTGTAGCAGATAGGTTAAAATTTATTGTAAATTTATCCATCTATTTTTGAATTATTTAGATGATAGAACTATGGTTCAGCTTTTATTTCTTCAGGTTTTTTCTTTTACTGCCATTAAACTATTGATCAGAGATTGCGTTTGCTCCCTTTGCATTTTATTGATAAAGTGATGGCTTGGATTTTTTTTGGTGAATTACAAGAGGGCAAAGCCCTAACAATAAAGCGATTAGCACGACTCAAAACAAAGTCACATTTGAATCGGTGAACACTCTATCCGTCAATAGCTTGGATTCGTTTTTAAGGCATTTAGTTGACATATTTTTACCCTTAAATTTGGGCTTCCAATAACATCTCTAATTTGGATAAATTAATAATATTATAAAAATGCACAAATATTTATTTTCCAAATAAAAAATAAAATGATTGAATTCCAAATTTAAACCATAAACAGGACAAATTTACAATAGTAATAGACAAAATTAAATCCTAGATTGAAGCAACATTCTTGGGCGGTTAAAGGAACCTAGAGCGCCTACACTCGCGGGGACGACCATGAGGAAATCGCTTCAAATCAGCACAATAATTGTAAACCATGTGGTATTTCTGTGCCCATCGGAGCCATCTTCTTCCAGTAGCATCCAGTGCCTGAGTTCGCCAAACATCGGTTCCGACGGAGTTCCATGAGTAGGCATTAAAATTCCTATAATACGCCTTGAAAGGAGCTTTCGACCAATCGGTTTTCACCAGCCCGCCTCTTGTCGCCCATTCATCTGCATCCCACAGGCTTGAGTATACCTTCATCGGCTGGTTTTTGGGGAAGGGAACTCCAATGGATTCTTCATTGTTGAATACTCTGATCGGAATGTTGTCCACAATGAAACTGGTGAGTTGAAAAAAAAAAGAGTTAGTTCATCTTTTTCAGAGATTTTAGACTTCGAAAGAGGCATATTTTTGGGTATATTATGGTTTTAGTCTTTTCACTATGTTGAGATTTAATCTCTCTATTTTGATTTAGTATAATTTAGTCCATCCTTGTTAAATGATGGTTGCTACCGTTTAAAATGATGTGAATTTTTTCTTAAATGGTCATAAGCATTTGGCTAATTTTGTTAGTAGTTGAACATGATCTATTAGAGTTCAACGTGGTGGCGAGAGGTGGTGGTATTAAGTTTTGGGATCTAATTAAATTTTTTTAAAATTTTGGGATTTAATGAGAATTTTGAAATATATAATGGTTTAATTAAAATTTTCAAAACATTTGTAGGGCTTAGTTAGAATTTTTTAAAAATTAAGGGTTTAAGTAAAATTTTCAATAAAAATAAAAGACTTAATGGCAAATTTCTAAATTTTTTAGCCTCTTAAGTTCTGCTCCCCGATACTACATGACTTTTGACTATGTGACTAAAAAGCAATTAATAGTGTTATTAATTTGAACTTGAGTACCAAATTATATCAAAATAAATTGAATGACTGAATCTCAAAACTTAGCATAGTGGAGGGACTGAAACCAAATTAGACCAACATTTTAATCTTACGTAATGCGTTGCGGGCTCCAGATAATTGAATAGGTGTGGAAATTCTTTGTTGGGTCGAACCATAGGTAGAATTGTTGTTCCCTGTCACCTTTACCTTGGGAGTAGACATTAGTGTGCACAATGTATGGGTCTCCACTTAAGTTACCTAAGAATTCAAAGTCTATCTCATCGTGGTTTGGCCCTTCTGAAGACAGCTGCAACCAAAATTAGACATTACAAAACATGGTTTCCTACACTTGCAAAAAAAAATAGATAGTTCATGTGTTTTAAATATGTTTAAGTATAGATTAGAGTTTGCATGCAACATTTAAGCTAATATCTAGGCTGATAGAATGACCTGATTGATATAATATTAGTATTTTTGAGGACTCAATTAAAATATTTTAATATTAGAGATCAATTTAGAATACATATCACAATTTGGGGACGTCTGGTGCAATTAATTCAAAAAAATTAGACAAAGAGCTTACATAGAAAGCAGTAACAGTGCCGGCAGAGTTGCCAGAGACAAGCTTGATTTGCATGTCGATTCTTCCAAACAAGTACTCTCTTTTAGACCTGAAACCTGAACCAGAGGCCTTATCGAGACTAAGTGTAAGAAGCCTCCCACCACTGAGTATCTCAGCACGTTTGTCACCCCATGTCAGATCAAACTCTTGGTAAAAATCACCAGCTGATGCAGCCAAGAAACAACTAAAAACAATGGAAACCAAAAGCAACACTGAAAACCATGAAGTTGCCATCTATATTAAAGAGAGAAAGGATTGTAATTTTTGAATTTGCTAGGAGCCCTTTACTTCCTTTATATAGGTAATCACAAGAGGGACCATAAAATAATTAGATATATATGTAGGATGCGTGACCAAGAACCAACTACAGAGCAAATATAGCTGGAAAGGACTGTGCACTAGCTACAAATCTTTGTTTGAAAGCTGAGTATATGTGGTTGCGTTATTAGACACAACTTTATTTACAAAGGGACCAGCCCTCACCAAATAGGAATACATGCAAACGTGCCTATCTATGCATTGTTATAAAAAAACCAGGCTTGGTTTACTGTTTAGTAGTGAAGCAAGATGATGGCTTGTATCAGTAACAAGAGTGGCTTGTGGTGGTATTTGGGTTAATAATGTCCTGTTGGAGGGATCGACATTGCTTGGGGTTATAAAAAGGAGGGTGATGTTAAAAGAAGGAAAAAGAATGCTTGAGAATTTGGTAAAGAAAAAAAGGTTGTATGTGGGGATTTACACACGTGAACTGAGTTGTTTATTTGTTTTAGTGGATTCGTTCTCCTTTTTAGAAACCATTGCTCACTGCCAGTTAGATGATACCTTTCTCTTCTTCTTTAATATTGCTTTAGTAAGGTTATAGAGATATAATGAACTCGAAAAACGCGGATTTTGATAATCATGTTAAGCATTCAACGTAAATTTGATCAATTAACCACCCTGGTTATAGGTGTTTTTATTCTAAGATAACCATTTCAATCCATTCTTCAGCTAATGTTTTTCAATTTTCATGTTCTTCATTGCTTTTAATTCTCATGAAATCAAGGTAAGCCTTGCCATCTAGTTTCCTTGCAAAGAATTCCTTCAAGTACTTCTCCAAAGGGATTCGTTGAAAAATTGCAGGGTCATTTGGACCGAGAAGGCTAAGTGCAGGGCCTAATTCCGAGTCTAACTTGGAGTTATAAAACGTTGCGATTGATAGCCTCTGTTTGGTTGAGTTTACAACCGCTCTATGCTCGATGCTACGGTATATCCCATTGCTCAAAATCTGCAGACCAAACACACAAAATACAATCATCATTGTTAGAAAATGACTCAATTGGAGCAATTGCAATATATATGCATATAAACCTCCATGATGTCTCCAATGTTAACCACAAAAGCATTGGGAAGTGGCTTAATGGGAACCCATTTCCCATCTTTTCGAACTTGCAGGCCATCGGTTTCGTCGAGCTGGAAGAGGATCGTCAAAGCATCGGCATCGGAATGGGGACTGAAACCAATGACCATATCAGGTTCAGGGCATGGTGGATAGTAATTCATTCTCATTGCTTGCACCCCATCATTGAACAGCTCTGTTATTTCATCAGCATCCATATTTAAGGCCTTAGCCATGTAACCTAATATCCTCATAGCTAGATTTTTCACTTGAACAGAATACACTTCCAGGGTCTCTCTGCATCAAAATCATTGAAAAGGAAAACACTGTAAATCGAAGTCTCAAATTCCAAAGTTGAAAATAACCATGGGAGAGATACCTTAACTTAAAGGGGAGTTTTTCAAATACGTCAACGTTCCTAAGATTGTATGGCAGTGTGGTTATATAGAACATATCAGACCAATCTAGCTTCTGATCTTGTGAAACTACAAAAGCTTGACCAAACCCTTCATGGTTATCTGGTTTTTGCCATAAAAGCTTCTTACCTTCATGTGGTAGTTTGAAGAAATTCACAATCTCCAACTTGAATTCATCCAACAATGATATACTAACACCATGATTCACTACCTATTATTTGCAAAAGAACTTGTTTTAACAATTTCAACCAAAATACCAACAAGGTAATAAGGCATATACCTGGAAGAAACCCCAGTGCCTGCAAGCAGCGTGTAGGGTTTGAAGTTCAGAGTCAACGAAATCCCCAGCAGCTAGTTTGTGAAGATCGATGATGGGGACAGATGGAAGGTGATGATTGGGGGAGATGGAGTGAAGTTCTTCATGCAGGCGCAGGTACCTAGCTGGGATTTTGGTGAGGGGGTACTTGGCCAACTCTTGAACACTGGGAACTATCATGGATTTCCCAAGGTTGACAAATTCTGTATCCATAAGTGCTTAAGTCTTAGGATTGGCAAAGTGCTTTCAAGTTTTCATGAAAATGAACCATAAAAAAGGAGTTGGAATGTTATCTCTTTGGAGGCGGCTGCATTATTATATAAATAAAAATAAAAATTCAGCTCTTGATAGTGAGAGAATCAAATTGCATTAATTTCAGAAATCGTGTAGAATTGGGAGTGAGAAATGGTAAAGCAGTGGACTTTTTTTTCGAGCTTGAATTTTAATTCTGAAGTTATTACAACAGAATTTATTTTATCTAAAATTTGTTATTAAAGTTTTTTTTATCCTTTAATAAAAGAATAGAGGTGAAATTGAATGAATATGTAAAGTTTGAGGGATAACCTTGTTATTATACCTTAAATATAAATACTAAATTTTAACTGATAGGCTATTTTATTCCTTGGTCAACATACAGGGGTTAATTTATCCTTTTATTCAATAGAATGATTAAAATATTATCTAATATATAGTATAGGGGTTTTGTGACACTTTTACCACTACTTTGATAATATGTACACTCAAAAAAGATAAAATTAAATAATTGAGTGATAATTTTTGTAACTTTTTATAACTAGATATAAAAAAATATTAATACTTAAGTGATCGTGTTGTAACTTTTCAATCGATTTTTTTTAATTTCACAAATAATTCATGATAATTCTATTCAGATCAATACAAATTTCAGTTTTTTTTAATCTTAATTTTGAGTTTTGAGTTTTTTGACTTATTTTATTAAAATAAGTTTTGTTATGTGACTTTTAAATATTATTTGATAAAATTTTAATTTTTTTCTATAAATATTATTTGAGATATGATAGTTACATTATTTAAATATTAATCCTACAAAAATATATTAAAGGCTTCTAGTTTTACACTAGTAAATGAATTCTTTCTTTCCTAAAAAATAAACAATTTTCACTATTTTAAATATAAAATATTTATTTTTAAATTATAAAAAAATTAAATAAAATTAAAATAATTCAATTAAAATAACCAAAATATTTTATTCCATAAACATTTAAATTAATTTCTGATTTCTCCACCCTAATTATCAAGTCCCCAAGTATTAATTTGTTGTTTGTTAGATCTTTATTGGAGGCCTGACCCGAAGATAGCTCAGCCCATTTACGCATGAAATTAGGCTAACCCATGGACAAAAATAATTTTGATATGCTTAAGTTGTTTCAAAGAATTTCGCTATGGCATTAGAAAAGTTTCTATTCATAAATTTTAGAAGTTTCTATGAACCGGCTCAGGTCGAGTTCAAATATGATATTAATATATTGTATACTTACTTAAGCCTAATTCGAATTAAAATACGAGCTTAAAATTTTACTCAAACTCGCTTATATTTATAAGTAATTAACTCAAACTCATTTTGAGCCCTTCTTAATTTTTATTTTTTAAGAAAATACTTATATTATTTTTAATTAATATTTAATAAGTTATCTTTTTCATTTATTAAATTTTTACATATAAACATCTTAACAATTTTTTAATATTACATTATAGTAATATATATTATTATATTTTTAGTTTTTATATATTATAAATTATATAATATATATATAAATAACATAATATGCGGAATGATATTTTTATAATTTTCTTTATTAAGTTGATGTTCGGTTGACTCATAACACCAACTCAAAGAGAGATTTAAATAATAATATAGATAATATAATATATTATAAACATAGAAAATGGGCTAAGTCTAAGCTTAATTTTTTTTCAAACCCTCCAAAATTTTAGACGAATTTTTAAATTTAGATAAATATCTCGATCCATAATCAAATTTATCAAACACATAGATTACATGACTTTTCCAATGATAGAAGCAGAAGCTATGAGAAGCCCTTTAAAATTTGAAATTACAAATTAAAAAAAAATTAATATTTTTTATATCATTAAAAATTAAAACCAAAGTTTAAATCTTTTTAGTGTTGTTTATATATTTTAAAATATTTTTTTCTACACAACGTAGATAATACATAATTTAATATTAATATTATTATAATGTACAAATAAAAAAATTAGGTACATAATATTATTACACTTTTAATTGAGTTGTTGTATTCACCCATCAATCGAGTTTCAATTCAATTGTGAAATTACAAAAACTGTTAATTTTTTATAAAGGAATAAATATTGTATTTTGAGGATATTTATGTCATTTTATATACTGATAAATCTAAAAAAATACACCCACATGATAAGAATCATAAGATTTGGACTCAAGACATCATTGTCTTCGATATCTCAACTCTATGATTTCAATCAAAACTACATATAAATGTTTTCATCCACATTATAAATGCGTCATAATCTGATATTTATTAAAATAAAATAAAAATATGAAAGGGAGGAGGATAAGGCTTTAAAACCCTAAATTTATTCTTATATATAAAGTTATTAAAAAAAGATTATTCCTAACTTCTTCTTTTAAATTCGATAATGATCTAAAATTATGCACGCTGCATTTAGCTCCTGTAAAAAATTTTCAATATTCCATTTTTTTATACATTGTATTTTTAATTTAAAAGATTCCAATTAATTAAAATAAAAAGAATGGACCAAAACAAAATACATGTTACATCTATTGCTGGGATTGACTTATTATATATATAAACTTTGTTAACTATTATATAATTAAAATTTATATTATATCTATTAATTTAGTTTGAGTGCGCTGAAACGTATTACCTTTTTATCGGTTGGGGAGGGATTATAAATAATTCTGAATATTATGTAAAAAAAACAAATATGATCAGAACTTATAATAAAATTGTTAAAAGGTAATAATAATAACAAAATTGCTAACTATCATAGAAGCCATTTAATTGTACATGTTTCCTCTCAACATGGCAAATAGATGATCAGACAAGTTTCTTATTTAATTAACAAAGCAAAGTGCAAAAGTCATAGCAATATATCATGTGCTTCAATTATATATATTCTATTTTAATTAACAAATAACCAATATAGTTATTTTATTATTTGTTGACACTTGACAGGTTAAGAATGTGACAATTAAAGGATTCCATTTTTAAATACAAATGGCACGTTGCATTTCAGACTTTCTGTATTGGTTTTAAAGTAGAAGATCTCAATCAATTAAAATAAAAGAATGGACCACAAGCTAGCAGTTGGACCAACTCGATATTACATCAACTTTGTCAAACCTTTATATAATACACATTTATCTTATATCAATGATACGTAAAGCACCAATTACACATATTTTTTTTATTGTATCAAATCAAGCACGAATTAACAAGTTGTAATTAAGCTTATAATTTTTTTGGGTAAATTATAAAAATAGTTATTTTTGTTTGTTTCAGATTGTACTTTTATTATTTATGTTTGAAATGTTATGTTTTAGTCACTTACGTTATCATTTTGTTAGGAAGTGATCACTCTGCCGTTAAACCCTGTTACCTCCCAATGGCGGTCCTAAGTGGCAGCTCAAATGAATTTTAGATACCAACTTGGATGTCCTGCGTGGCAGTCCAAATTAAATTTATTTAATTAAAAACCTATTTTTATCCCAGCAACTGGACATTCAAGTTGGCATTTAAAACTCATTTGGACTACCGTTAGGGAGGTAACGAAGTTTAATGATAGAGGTGACCACTTCGTAACAAAACGATAACGTAAGTGACTAAAACGTAACATTTCAAACATAAGTGACTAAAATATAATCTGAGACAAACAAAAAATGATTATTTTTAGAATTTACCCTAATTTTTTGAATCAAATTTTTTTATTTATTTTATAATTTATAAAAATTAAAATTTTCGAACTTTATAATTATTCTTAATAACATCGTGAAACCAATTAATTAAATATGTTTCCCCTTAAAGTGGCAAATTGATCATCACAAATTTGTCGTAAATGTTTCTTAATTAAATAATAAAGCAAAGTGCAAAAGTGATAGGGTTTATTTGTTTAATATTAAATACTATATTAATTATCTTATTTGCCGGCAGATGAAAAAGGTGGCAGATTAGGGAGATCCATTTTTATCTTATTTGTTGATAAGTAACATTTAACTAACTAAGATTTGAAGGTCAAATTGTGGATTAATTAAAATAAATACATAAAGGCAACCATTGTTACTGAAATGATACGCTAATACGTAAGAAAATATTTGAAGAGAGTTTATGTCATCATCATTTCAGTCATTGCTTTGATTTATAATTAAAATTAATTTTACAAAATCATTTAATAAGTACATTTAATTGTATTTTTAAAACAATTGGATAAATATTATTAAATAAACTGACACAAACTTAAAGCCTATGTCCCATGCCACAATTCAAAAATAAATAATACAATCTTTTAAAGGAAATAACGAATAGTAATGAAACTTTAAAGGAAATAATACAAAAGGAGAGTGAGTTATGAAACTCAGTGTGGGTTCTATCACAAGATAATCAATGCAAATAGTAGACAAAACATACAGAATATCAATTCGTAGAACAAATCACAAATAACTAACAATACAGAATATCGATAAATCCGATCATCCTCATCAACATAACATCTCAATGTTCTAAGGATAAACACAACTTGAATAACAATTTGTAATTTCAGTATTTTAGAGTAACTCATTATCATAATATCTTCGTATTCACAACAATGCAAATGCTTATAAATGCAATGTAAATTCAATTTATCAGAAAATGTTCCTACCCTACCGTTGGAGGTGTGCATGGGCAGGGCTACCCGACCCGGCCCGAAGGCCCGCCCGAAATGTGGGAGGGTTTGAGCAAAAATATAGGCCAAAAAAATGGGCTTGGACAAAAAAATAAGGTCCGTTTAAAAAATAGGTCGGGCCTCGGGTAAGGTATTTTTAGCCCCGGCCCGGCCCAACCCTAATTCACTAAATGACAAAAAAAAATTCGCATTTTTTTTTATTTTTGAATGTTATTTTCTTGTTGTTTTCTCCCTATTTTGCTACCATTTTACTATTATGTTGCTACTATTTTATTGTTATTGTTTGAATATTGTATAAAATTTATTTTATTGTTAATTTTCTTATTATTTTAAAGGCATTTGTTAATTTTTATTATTATTTTAGAAGCATTTGCTTATTAAGTTACATTTATCTTAGTATTATATAAGTCTACATATTTTTTAAAATTTATTTTCAATTTGTTGGGAAATATTTATTTTGATGTTTTTAGTATTTTTGATGTATTATATATATTTAAAAATAATATAAAAAATAATACAGGCGAGGCGGGCTCGGCTTGAGCTCAATAAATGGGCTTGATTTTTTAGTTGAGCCCGACCCGAACCCGGCCCGGCCCAGCCCATGAACACCTCTACCTACCGTTACACACCACAATAAGAGTCACTCCTTGTGGAAAAACCACTAGTAATAAAAAAAGGGTGGATGAAACATCGGGTTTTATTTTATAAAACTGTTTTTATAGATAAGTTGCGAGAAGGTTGTGGATGCACAACAAGTTTGTAGATTGAAGCTGCTAATATGATGCGGTTAAGCCACTCAAACGGTGCAAATAAAAGCTGCTCAAACAATGTGGATAAACCATTCAACGGTGCAAATAAATTGCTCAACTTCCTCGATTCACATCGTCCTACCCCATGCAATGCAACATGACATGCTATAACAATTAAGTACAATAGCATTAACATGTCTATATCGAGTATATACAATAGAATTATTATACTTATAACATATCATAACAATAGCAACAAACTTGCTTATCATATGTTCGCTTTAACAAAAACAATGGCATGTATCTCATGCAATCATTATCATCGTGGTTTTGCATAACAATATCAGTACATCAAAAATATAGTGACAGTAGATATCTAACAATCACATGTCATGCATTCACAATAACGATTTCAATCAATTATATCATGGATTTTAGCATTATTCATATTATCAAGACTTAATTAAATAAAATAAAACACTAAAAATAGTTCAGGAACCAATTCAGGGACTGAATTGAACATATCATAAAATGTTGGATAAAACTATAACATCTAAAAAATAAGGGCAAATGGCCATGTGAGACGCCTCAGGCTGTGTGGAGGGTTTACACTGCCGTGTGATTTACGAACACTAGGGTTTTCAAGGCACATGGTCGTGTGGTAGGTTGTGTGATCCACACGCCCGTGTGGAAAGGTAATGCCCATGTGAGAAGTAAACCATCCTTGGGTTTGTAGGAGGACATAACTGTGTGGTAGGCCATGTGGTCTACAAGCCCGCGTGGCCCTATCCTAGGCACGATTTTGCCTATTTACTTGTAAAAGAACACACACCTGACTTACGAGGTCTCGAACGTTGTTCCTTGCGCCTAAGTCTGATCCAGAGTACCGAAATTAGGTTTTTCAACGGAGAAACACGCAAGAATTAACATCAATTTTCAAGATTCATAAATATTATTCAATATTTTCGGGAAAACTCGTAAAAGATTCGTATTAGAATTGAAAGATGAACAAGAATGATGTTATTCAAGAATTTATGGATTCTACTAATTGGAAACGAGAATACTTACCAATCTTTGATGAGATTTCGAAGGCTATCGATGATAAATTTTACAACAGGTGAAGAAACAGGTTTAATGAAGATTGTTTTTGTTTCAGGGTAAACAAAGAAATAAATTTCAACAGCAAAATAATGTAAAATAAAAGGGGGAGAAAAGAAAAGATAAAGATATATAGAGAGTAGAGGAAGAATTTCTAATTGGAATGAAAAAAGTAAATCAAAATCCCAAGGTAATTAGGAAAAGGGACTAAATAGCTAGGATTTCAAACTTTTAAGGGCCTGTAAGGTAATTTACGCTTTTTTCCAAAAATAAAATAGGAATGGAGTTGGCATGATTTGAACCTAAAAAGTGGGGAGAAAAGTGCAAGGCTGCCATTTTTGGCACTATCAACCATATAATATATATACTAGCTTAATTTTTGTTCTTTAGTTATTGAAAAAATAGAAAAGAATAAGAGAAGCAAGGTCTTAAGCTCTTAACCATCTAAACTAAGGCTCAATTCTTAAATATTAATTTCATCTAACCACTTATATTTTGGGGTGTTACATTTCCGTGCACTTATGCTCTAGCCTTTTTAATTGTGGTGGCATGAACAACTCACAGAGCATACATAAATGATTATATTAGCCGCTCAAATCAATCACTAAAGTGGATCTTTTCTATAGAATTAGTGAAATGAGTTATGGTATTTTTCTCTAAATGAATCATTTTATGTTTATTAAGTAATTAAATTGGTTGATGTGTAAATTTATGTAGATTTTGCTATTCTAAAAAAAAACTTCTTAAAAAGCTCTTTTCACACTTAAAAAGCTTGTTTTTGAACAATTATTCAAGTCTTTTTATTGTTTTTCCGTACTTAGGTTAGATTTTACTTTAATTGCAATTTTTAGTTATTTTTTATGGTTTTATGAATAAAAACCTCATTTACATATTTATATGAGCTTAATAGTGGCTAAGGCATTTTCAAGGACTTAACAGAGAGTGAATGAGGAAGGAATTGCAGTGTTGCAACCTCAGGAGATTGATGTCACAACCTGGTGTTCTTTGACTCAGAAGATTGTAACATCACTTCTTGATGTCGCGACGTTGATTGTTCCACATAGCCAAGGAAACCATCTCATCAAGCCTCAATGTCATGATCTCCAATCTTTAATGTTGCAGCACAGAGCTACCTAACTTGCTAGGTTGTGACATTGGGCTTGTGATGTCACAGCATAACTTCTAGAATTGATCAAGGAGATCAAGCTCTTGACTCACAGTGTCGTGACGTTAGACTTGTGGTGTCACGACCTAGGACCCTTTGAGTAGTGGTGTCGCAACCATACCTTCCTAGTGTCGTGATATTGAGTTTATCACATCCAAATCAAGATGGCAACATGAAGAATTTTTGGGTCAAACTTTCCATATTTGAGTTTAATATTGGGGGACAAATATGTAATTGAAAGATTATTATTTTGCCTATAAATATCAACTTATAATCAAATATTATGGGATAATTAGAGTGTTAGTATAGTTTTTAAGGTTAGAATTGTTAGAATAGCTACTAGAATTTTTAGGTTAAATTAGTACAATGACCATTGTCTAAGTTACTATTATTTCTACAAAATCTTGTTCATTACTTTGTCTTTTTTTCTTTTCAATTGAAGAATTTATAGATTGGCCATTCAATAATCTCTTGGATTGAAGTTTTTTCTACCCCAAAATCAAGAATTTTTCGCACTATTCCTAAGCATTTCTCAACCCTTGCAATTTCATCCTTATATTTTGTTTTATTGTATGAAATTGATTTGCTTGTTTAATTGTGTTATAGGTATTGCTAAATTACTTGGGTGATTGGTTAATTGGATTGTTAGAATATTATTTTGTACCTAAAATACTCAATTGAACAATTTAGACTAAATTAAATAAATTATAAAAACCTAGAATTGACAACATTGAGTGGAAATTAAGATAGGTGAGATCTAGAGAAGAATGTATTGAGTTTCGACTTAATTGAGTAAGGCTGAGTGGATAACTCAATTAATGTTCTTTATTTGATTAAATTAAGATCGAGTCGTAAAATTTGTTGAGTAAGAGAATTGTCGGTTAAGTCCTTATGTGTAATTTTATTGCTAGCATGAAAGTTTTATGCTACTTGAAAGTTTTATGCTTAATTACTTTTACTAATTTTTAGACAAATCACTTGTTTTGGACTGTTGTAGTAATTCAATAGCCTTTCTATTGCATGCTAGTTTTATTCTTTGCTTTATTTTGCACAATCTCCTTTAGGTTCGATCCTCGCACAATCACCTTTATTGTTTGGTTGACAAAATGTAGGATTATGAAAAAGCCCTCAGATTGCGATCGTTGTAAACAGTTTTGTTCAATCTTCCGTTAGAATAGAAGTTGTAACGGAATTAGATAGTTTGAATAACAAATTCAATATGTAAGTGAGTTAAAGAAATATATAAAGAGAGAATCAACACAAGATATTTGCTAATACAATTCAGATTTACCAATCTTACATCTACGAAGCCTTTGTTCAGAGAATGATTTTTTTCAACAATTCATTCGGTACAATTATTGGCTAAAGGTCGATCTACCCTCTCCTGTTGGATAATTGCAGCCCTAAAGTCGAACACAGATTGTTACAAATCACTCTCCTTAAACACCTCACATTACATTCGATATCTCTCCATAAACATCCCTAAACAAGGGATGCTCAAATACATCCCCAAATAACTCAATGAAGAAGTCGATCAATAGCCTATATATAGGCTAATAAAAGAGCCCATTCAGCAGAGTTTGTATGGACTTTAAACTGACATTTAAAAGTTGAATATTTATCTCAAAAAGTTCTTCATAAGCAAGCTCCCCAAAAGCTTCAAATTCTCAAAAAAATGACAAGGATAAACATAAGCATATTCAACACTTCAAACTTCTGTTATGCCCTCCAAGTCAATCAAATGGATAAAGATGATATTCTGGCACGAAATGCTTCTTCATTTGTTTCATTAACAATATTTAATTAAAAGTCAAATATGTCAACACAAAGACTTTGACTGTTCCAAACTAGTTTGTTCTAATTGTTGTTCGAACATGAAATGGGACACGTAGTACAGGCAATGTTTTATCATAAAGAACCTTGAGCTAATCAAATATGGGCTTTAAGCAACGTTCATGTCTCTACTGGTTTGCCCCTGAAAACATGGCATTTTAATGTCAATAATGCCAACCTAACATTAATTCAAATAGTCCATGAGACAGCAAGAGACGATCATGTTCCACAACTTGTTGTAAGTAACAAATTACTTAAAAATTGTTGAGTGTGCTAAATTATTATTAATAATTCATTTGTATAGGGGAAGAATTTGTAATAAATATTGACAAAGTGTTATTATCGCGAATTTTGACATTGTAATAAATATTGTTAACATGAAATGAAAAAATAATATAATCTAGAAGAGCCTAGATAATATAGAATCCTAATGTCCATTTCTTCATAACTATACTTTTATATAATAAAATAAATAATATTTTCGTCATTGATGACGACGACTCCACTTAAACATATACAGTCATAGGCCCCAGATTTCAGAATTAAAAACGTGGCCTGCCTTTTAAACAATTATAGTGTAAATCATAAAAATTTGTGACGCAACATTGTGGCAAATTTATGATTTAAAAAGTAATCAAGCACGTTTTTTGTAATTAGCTTTAATTTTGCTTGGGAAAAAGCAACTGCCTTGGTAAACACGGAACAGATGACAATGACTTGGTTTTTTCTATCAACAATGTCGACCATTCAATCAGATAATTATCAATTAAAAGATAATTATAAACTATAATTTGTTTGATGGATATAGCTAAGTCATGAATCTTAACTTGAAAATAAACATTATTCAATGTATTAATGCAAATGTTTAAGGTTTTATACGTTTAATGTGTTCATAATTCATTTTTGTTAATGGATGAGAGGGATTCACACAATGAGCAAATGGCTATATTTTGTATAATTGAGGTTGAGATTAGGAAGTTTATTCTTCTAAATGAAGGGGGCTTAGCGATGATAGAGAGAATTTATATAAAGAGGCTTGGATTTTGGCGTCGACCCCCTTGAATTAGTGCTTTATTTGGTAGTGGTTGAGGTACATAATAGTAGATGTCACTATCATTTATGGTTAGTATAAAAATAACAGTGATGATGAAATAAAAAAAAAAGCTAAACGTATTGCACTGAAAATAAGCGCTCATTCAAAAGGACCTTTAGTACTGAAAAATCAATGTAGAATCCTAAAATGTGACCAAGTTTCATAATTTTTGAATTGGACGAGTTCCTACTTGAGTAAACCTCTTCTATTTATGTAGTTATCCTAGTAAATTCTTTTGGAGTGACATTTTCGAGACAAAGTGATTTGGGTATATCAATGATGTATAAATTTTTTTATCTATATTCATTTTATGATCTATATGTATTTATACTAAAAATAATAATATTTTTTAAAGAGGGTGGCATCACGAAAAAATTTTAATCTTTCAATAAATTTAATTAATTTAAATACAAATTAATTTATATTTAAAAAATAAACATATTCTAAAAAATTTGTGTTTCACTGAAATTATAATTTTTCTTTATGTAGAATTCAATTCTCATTCAAATGCTATTTTAATTATAAAAAAGATTGGGAAAACGTTAGGGCAAAAAAAGTTTTCATTGAAATAAAATTTTAATTTTTAATAGTTTTTATCTTTATAATTTTTAAAAGATTAAATTAAATTTTCATAATTTTAGATTCGCTTACTAGTTTCTAAATTCGCCTTTAATTTATAGTATCTAATACATTAATATGTATGAATTTACATATTAATAGTAAATTACATGTTATAAATAACACAGGTTGATTTACATGCATTAAACATAAATCCTAGTTTGACACCTCTTTTATGTCATTATTCCATTTTAATAAATTTTGCCGTTAATCTTCAACAAAATTATGCCATTAAAACTATACATGCCCTTCTTTATACGTTAAGATATTACTAATTTATTTTTATAATTATTTATTGCATCGACTAAAGTATAAATATTAGTGTGATATTATTTGTATTTTGTTTTATAATTATTTACACAATATAATTATTTATACAATCTTATTTGTTCAAATGTTTGTATTTTATGTTACATTTGCATTCAGCATCTTTAAAATATCTAATTATTCATCTTATATATACAGTATATACTTAATTGAGTTGATATCATAAGTTAATTAAATATCTTCAATTAGGAAATAAGTAAAAATTCTCTATTTTCACATAGTAATAAATATTTTCTTGTGAGTATTTTTTTTCATTTTTAACACATACGACGATAATTTCTTAAATTCTTAACTTTATCAATTCGATTAAACTCTTGTTTATTTTTTATATAAAATTATAATTTTTTTTCACCCATGAAATTATGTAAGTATTCTCATTTGTTATAATATAGATATAAAATAATTTTGATTCAATTATATTATTATCCAGTACAATTATATAAAATGTTACACTCATGATGATGAAGAATTATTACTAATTCAACTAGTTGAATTAATTGTAAAAAATTACATGGGCGATTATTTTTTAAAGTAAATAAACAACTATATCTTTAATTTCAAATTTTTAAAGTAATTTTGCGTCAATTTCCAATCCATTGAATCATATGATAGTGGAAATATGTAACCTAATTAAACCCAAATGTAAGATGTACAATGCATGCAGAAATTCACCTGGTACAGCAACAAGGAGAACGGCTGCCATATGTATAATTATTAGAAATTATGGTCAACCACGTTTGTAGCCCGTAGGTGGTAGTAACCGACATTTTTTTTCTTTTTTAAATTTATCCACTTTTTGTTTTAAATTTAAAAAACAATCCAAAATGTTAGACGAAATTTTCCCTATAAATACTCTTGTAGTGAGCTGTTCTATAAGCATATCAACCAAGGTCAGCAAATATGGCGGCAATTCCAGCTCTTAGTGTTCAAGAGCTTGTCAAACAGCCTATCATTACAATCCCCCAACACTATGTTCGTTTAGACCAGCAACCCCTCACCGTCCCTAACGGTGGCCGTCCCTTACCGACGATCCCAATCATTGACATGAATCAACTGGTTTATGGGAAAGATTTTGATCTTCAACTCCACAAGTTGCACTCCGCTTGCAAAGACGGGGGTTTCTTTCAGGTTCTTCAGTTCACCCATATATTTTATAAGTTTGCATGCTATCTGCATGAAATCATAATTTTCTTGTTATAGTCTCACGTTTTGGACTTATATGTACTTTCACTATATATATAGATATTAATTTTATTAGAAGAGAAAGAAAAAGACAAAAAAAAAACCCTAAAACTGGTTTTGCAATGCAGTTGGTGAACCATGGGGTTGACAGTACCGTAATGGAGAAGGTGAAACAGGAGGTTGAAGAATTTTATAAGCTTCCATTGGAGGAGAAGATGAAGTATAAGATAAGGGAAGGTGAGGTTGAAGGGTACGGAACTATAGAGAGAGAGGACGGCAAATTTGATTGGGCTGATAGGCTTTATATGATCACTAACCCTATTCTTCTACGAAAACCTCATCTCTTCCCTGAGCTCCCTTCATCCTTGAGGTTTTTACCCTTTTTCTTTTAAAAATTTCGTATTCTTGAAAATAAATAGTAAAATGGATCTGAAATATAGATATTGAATTAAAGAGAAAATAAATTAATAACACAGTTGAAATGCCGACATATAAATTTGCACCCCATCTGAAAACAGAAAATAGAAAGAGACATTTGTGGTCCTTTGATTTTTTGGTACTAATTTGGTTGGATATTTATGTCGGGCAGAAAATTAAGACAGAATTTCTTGATGTTATTTTTCTCTTTTAAAAAGTCGGTGAAGTTTGATTCAACCAAACTTGGTTTCGTCAAACAATTTTGGTTTAATTAGATTATAAGAAGCATTTGAATTTCAACCCTAATGACTCAAATAATAAAAATTTGAATTTGAAGACTAAAATTTTAAATTGACTCTATCTAAATTAATTAATTCGAAAATTAAATATGCACATTAGGTAGCTAAAATTATCTACCTCCCATTTCTTATCAATGTGGAAGTAAAAATTACAGATTATTAGTGAATCTATTAATGACAGATCATTGTTTTTCTCTTCATATGAAGAAATACGTTGGAGTCTTACATCTTGGAACTGCAAAACCTTGCGATGAAGCTTCTGAGTTTAATGGCTAAAGCTTTGGAAATTGATGAAAAAGAAATGATAGAATATTTCGAGGATGGCATGCAATCGTTGAGGATGACAAGCTATCCTCCATGCCCTCAACCGGAGTTGGTGACGGGCATTACTCCCCACTCTGATCCCACTATCCTCACCTTTCTCCTCCAACTTAATGGAGTCGACGGCCTCCACATCAGCAAAGATGGTTGTTGGTTCCCCGTTACCATCCTTCCAAATGCCCTCGTTGTCAATGTAGGAGACATTTTAGAGGTTCAAATATTTCTCTCATCTATCTCTCTATTGTTTTAAATATGGTTTTATTCTGCAACACATCCTCAAATTATGGTTCATATTTTAAATTGGTCCCAAATTTTAGATTTTCTTGTTGAGTTCTTAGAATATTAATATCATAACAATTAGGTATATCCTTTGACTAATTTGGACGTTAAAGTTAGCTCAAATTTAACCAGGAGTATATTTTAAACATGTGCAGGCTGTATGATCAACTTGAATGAGATATATTAAAAAAATGGCTCTCATAAATTAATAACACTATTTTTTTTAACACATCAATTTCAAGCTTTTCATGTCATAAATGCAACTTAATATAACATTTAATACTTTTTCTTAATTTGGTTCGTGACTTTTCTTGTTCAATTTGGCACCTAAACTTGACTCTTTTTTTTTTCTAATTTGGTACCTATACTTTTTTTGTCCAATTTAGTATATAAATTTGTCAAACATTGTACAAATTTCTCCAATATGCTAACAATGTTTTTTTCATGAGGTAGAAAAAAATAATTCATTATCCATGTATATGCCCAACATGTGGCAAATGACATGGATTTTTTTTTTCATTTTAAATATTCAATTACTTTTAGTTTAAGTTATTTATTTTATTTTATGTTTTAATTTAATATAATCTTTTTTATTTTGGGTTTTTAAAACTCTTGTTTTCTTCTTTAATATTTTATAATTCATTAAGCATAGCTCAAAGCACAATTTTTAACACAGACTTCTTCTAATATTGAAGATATTTTTTTTATAGAATTAAGGCTTTGTGAAGACTAGACCATGCTTTTAGCAACAATCAAAGCAATTTTAGCGCCAATGAAAAGTAAAATTTAAGTCAATTGTTTAGCGATAAAAAAAACTAAAAATAGATGTAACAATTCATACTATTAATTTCATATCATGTGTGAGTGTCACTTGTCAGTCATATATATCCACTCATAAAAAAATATAATATTGATAGTGTTTAAATTTTAGACCATAGTTCAGGGATGCGCGGTAAAATTATCCTTTTATAATATATATATATGTTATGACTTAAATATTTAAATATTGCAGATCTTTAGCAATGGGGTATACCGCAGCATTGAGCATAGGGCAATACCGAATGCAGAGAAAGAAAGAATCTCAGTAGCCTTTTTCATAAAGCCTAAAAGAGAGGCATACGTAGGGCCATCGCCAAGTTTGATAAATCCTCAAAACCCTCCATTGTATAAAAGGGTTGGGATGGAGCAATACGTTAAAGATTTCTTCTCTCGTAAGCTCAATGGGAAAACATATCTGCAACATATGAGGATCAATAATGAATAATGAAGAAGGCTATCACTCTACTTGATTTTACTTGAAAATCAAAAACTATATATACACACACAGCTTTAGTGTGGTGTGATAATATTGGAGCTTTGGTGTTATATATGTATGAGACGTGAGCCCTGAGCTCAACTGCTTCTATCTGCAGGGATTTGTGTTCGTATAGCATAATGAATAAAAGGTGTAAAACGTATGTGTTTGTGTCTATTTGACTTTGTATAATAATACATTTATAATAAAAGCTTTACAAAAAAAAACCATTAAGACTTTGATTGAAAAATTAAAATTTATATTGTTTGGGTAGAGTTAAAAAATGAGATGAAATTAAAAAATTATAAACTTTAAATTAGGTCATATTTGATAAAACGTTGAAAAAAATTTAATCAACTGAAAATTAATATTTTCAACATCTTGATTATTTGAACACGTTTGATAACCCACAATGAAAATTACTATATAGAAATTTTTCTACAAAAAAATGTAAAAAATAATAAGTAGATAGTAACCTACTTATCACTTAATACAGAATAATTTTGATTATTTTTTATTTTATTTTATTTTATTTTATGTTATATTATATTATCTTTAATTAAACAATCTAATTATATTTAGAATTTAATTTTAAGTTTAATATGTCAAATAAATTTTATAACTTAAATTCAACACTTATTTTTTCAATACTTATTTTTTTAATATTTATTTTTTTAACACTTAATGTTTCAGTTTATCAAACATAGTCTAACACACATCATTCTCTCATTTTCTCGACTATTATCATACTAATTTGGAATTATTAGTTTTTATGTATTAGGATAGTAAATGATCATCTCTTTTATTTTTTTTCCTCTCACTTTTCTTTCCCACCAAACACACTCAAATTTTATTTTTTTCCCACTTTTTTCACTCCACAACTCTTTTTAAAATGATAAGCACCTGTACAAGTATACCATTAATTTTCTCTTATAACTGATTAATTTTAATCCGACCTATAATTTTTTGAAAAATATATCATTTTTAAAAAAAATAAGGTTTAAAAGTTAGAATTTAGACTTTAAAATTTAAAATTTTAAAGTTTTAAGTTTTAAGTTTATAGTTTAGAATCGAGTTTTTGAGTTCAAAGTTTAGGGTTCAAGAGTTCGATAATAGAGGTTTTAGGATTTTTGGGTTTTGAGAATTATAGTTTAAAGTTTGAGGTTTAAAGTTTAGGACTAATAGTGAGGTTTGGTGGTTCGGGATTCAAGGGTTTAATTTAGAGAATTGAAATTTTGAGTCTTTTCTAAGTGTGGTAAAATTTATAAAAAATTTATAAAATTATTAATAATATAAATTATAAAAAATTATATCCAGTCATTTTCCTGAGAATGTTATGGATGGAAATGGAGTAGGAAATGAATGAAGAAATCATTTTAACATACGAAAAACAAGGTTGGGGATGTGGTCAAAGTTGGCTAAAGAAGCTCCAATTTAAAGCTTTACAACATTTCCAGCTATACTTAGAGGAGAATTTGGACTCATTTTTATACACACACACGAGGGAGGGAGTGATTGATGTGATTTATGTCCCGAAGCTCTTGTCCCCCAACGTGGCTGTCAACGTCTAACGCCTTCACCACTTCATTGGTGGAGTTGTCGGCGCTAAATTTGTAATCTTTTAATGGACAAAACATCATAATTGAAAACCAAAACCCAGTTCAGCTGAGGAAATTGATAATTGCACCACAGACAAAATTAACATGTGGTGTCTATGTCCTGGGGCCCAACCAAACCAACAGAATTAAGCCAGGTGTTGAAATCTTTTGATAGAAGTAGTGACTAATTTTCTCGCAATCAAATTATTCAAAAAATAAATAATTAATTATAAAACATACTCTATTTTTGTAAAAAAAATTAAATCTCAATCACATAATTAAAAAATAAAATAAATTTTCACTATGCTACACCTTGTAGTTAAAAATAAAACAAGAATTAAACCCTAAACTTTATACCAATTAACTTAAAATTCATACACTTAATATTTACTTAAAATCCGATAAAATATTATGATCCCCTTTATTTAAAAAATTGACAAATTAATCTTTGTATGTTGGATTAAAAAATTTAAAATCTCAACCACAACCATACAGTTATACGTAACATGCCATATGTATCTTATAATGATGTATAAAGATTAAGTTTTAATAATAAAAAATTTAACAAAATAATTAATTTATTATTAAATTTAATATAAAGTGACTACTTCATTTTTTAATGGAGAGAACAAAAATCAATTCGACTACTAATAAAAAAAATTAAGGTGGCACTGTTCTAAACGTGATGAATTTGTTGGTTAGGTTGTCAATCTAATCCCACAAAATAAACTCCCAACCCAAAAAGGCAAAAATCCCAAAGCATCTTTTTCATTTCAACATCCACAGCTGTGAGAGCATTTAGCACCTATAGGACAGATGGCAATATCACTATAATAAATGAGATATCTGCCTTACATGTAATAAATCTTTTGAAGGGAGTAGGCATTGAAGTTGTTGGGAACTATGCTTTTTAGCTTTTTCTATATAATAATAATAAATGTGTTTGTTTGACTACACAATTAATCCTACAAAAATACTTGGATTTACAATCAAATCTGGGGGTTTTCGCTAAGAAGCTATTAACGAGGACCGCGGCCAATTTTTAATACTAACAATCATCATGTTTTTTATCACAGTATTTCTCCTTCTTCACCAACAATGTCTTCATTAAGAACAGCATCCTCATCCTCCTCGTCTTCAAAGTACTCGTCTTTGAAGAATAAACCCAGTTTATGGAGTGGATTCTCACCTTTTATCATCCCATAAGCTCCTCCTTCAATTACCCTTTCACATGCTCCACTTTTTCGACCATAAAATTGATTACTGTACAGACAACATCCTAACAACGTTTCCAGTTCCTTTAGAATCTCCAGATTCTGTTCAATCTCTGCTGTTTTTTCCATCTGCAAATATCAAAAGGCCATACAAATCTAAACCCACTCCTACAAAATGAACATAAAGTACACCCGAAAAGGACGGCAAAAAATTGTAAACCTTTTGCAGTGCAAGTCGAGCGGCTTCTCTTTCTCTTTCCCGTTGCTTTTTCAATTCAGATTCCGCCTTCATTTTGGCAGCATATTCAGCAGCCCGGATTTGAGCTTCAATCTTAGCCTTTTCTGTACAAAGATACAACAAAGAGTCAACTACCAAACCTACAGGTATTATTGCTGAATAGAGTTATCCAACTTAGAACTACTAGTAACAAGGACTGGTTCCTGTATTCAGCCTTCAAAAAATGTGCATCAGGAGGACTGGTATTCCTAATCACATATATCCCATCTTAAATCAAACCCACCCTACAAGTACATTCATTTCTTTTATATAATAAGAACTTTCAGATATGAACACATTAGAACAAGAAAACACGAGGGGAAGAGAAATTGTAGAATATGATATCGAATTAATGATTGAATATGGAGGCACAAACTGGATCATCCTGATAATAAGATTGATTTGGCACATACAAACAAAAAAGGGTGAAAATATATATATCTTATTTAATAGTTCATATGTCATAAATGAATAAGTAACAAAAAAACGAAGTAAACATGTATTTTAAATTGGAACGCATCACTTGAGAGTTGAGACTTGAGACACCCATAAAGAGTTTAACTTCTTGTCAATCTATTTAATTCCATTTTATGAGAATCAGAAGTTCATTTTATAGCAGCCAAATTAAAAATAGGAAATAGAAAAAAATAAAATGACCAACAACAGACAACAATAACTCAAGAACTAGAACAATCACCTTCGCGCTGCCTCCGTTCCAATCTTTCTTTTTCCTGCTGTAACTTAACTGGATCAGCTTTATCACCCTATTTAGTAAAGCAGCTTAATTATCACTATTAAATACCAAGAAGCCAACAAGCAATTCACACCATGCAAGACAACATTCAAAATGAAAAAGATATAACCTTGCATAAACTTACATGATCAAGTAGTGTCTTCTTCTGAGCTTTCAAAATGGTTTCTGCAAAACGGCTCTTTAGCATTGCAGCACGGAGAGCCTTCTTCGGTGACATTTGTGCATCCAAAATAGGAGTTGAGAAGCCTAATAATAGAAAAACAATGAACTGGTTAAACTTACCGCATTGAAGCAATTTTAACGACAACCACAAACCACATCAGCTCTTCAAGGCAAAGAGAAAAGAACTTAAAACGGTTTAACATCAGTAGATAAACTAACCTTCACCAGAACCAGCATCTGTTGCAGGAGTTGTAAGATGGGGACTAAGAGAAACATTCCCTTCGTCTAAAGCACTTACAGCACCTAAACATTTTTTGAAAGAATTCAAATACTCAAATCAAGAATCAAGTAGAAAATCATGAAATACAATTGAGATATTTCCTCACCATTAGAATCTGGATCAGACTTGCTCATTTGTGATGTCAATGTGCTTTTTGCCTGGCAGTCCTATATTTTAATGTAAAATTTTAGTAACATATTTCATGGCACTCATCAGAACAATAACCATTGATATTATAAAAACAATCACATGTACCATTTTAGAGGCATCAGCACTACACACTCTAAGATCTCCACCCAACAATCTTTCTGAAGTCACATCTACACCAAGCCAAAAATAAGATTTTTGGAAAATTAAAGAAAGTTATGGCCTAAACTAACAAAAAAAAAAGAAAAGAAAAAGTGGTAGCACAAGAAGTTATCAACTGACCACTCGAAGATGCATGATTTGAATCACACGGAAGGCTACACTGACACTTCATGCTCCCACATGAACTGCATTTGCAGGCACCAGGGCTCAATGGTGGCTTGGCATTGATAGACCCATTTGTACACCCACCACTAGAGCTAGCACTACTGGTGCCTATAAGACACATCGCAAATTAGCTCCAATAAAGAGCCATAAAGCAGAAACTTTATTCTGCCACTTCGTACCTTTTTGTAAGTTCTTTCCTGGCAACTTGCTCACACTATTCCGTGCAGGTTTAGGAGTCTCAACCTGTTAACAAGTCAATTATCTCAGCATCAAAAGCAACTTGGATTTTCTATTATAATAACATAAAATGAGCAAACGAATAACATCAAGCCAGAACAAAGATGCTTTACTCCTACTTGTTTTGTAAGCAATTTTCAAACCCAGCCTTTTTCTTTAATAAATAAATCAAATTTAAACCAATTCAAAATACATAAGAATGTTTGTTTACAAATACCACAGACAATACTCACTTCTGCTGCTCTTACATTCAAAGTCACTTTCTCAACCTTCTCCTCAGATAGCTTTGACTTCTTCGGCAAAGAGCTATTTCGGGATAGCTGTATTCTAGGACAACCCTGCCTTGATTCATCAACATCTTTCAGTCGCACACTTGAAATTTTCCCATTCCCAACCTTAAAATTTTCTTGATTCCACTTTTCCTCCAAAGATTTCCATCTTGACTCAAAAAACTCGTTCATTTCTTGCGCCATTTTATGAACGTTATTAGATGGGGGATTATACAGCATGGCATTAGAAAACGTCAGTCTAATATCAGCCACAAATTCTTCAATGCCAAGATAAGCATTCTTCACTAGCTTGGACTTAATTGTACCCAAATCCATGGGGTTTTTTATTATTGAAAAATAATCAGGAATCTTTAAAGCTATAGGATCCACTGGTTGATTGAAAACCCAACCAGCTGGATGCTTCATCAAAGCATTCAGTAGGGTAGTACACTGCTGAGTCATGCTGCGGTCCATCTTTCGCCTCTTCTCTTGTGGACCACCCATTATGACCCCTTCTGGTCGACGCTTAGAAGCACCATAAGTCTCTTTTGAATTGCCAGGATATGATTTCCTTTTCCCATCAAAAGAGCTGCTCAGTTGCTGCCCAAACTCAAGTGATTGTGGCGCAGAAACCGATTCAATCCTTAGAATGGGGAACTTAATCTTCAACTTATGCTTTGGCACTACACTTTCTGCAGCAATCATTTTTTGAACCTGCGAACTTGAAATATACCACCTTCTATATTTACACACAGACAAACATATGGAGAAGTAAAAAAAAAAAAAGAACATAAACAAGAGCTTAAACTTTTTTTTTTTTTGAAGCATGAACATGCTAAAAGATCCATAAATTCATGGCTTATATTGGCAGGACCAATATCAAAAGCATCACGCATTAAACAAATGGTAAGATATAATGCCAACATGGATTCATACAAGTAAACTAAGGGTAAAATCAAGAACCTTCAAAAGAAGTAAAAAGCTGATCAGATGCAATAGGGGTTTCCCAAACAAATATCCAACAAAAGCAACCCCCCAACCCCCAAATAAAACACTTCAAAGCCAATGTATTTGTTCTTTTTACAGATCACCCGATCATTCTTCAGATAGCGTTGACCAAAAAAGACCAAAACTTTGTAACAAACACGACTAAAGATAATAAACCCACAAAACATCGAATTTAAACCGATGATTCAGTAACTTAAACACGAAATTTTGCATCAGTACCTGGGAAATTTTGGAACTGTCCATGAAACGAATTCAACTTAAACTAATAACAACAAAATTATTCATCAGAGAACTGATCAGAAGTACATTCATAACAAACCCAACCCACACATGCATTCCAGACCTCAACCCCCAATTCCAAGAAATCAGAAGATTCAAACCCATGAAGAAGAAAAAAAAATCAAATTGGGGTCACAAGAGAACAAATAAAAAAGGCTTGTACATACATTCCAAACCTCAATTCCCCCGAATCAAAACAATAAGTTTCAAACCAACAGAGAGAACAAAACCCAAATTAAGGCTCGCCGAAACATACCAGAAAATCGAAACAAGCAATCACCAGGATCAAATTAAACCGATTGATCGAATCCAACGGCGAGAGATCGAAGAGAAGCGAAACGAAAGTATAATAGAAGAGAGTAAAGATGGAGAAGAGAAGAGAGAGAGTGTAAGAGAATTAGCTAGGGTTTATCTCTCTACACTGCTACTCTTTACTCTTACTCTACCGCTTCTTCCATAGCAAAACAGAGAGAGCGGCTAAATCTCATCTTAGGGTTTTCTTTTCTTATCTCTCCTCCTCAACCCGCAATGTACTTGACCAACTTACCCTTTTTTATCCCCAAATCAACAGTCAATTTATGCTTTTCTGAATTGGATATAAATGTACTTATTTAAGAATCATTAAATTTGTGAAGAATTAATTAACTTTTATATATATATATTAAATATCGAATTTAAGCATAATACAAAATGAAATTTAACTTTAAACTCAAATTTGCAAACAAAATAATTTTTACTCATTAAATTAAGCATATTATTAAATTTAACTCTTTTAACAGTTTATATTTTTTGTTGTCTTGACTTTTTTTTAATTAAATTCTACTATTAATCTTTTAAAATTAATTAAATTATTTTTTAATGATATTAACATGATAACTAGCGTGACAATTCATGTATACTTTATATTAGTCTAACATTAATTTTTTGATATATCATGTCAACGAATAATTTAAAATTATAAAAAATTCAATAAAAATTAAAACTCAAAAAAAAATTATAAATTTTTTAAAAATTATTATAAAGTACATATGAATTGACATACGGGTTAAAATATTTACATTAAAAAATCAATTTAATCTTTTTCTAAAATATCGATTTTCAAATTAACAGACTCAAAAAATATATATAAACATTAAATTTAATATTTTACCATTAAATTAAAAAGGGGAGGGGAAATTAATAGCTTTAAAGAAGTACATAGTTTGTAGATTTTAGTGTTGACTTTAACCAAAAGATAATAATAATGTTGTTGTGGCTCAGGTTCAACTGTCATCATTAAATATCTTATTTGTGTTGCCCTCAAAAAAAAATATCTTATTTGTGTTGATTTTTTTTTTTTTGAGGAGAACAAAATATATAAAAGTAAATATTGCATATATTATGGATAAAATAAGAACTCAAATGGCCAAAAGATTAAACATATTTATAGGTTAGTTGGGATTAGATCTGAGTTGAATTTATGATATCGAATTATATATATTTTTCGATTTAAAATTTTACTTAAGTCAATAAATGATAAATTAATCTTTAATAATTATATTTTTTAATATTATGTAATATTTGAACTCAAGTTGTGACCCATTTATCGAGTGTTTATCTTCTTCAAAAACAGCTTGGATTTAAATAAAATTTGTACTAAAAAATCATTATATAACATTTTATTTTATTTGACATATTTATTAATATTTACATTACAATATAATGTATTAAATTTTCACACCATATAAATTATTAATATATAAAAATAACAAATACTATAGATTTGAAAAAGTGTAGTACTTGTTTCAAGTTTGGGAGATTAGAAGTGTTTATAAAGTAAAGTTGGATTTGGGTCGAGCTCATGCATGGTATCAATACTATATAAAATTTCTTAGCTCGACTTGAAATATAGGCCTCAATTTTTCATTAAACCTTTATATATGGCTAACCCTAAACCTATTTAGTTAAAAGTGTTCATAAGTTGGGTTAAATCAGGTTATGAATAGGTTTAAGCATGATATTAACATGTTTTATATTTGTCAAAGCCCGGCCTGGTTGGAAACATGAGTATAAAATTTTATTCAAACCTGTTCATATCTGTAAATGGTTAATCCAAATTGATTTAAAGCTCATCCATATTGTTTTTCTGGATTATTTATAATATTTTTAATTTAATATTTAATAATTATATATAATTTTTTATATATAAGCATCTTAACAAATTTTTAATATTTACATTATAATATTATAAATTACTATAAATTATATAATATATAAAAATAACATAATATATAATAAATACAGAAATGGGTCGAGCTAGGCTCAAGCATTAGATGTTCAAGCTTGAACCCAATCTATATTTTAAATGGGTTTATTTTTTTGTTCAAGTCTACAATATTTTTATCCAAAATCACCCAAATTTCATGCGAAACTTTAGGCTTTGATCAGTAATTCAACCTACAAATAAGTCTAATTTAGATAACCCATATTATTTTATTTAATATTTAATATTTATGAATATATCATTTACTTTTATTCTATTAAAATTTTAAGGCTTAATATAACATTTTGTACCTGAACTTGGTATTTTTTTCTAATTTGGTGCCTAAAACTTTTTGTTGCCCAATTTGATACTTGAACTTGGCTTTTTTTTCCCTAAATTGGTATCTAAATTTATTAAATGTTACACAAATTACGCAAAACACTAACAATATTAATTTTTTTTGTTATGGTACAAAAATATTGCCAATATTAAAAGAAATTAATGTTAAAAAATAGGTATTGAGCTATGCTTAACAAATTAATATTAAATAAGAAAAAAAAATAAGAATCCAAATTAAAAAATTTTCATTATTTTTAATTAATAAAATAATTATTAGTTAATTAAAACTAAAAGTAATGGAACATATGAAATATAAGAAAAAACATTATATCATCTGTCACATGTCGATCATTCATTGGTTATTTTTGCTATCTCATAAAAAATAACATTGTTAGTATATTGGAATAATTTGTAAATGTGTGTCAAGTTCAAGTACCAAATCGACCAAAAAAAAGATTAGATACTAAATTAAGAAAAAAAGTAAAATTTAGGTATCAAATTAAAAAAAAGAGTCAAATTCAAATACCAAATATTATATTAAACCAATTTCTAAACATAAACTGCTTAATTGTAACATAATTTTCAGTGTTCATGTTATAGGATTGTACAATGTAAATTGCTAATGTACATTAAAAAAACAATACAAACGGATCGATTTAGAAACCTTTAAAAGGTTAAGGGCTAGTTTAGTATTGTTTTTAAAAAGTGTATTTTAAAAGTACTTTTGAGAAATGTTTTTGGGAAGTTTTGTGTAAAATTTAAGTGTTTACTATTGCTATCAAAAAGTAATTTTGATAAATAAAATATCTATTTTAGACATGATATTATAAAGTAACAAATATGCATTTAAATAATGTTCAAATAATTAATATTATGATATTTTAGCAAGAATATAAAAATAATTTATTATAACTTATTGTTAATATTTTAATATATAATATTAATTTTAAATATTTTTAAGTAATTAATATTATTTATTAAATTTAAATAATCAGAAAACAACTAACCTAAAAGAGAAGAAAAAATGAACAACTTGAAGAGAATAATAAGAAAAGAAACTTACCGGTGGAGGAATTAAAAGAGTAACAAAAGAGAAGAGAACCATAGGAAAGAAAAAATGAGTATTTTGACGTGCCTTTTGGAGAAGATAAACTGATGTTAAAAATGTAAATAGCAATGAAAGCACTTTTTGGCTGAGGAAAAAGTTAAAATTTTCAACTTTTTCATATGCCAAAAAATACTTTTTTTAAGTTGAAATTTTTATTCAATCAATATTTGTTTGGCAATACTTTTAGGTGAGAAGTGATTTTTGAGGGAAAAATCTATCTCAAAAGCACTGCTGAACGGGACCTAAGTTGGGTAATGGCCAAATTTTTTTTCTCTTTAAAATTTATTCAAGTCATCCTCAAAACTTATTTTATTATTGAAACAATATTGTTTTTATGTATTATAATTAAATTTAGATAAAATATTTTAGTTATTTATGTTTGAAATGTTACGTTATCATATTGTAATATTTTAGTTACTGAACCGTTAATTACTGTTAATGGTATAACGGTAAGCTGACGTGACACATTAAATCATCATTTCAAACAAAAAATTAGGTTAAATTATACAATTGGTCTTCAAATTTTTTCATTTTGAGCAATTTAAATTTTTTTCTTTTATTTTCTTTATTTTTCATTCTCTTCTGCTTCTCTCTTTGTTTTTTTACCTTTTCAATTTCTTTTAACATATCAGGAAGCCGAATTGGCAGTGAAGAAAGAAGCATAACATGGGTTGATGGGTTTTAGTTATTGTAACACCTTGAAAATTTCTACAGTAAGATATTATCCTTAATATAGTAAAATAAGGAAATAAAGTAACAAGAAGAGGAAAAATTGAGTTATGTCACTGGGAAGTATATTATGATATATTGATTCAAGAAAGGACTAAATTGTAAAAGTGAGAAAAGTTTTGTAGCCCAATAGTAAATACTCAAAAATTAAAGGATTAAAGTGTAAATATGAAAAGTTGAATGACTAATAGTGAAAATATTTTAAGGGTGGAATGATCTAGAAACCAAGGAAAATTGATGAATTAGGACCAAATTGAATAGGTGAAGAATTATGAGGGACTAAATTGCAATTTTACCAAATTAAGTGATGACTCAAGAATGGAATTTTAAAAAATCACTAAGGGAAAAATGATCAATTGGAAGAGAGAGAAATCTAGAGACAATGATGATGTTGGAGATATTTTAGATAAAATAAATAAATAAATATTAGTTTATTAATACTTTAAATTGATTTTTAAATAATATTTTATTATTTTATTATTATTTTATTTAGTATATATAAGGAAAGAAAGATGAAGAATCATCATATTTTCTTTCCCATGCAAATCAACATGAGAGAGGAAGAAGAAAATAAGTTTTCTTTCTTTACAATTTAGTCCTTCTACCAAAAACTCATTGTTTTCACCTACAAATTGAAAGAATTTTCATAGCCATCAAGAGAGAAAGATAGCAAGGAGATGATGGGAGCAAGAATATCAAGTTGGATTCAAGAAACAGAAGCTGAAGGAGAGAGAAAAATCAAGTTAAAGATTGAAGTCAATAAGAAAATGTAAGAACATCAATATTTCAATATATTTTTAAGTTTAATATTGTTGAAAAAACATGGAATTGATGTTGATTTGGAGTTTTCTTATATATGGTCTTATATTTTTGTCATGTTAGTGAAGAGAAAATAAGAGAAAGTAATGAAAAATAGTGTAGAGAAAGAAAATAAGGGTGTTATAAACATGGTAAATAATACATTGCGCTAAAACAGTTTTAGACAGCAGCAATAGTCTAAATTTGAAAAATCACCAAAAATTGTGGGAATCAAATTAGAGATTAAATAAAAAAATGAAATTAAAGCTTATTTAGTCTAGATTCTTATAAAAGAAGCGGTGTAAAAAATGAAATTGTAAATTGTGAGATATAGTAAATTTTGTGAGATAAGGTCAGAATGATTTCGGGTTCCTCTGTTCTGACTTTGGAAAATCATAAAAAATTGGAAAAAAATAATTAGGGGCTTAAATTTATATGATGAGTCTATTTTCAAGAGAAATAAACGGGAACATCATTTGAATTATGTACAATGAGATAATTAATTTTTAGTTAAGAAGGGTCGGAATTGTCAGACAGCAGAATAAGGGTGACTTTAAAGAATAAACTGTACTTATTGACTAAACCAAAAATTCTGAAAATTTTATGGTAATAAGATACATAAGTCTAGTTTCATGGAAAATCAGCGGATCTTAATTTTGAGTTTTGTAGCTCAAGATATAAATAATTTAGTGACTATGACGCAAATGGACAGTTTTGAATATACATATAAGTAAATAGTGAAATTATTGATATTGTTATTTGTAGCATGTTATATAAATTAAGGATGTGGAACGGAGAGGAGGAGGAGGAAAATATGTATGGCTACTCATCTAGCATGGCTAATTTGCATATTTTAGGCTCAGGGACTAAATTGAATAAAAGTAAAACTTTATGGGTAATTTTGTAAAAATGTTAGAAATGACCAATTTGCATGAAATGGATTATTTTATCATTTAAAATTACAAAAATTAATGAAATTATTAATTTAGCTCAAGATCGGGGAAAAACATGTTTTAAGGATTAAATTGAAAATTGTTGAAATTATGGAAAATTCTGATATTTTATAGAATTCATGGGTTGTTATCAATTTGTTTGAGAATAACAGCTGGAAATAAGGATTAAATTGCAAGAATTTTATTTTTTTTAGCCTAAGGATGAAATCATCATTAATTAAAAAGTTTAGGGGTAAAATGGTAATTTTGTTTAGAGCATCAATTGAATGTATTAGAACATGAAATAAATGAAAACGACGATCAAATTTCTTTGTAAAGATCCGGATGACTCGAATACGAGACTTGAATGTGAAAAAAAACGATATCGAATTAATGAAATTATAAACATGAACAAGTAACGAGGTAAGTTAGTGTAACTTGAATTGTATTTTTAAATGCATGAAATATCAATATAATGAATTACTTGATTTATGTTTATGAAGAAATGACAAAAGAATAATATTTATCATGACATGTAAATAAGTGATTATCTTTGATACGTTGATACAAGGAAATTAATTAAATTGAGACGAGTAATAAATTCAAGTACAACATATTGAGAAAAATAAGTACGTTAAGAGACAATATGTTTGATTTTAATTGGTTCCAAATATGAACGTTAGATGAAATGAAATATCTGATAAATAAATCGGTAACTCCGGTAATGCTCTGTAACTCTATTCCGATGACGGATTCGGGTTAGGGGCGTTACAGTTATAGACAATGATGGCTTTAGACTTCCTGCCTTTTTCTTCGCTGTCAATTCAACTTTCTGATATGTTAAAAAAATAGAGAATGTGGAAAAACAGAGAAAGAAACAAAAGATAATGGAAAATAAAGAAAAGAGAGAGAGGAAATTTTAAAGAATATAAAAGAAAAGAATTAAATTGCTTAAAATAAAAAAAAAGACAAAGATCGATTATATAATGTAACCTAAAATTTTTGTTTGAAATGATGATTTAATGTGCCACAACAGCTTACCGTTAACCGTAATTAACGACTCAGTGACTAAAATGTTACAACATAATAATGTAAGTGACTAAAACGTAACATTTCAAACATAAGTGACTAAAATGTAATCTAAGGTAAACAAAAGTTATCATGAATGTAATTTAGCTAAATATAAAATTACGGAATTTAATTTACAAAATTATTGTCCAAGACTCGATCAATTTCCTCTATTGGAAAGAAAGAGCTTCATCCTGTTATTGAAGCTTTATCAGCTCGAAAAAGATTTGTATTATTCAGGTAATTTCTTCATTCAATAATTTCTTTCTCCAAGTCCTACAGTTTCCTCTCAAAGCAGTGTGATGGTAATACCAATGACATTACATATCTAAAATCTAATGGATATACATTGATTTAAATTACAACAAGAAGTAGCTTCTGCATTATGAACCCTATATATAGAAACATACGTATTAATAATACATGTGAATTGCCAACAAGTAGTTGGGTGTAATAGTAAGACACATTACACTCTCAAAGGAGGACTCAGATTCGAATCTTGAAGATGGCATTGTTGAGAGAGACAGTTACAAACCGCGAACATGGACAATAAAACAGAGGTGAGTTACATGTGAAGTTCAACTGGAACAAACAGGGGGAAAAAATAAAACAAACTTTCAATGCCAATCGAAAACTGGAAAAAATGTTGAGTGGCAAAGCACTAGTTCATGCACGAAGCTCAGCTCTCTTTCAAGGAACAATCAATGGATGCCTCAATTCCTCTTGTGAAGCTCTTTTGAAATAGGCATACAAGGCCAACTGGACTGTCCCCAGTACTGTTCCAATCCCATTGGGAGCCTGTATCAACACCACACAACATTTTAGAACAATATTTAAATGGTTACTGAAGGAAACTCTTCAGGGATTTTCAACTCCTTCAATAGAAATCTTTAAAATGTTATTCATATGAAATTGACGGATCCCTTAATAAGTTTAGTATTATTTTATATTAAGGTTTATCTCTCAATAGCCGCACAAGATTCCTCATTAGATCGAACTGTGCATGATACAAAGCTACCTATCAAGGAGACGTGAGTGTCATGCGCTTGATAAGATTTAAACCCTTAGATAAAGGGCAAGGGTTCAAATCCTATTAAGCATGTGACACTCACCTTCCATTTCTAGATGGCCATGCACCACACACAGTTCGATTTGAGGAAATGCTCTCATTCCATGAACTCTATAAAGCTATCAAAAGAGTTAACAAACCCCAACTTTAAGACAATATCGAACTTGTTGAGAGATTCACTGGCTCCAGACGAGTAACAACTTTTCCTAAATAAATCGAAAATCTCTCAACAAAAACCAAGATTTGGTGGACCATAGATGAATGAATCGTGCTTAAGCAATCCATATACAAAGAAAGCTAAACTCATCAAGAATGTTGCCAGGGAGAGTGAAAACGGCATGTACTCGACGCTTTTCATTTTGATCACCAAATTCTGCCATATGAATGTTGAAACAAGAACATGAATGAGAAGGGATTCCGGGTTCTAAAACATAGAAGAAATCCGAATGGAACTTACGATTATGAGCAGGGGAGAAGCAAACATAGAAATCAAAGACGCGACGCTTAAATATCCGATGAAAAGTTGCCGTGACGATGAGTCCAAGAACTGGAGGCTCACGAAAACTATCGAAGCAAACACGGCGAAAACCGATACCAAGAACCCCAACATCTTCAGCTGCAAAGCACAAACATCATAAGATTAAAGATCATTTTGCAAATGGGAAAAGGTTAATAGTTCTTTTAGAAAGTTACCTTCATTGGCTTTGTAGCATATGCAATGAAAATGATGATGTAAATCAACTGAAAAATAGCTCCAATGGAATTGACAGTTGCCACCAAGATAATACCAGGAGATATAATGGGGAACCCATACCAGAGGCAAATCAAACAGTTCAAAAGAGCATATATGTATGGCATCCCTGAAAATTGTTCTGTTGATCCATTTCTGATTATTCTCCTAAATGTTGGTCTAAAAAAAACCAACGAAACAAATGTCAGTAAAAACAAGCCTTGTATCAGCTTTTTTTTTTTTCAGTGTGCAAATAAACTTACATAGGTGACAAGAACAGCCCAAAAGCAAAGATGTTACCTGCAAAATTTTTTAAAATCAACACAGATTAACAAAGTGCAGGACTGAATTTGATTGTTTCATTTGATGAACAAGAAAAAAGAAACCCTTAACCCAGAAAATCTTTATCTATTTCGAAGGCATCAAATTTCAGTACATAAGTTCAAAGTTTCCCCATCATGCATATTACAAATAATATGAACAGCTCTTAAGCTTAATCAAAATCAAAGAGGAAAGCTTGAGAAGCTATAGCCTACCTGCAATACCAGCTGCATCACTGCAAACTTCATAAACTGAAGATATTATTGTTAACGACATTTGCAAACCTCAAAATATCTTTCCTTTTTTTTTTCTCTCCCACTAATCTTGCTTCTCCCCACTTATTTAGCTTCTGGTTTATATAAGACTCAGCTTGCTGAATGCTGATCACTTGTAAACCACATAAATAAATTTAGTTTAAATACTTAGGAGGTCCCTGTATTATAGGGACTAGATCAATTTAGTTCCTGTATTTTTTCAATTGCAAAAAAATCATTTACAAAATCACAAAAGCTTTAAAAATATTAACCCCTTTAATGATAAACGGTAAATATTAATTTTATTCCCATTTGACTTTATCTGATTTTTTTTAATAGTATGAAATTAAATTAAACTGTTAATAAATGACTAATTTGATTAGGCCCCTATAAGAGAAGGACCTCTTTGATATATTCACCAATAAATACATATAAGCTTTCTGAATTCTCCATGTGGGTTATAATTTAAAACCACTAGTTTTGATTGCCAAATTGGTTTTGTCTTTGCGTGTTTGAGCAGTGTTCACAAATCACAAAATTCTTCAATATACAGGGGTGAGGCAGAGCAGCCTGTCTTGCTCACCAGGTCACTTTGAGTTAACTCGTAAATAGTAAAATTATTTTTTTAAATGAAGTAAACCTGGTTCATGATTGATTCTTACCGAGTCATTGTCAATCAGTTAAAAAAACAGCTCAGCCTGGACTCACTTTTCACAGCCATAAACACACTAGTTTACTTTCTGGTACATATGTTCACAGCAATTAAGTGATATCATTTGATGAACTCATGTTTTCATGCAAATCAAACCCCACACACAGAGAAAAGAGAGGATATATTTGTTTCTCCCCTCATAGTAGAGAAGGTAGATAAAATATATGGTGTAGAATCAAAATCAAGGTTAGTGGTGGTGTAGGATGGATTATAGACACAGATTCAAGTAAAAGTCTTCAGCAGGCTGCCAAGCTCTCCTTGATGTGACCCTTTTCAATATGTCGCTGTATATTTATGTAAGCCACATTTATAAGATATTCATATCTCTTTTAACTCACATGCATAATAATTTCAATAAAGGTTTAATGACAAATTTAGTCACTAGCATTTTTATGTTTTGTTAAAATGGTCCTATTTATATCTTTAAGCATTTTTTGGCTATCAACTTTTTTTTTAAACTGTTTTTTCTAACAGATTTGATGAAAGTACTATTAAAAAAATTAGCGGGGATGAATTATCTAAAAAAAAATTTTCAAAATGGATGCGTACATTTGTTTACTGAGAGGTTTCAAGAAGATAATTAATAAATCAAACCGAAAATACTGAATTGAATGTGGGCATTCATTTTAAAACTATTTTTAGATAATTATGTTTAATTACGTTTACATGAACTATTTATTTATTTTATTATTTTCCACATGTAATTATTTTATTAGGTTATCTAAGTAATTAATTATATCTTATTAAAAATATTTCACATATCAAATTTCACATCATCCCCTTAACTTTTTTAATAGCACTTTTATCAAATTTGTTAAAAAAAACAATTTGAGAAAAAGAAAAAAGATTGATGATTAAAAAAGACTAAAAATACAATCAATATCATCTTGGTAAAATATATAAATATTAGTGGTCAAATTTATCATTACACCATTTTTAAACTAAAAGGTAGAAGGATACATAGGTATTCCAGTTGCATCAGCTACGACGAGGGGAGTCATAAAACTGGGCATGTTTGAATACAAAATAATCCAATTTGCCCCATTACAAGCATCCAAAAATAAATCAAAATGAAAGCTACTACCCTTCCTAAAAAAGGCATCGACACAACGATTTCGTTCTCGAAAGATATGGAGAATTTGGACCACTCAGCATAGTCCTGCAATCAGTCACAATGGGATCATGCAACAAGTTGTCCATTCTTAAATTCTTAATGCAACTAAGCATTAACTTCAATAATAAGTTTTAATATAGTAAGTTGCTTGGCAATGGTGAGGCTAATGCGGAGCGCCTAAAGTTCTGCTACCTTACTTGTATTAGTGCCTAAGAATCGATGATAGCCTGAAACCCCATGGTCGTGCTTGTGTCGAATGATTGCTTCAGCCAGCAGGTCCGGGATTTCCAATGGAAGACCCGTCAGGATTTAACTCATACCATCCTGTGGCCCTTTGACCGTAATGAAGGAGGGATGAAAATGCTATTTAATGTTATAACAGAGACTAAAGTATTCAGTCGCAGCAAAGACGCGTTTTGAATGATGGAATCTTGACAGGAAGGGCAATTAAAGACTGAAAATCTAGTTAAAAGATTGACAAATGTGGTTTTCAATAATAATCTAACAGGAGAATAGGGGCTAAATCTATAGTATAAGATTAATAATTGAATTTAATTAAATGAATTTAATTGATAATATTTGCGTTCGACTAAAATTTTAAAATTGGAGAAGAAATAAACTAAAATCAATCAAATTAAAATATAAAAACTAAATCAATAACTTTACCAAAGTACATGTACTAATAGTAGAATTTAAGTAGAGGTGCTTATGAGCTGAGTTGAGCCTAAGCATGATATTAACATACTTTATATTTTTTTAAGTTTAGACCGGCCCGAAACATGAGTTAAAATTTTCACTAAACCCGCCTACATTACAAAAAATTAATATAAGCTTATTTTAAACCTGCACGTATTATTTTTTGAAAAAGATTTATTTTATTTTAATATTTAATAATATTTTATTTATTAAATTTTTTATATAATTATCTTAACATTATTTTAACTTTTATATTAGAGTATAATATATATAATTAATATAAATTTATATTTTAAATATATTCTAAATTACATAATGTATCATACTATAAAATATTATAAACTTAAAAACTAATGAATTTTAAGAGAGACCGGTGGCTTGGGCCATGAAGAGCTTAGTAAAAATTCCCACATTTGATCATGGGACCCATCAAATCATCCCACCATTTTTTCCCGCCCAAAATTTGGGACAATATTGGGTTCTTCTTCTTTGGTATCTCAAACAATTTCTCTTTATTTCTCTGTAAATATGATGTTAACAGCGCAAGATTAAGGCGCTGGTCTTTCACTCTCTATTGTGAAAAGAATAACAGGGATGGGAATACAAGGGCTTTTGCCTCTATTGAAATCGATTATGGTACCAATCCATATCAAGGAGCTTGAAGGCTGTAGCGTAGCTATTGACACCTATTCTTGGCTCCACAAAGGAGCCTTGTCTTGCAGCAATCAGCTCTGTAAACGATTACCCACCTCCAGGTTCCTCTCTTACTTTCCAGCTTTCTTTTCTTTTTATCCCCTATAAATGCACAGCCATTGACTATCAATTCATAGGTTGCTCGTTGGGGATTTTAAAGTTTTGGATGAAATGGGTTAATGGGTATTAGTTGAATGATGGTTTTTTTTTTCATTAGGTTGCCTCAGGCAAGTGAAAAATATGGAGATTGTATCAATCTGGGTAATTTGGGTGATGTGTTTTCCTTTTAGAATATTCAAAAGTATGCCTCTTTTCTTTTCTTTATTTAATTCTGATGTTGAAAAGGTTGGATTTGGGAGTGATATTTTGGTTTCTGATTTCAGTTTGCATTTCTTTTATTCAGGGAAGTTTAAAGTAAAACAGAAATGGGTTTTCTGCATTTTATCGTTTTGTAAAATATTTTGTATTGTTCCAACAATCAATGGATATAATAAGTGAATTCAGTTTATTAATTGTAAAAAGAAGAAGCACAGCTTAGTTCACCTTGTTTGGTGACAAATGACCAAGGAACAGGCAGATGAAAGAACTGTTTTTTCTCTGATTATATCCGTTCTAATGTGTGTGCATGGTTCTCTGATACTCTAGGCACATTGAGTACTGTATGCATAGGGTAAATTTGCTGCGACATCATGGTGTTAAACCAGTTCTCGTCTTTGATGGAGGTCTTCTTCCAATGAAGATTGAGCAAGAGAACAAGCGTGCAAGGTATGTTTGATATCTTTCCTTTTTTTTCTTTTTCTGAAATGCTAAACCTGATTTAGGTTATACCAAATATATGAACCAGTCTTGCTTTGGTATCCAGCTAGCAAATTAATAAGCTATTTAAGAAGTTATAGTCCTAATTATATGGCGTTGTTCTTTTATGTCAGCTGACTGTCCACTTTAGGTGTCAACTATCAAATTATGTATTTAACTTGCATTTTATATGCTTTAGTTTGTGTGTAGCTCTGCTTCACTTCTCAGGAGCTGTTAAAGTTGTTCTTACAATCATTCTTGCTTTCACGGTCGAAACTTTGGGTCAGATTGATCCATGGAGGTTGATAGTGAATTTTAGATAGGTATTGTTACTTGAAATAAGTTGTTCTTGTTAATAGTTCTTGCTTTCACACGGTCAAAATTTTCAGTGACATTGACCATGGTTGTATGATAAGCTTGAAATCAGAAGTTTAAATAGGCATTTCTTGAGACCTCTGTGAGATAAGTTATGTTCTTTCTTCATTCAAAGTGATTCATACGAAAAAGTTATCTTATCTGAGGTGCACTGTGATGTTCACAGTACATGAATGCTTCCTATTCATGCAACTAAACTGCTAAAAGTGTCTAATTCAGAATGTACTACAAACTCAACCTGGCTCTTTTTGGAGCTTTATTGTGATTACCCTCTCTAGTCTCAATAGTTTAGATGCTAGGGGGTATGATTTACATTGACTCCATTATTGGTTCTTTTGAATTGTTGATCTTTTAGTATGGTCTAAAGAACTGTTCCATGCCTCATAAATGCAGGGCAAGGAAGGAAAATCTTGCACGAGCAGTTGAACATGAGTCATGTGGGAATTCTGCTGCTGCTTATGAGTGCTACCAAAAAGCTGTTGACATTTCACCTTCAATTGCACATGAACTAATCATGGTAAGTAACAAATTATAAAAGAGGTCCTGTTAGATTTTCTGGAAGGAATCAATCTTAAACAGTCCTTTATGTTATACTGTTGTTTCTTTGTCAACATGGTTGTCTGTGGAAGGTCTTGAAGCGGGAGAATGTTTGTTATGTTGTGGCACCTTATGAGGCAGATGCACAAATGACTTTCTTGGCCATTAGCAAACAGGTTGATGCAGTTATCACCGAGGATTCTGATCTTATACCCTTTGGCTGTCCTAGAGTGAGTTGCGTAGCTATTGGTTTTTTTTCAGCTTCATACTACAGTTTCTCCAATGTTGACAAGGATTTATTTTATTTTATTTATTGTATTAATCTTTAAGATTTTGAAGGGATATGATTCTTTATCTAATGCAGGTTATCTTTAAAATGGATAAGTTTGGGCAAGGTGTTGAGTTCAAGTCTTCCATGCTACAGCAAAACAAGGAGCTAAGCTTTGCTGGATTCACTAAACAGATGCTGCTTGAAATGTGTATCCTAAGTGGTTGTGACTATTTGCATTCACTGCCAGGAATGGGGCTCAGAAGGGCCCATGCACTTATGAAAAAATTCAAAAGTCATGACAAGGTGAGTACCATCGTGAATGCTCTCAATACATTGAGTATCTTTAACAAGAGAAAGTGATGGTAAAGTCTTCTAATATTTTCAAGCATTTCCTGCATATCTTCTCTTTGATTATACTAATTCTTCTTGTCTCTGTTAGGTGATTAAGCACCTGAGGTACAGCACTGTTTCAGTTCCTCCGTTGTATGAAGAATCATTCAAGAAAGCAATATTAACATTTCAGTGCCAACGAGTCTATGATCTGATCACAGAAGATATTGTGCATTTATCTGACATATCTGACAACATTGGTGATGATTTGGACTTTTTAGGCCCATATCCTTAAGAAACCATTCTATCAGTTAAAACTTTTTTTATTACTCCTTTTATTGAGAAATGTTTGATAAACCTTAATTTGGAATACGCTGATACCCCAACAAATAGCTCAAGGCATAGCAAGAGGTGATCTTGATCCATTTACTCAAATGCCATTTCAGGTAATTGTTCTATCTACTTTCTGAATTCTATATTGCTTCTTTCATCATTTCCACTAATTAGAGTTTACTCCTGTATCCTTGTTCTTCTTTAACAGGCTGTAAGTGATAGTTCTCAGCTGGCACTTGATAGAAATTTACGGCTGAAAAGTTTTAAACCCGAGAGTGAAAGAAAAAGGCTAGATTTGCCTGTGCAAAAGAACCTCCTGACCAACTATTTCTGTATCCTTGATGTTACTTTCTCTTAGCTTTGATTTATATCATATTTACGGTAAAAATACATTATTGACTCTGAGTGAGCATTTTTCAGTTATCATTAAGCAGTCTAGTTTTACCATTAACGGAACGGGGACATCTTCCCATGGAAGAGATTTCTTCCTCTGGCATTTTAATAGTCTCTTATGAAAATTAGACAGTTTATATTCTCTGCGTTAAACGCTGCTTATATGACCTTCCTATGTGTCTATTCTTTCTGGCAAATTAGGCATTTTCCGGTGTCCTCTGTACTATGTATCTGATTATGCATCTGATAACTTTTCATGTTCTAAGAGATCCTATTCAATTCTTCCAAAATATGGCACGGTCTATATAGACTTTCGGAAAATGCGGAGTTAAATTATTTTTATAAATGTATGAAAGTGTCCTAGCCAAATATTTATATAAAGTGATTGTTAATAGTTATATCTAATTGCCTTTCTCGCCATATATTTCATCAGGGTGATTCTTCTGTCTTTATTTGTATATGATTTGTTCCTTAACAAATGAAGGCCTTGCATCTGTTGAAGCAAAAAGAAACTTCAAGGCCCCTCGAGTATCACCTAAGCATTCAAGTCCGGTTGCTAATTCTTCTACCAGTCCTGAGTCTGACAAAGACATTACTGTGGAAGATGGTTCTTGCCAAATTGATACCCTGTTTTCAGCCTCTCCTGACTTCAAGAATACTAACAGCATTGTGAGTGACGCAAGTGAGAGTTACATTTAGTTTATTTTAATAGTTGTAAATTTTTTTATGCTTTATGCCTCAATTTCTGCAGGAAGAAAATGGTTTCATTACCAAGCTCCCTGAGTATTCAGAATCTTCAAATCCTGGTAAGCATACATGCCTGATAAATTTATAATTTTACCAGGTGTTAATGCTTACTTTGTGCATTCATAGATATAGAAGCCAAGGTGGATACAACGAGAAGCCCTGACCATGTGTTGCCACTAGAATCTGACTGGCCAACGATCAGACCTCCTACAGCTTCAGACAAAGAGCATGATAATAACACTGTCCCAGATGCAGCTAAAAGCAAAACAATAGCAGATAGCAGAAAGGGCATTGTAACAAGTCGTTACTTTCAGAAGAAGCAAGTCGACATAAATGATCAGGAAGATAAACAAGGAAAAAATTGTTGCAGGGGTGGTATTACCAATCAGTTTCCTGAGACTGGCAATCTTGATGGTTATGGGAATACCTATTCTAAGGGAATGGCTTCAAAAAGGAAGAACTCCTTTGAATATGTTGAAACAGTCAGTGTTTTCACTTTATTTTTTCGGGTTTCATAATTCATTCAACTTTTTCTTGTATTTCTTGATTAAGTTAATATTCTTTTACAGGAAAATGTGAATCCCAAGCAAATCTACACTGATGCATCCTGTGATGGTAACGGTAAGTATTAATCATAATGGCTCTTAATGAACCATACATTTCAAATTTGGTTTACTAGTTGATATAGAAGTTTCTTTTTTGGTCACGGTGAATCCGACTAATAAAACACCAATTTTCATTTCAAATCAATTAGTCAACAGCCTTGCATGCTTATATTTTGTTGGAATTGATACTCATTTTTCTATTACTATTCTTTCTTTCCTCCCTTTCCCATCAAGCGTGTAATTTTAGTTCTAATTTTTGTATCATTTTCTCATTCTGTTTGCTTAGGAGCCTTATTTATTTATGCCAGTGTGCTAAAGTCGAAAATACAGATTTATATTGCTTGATTACATTGCTTGCTTTCACTGAATGTAAACTGCTCTTGCTTAGTTCGAAATTTATATGGTTGTCATGGTCCAACTTTGGCACAAAGGTGAAGAGTTTTTACCTGTTTTTTTATTTCCATTTCTAGCTGATTGTGGTCCTAATCTTGAAACATTTGGGGAGACAAAAACTGGAGAGGCAAAATTTGGATCCAACATTTCACATTTAGGCCGTTATTCTGACGTAGCAGAGAAATCCATGGAAAGATTTGTTTCAGTAATATCATCATTTAGATTTTCATCACCCGGTTCTCGTGCTAGTGGTCTTCGAGCACCTTTGAAAGATGCTCGGAACACATGTAACAACAGGTAAACGGAGTTAAATCTTTATCCTACAGAGAGTTACATTTTTAAAGGTTATATTCCTAGCATTCGTAAGTTAAAACTTGGTTTTATCTATTGTTAGGCCATCTGCTGCTGTGGATTTTAACCAGTTTGCTTATGTTCCAAAAAACAAGAAGGCCAAATTAGCATCGCGTAGATTTTGAGTTTTGGTCATATTTTTAGCAGAAGTACCAAACTTTGCAATGGCTAAGCGGTCAAATCTTTGTTTTCCCAACAATAGTTAAAAGACCGTTCATCCGTATAAATTGTATGTGACATTCTTCACCTTCATGCCTGTTACTTATAGCTCTTTCCCTTACAATGGTTTTCGTATTTAAAGATCAAGGGTTTCATCCTTTCAGGGTACTCATGATTTTGGACTGCCGAGGACTTTAAACGAATTACAGCCAGCAGGATATCGAGTTTTCAAGAAAAAAAGATGTTAACTTGTACCATCCCCCCCCCCCAACCCGCCATTTTCATTTATATAGAGCTACTGACTGAAGAAATTGCCAACAACATTGGTTTTGTAATTGTTATTTTTCATTAAAACTGCATTCTTGGCAAATATGATAACCGTACATTTTTCATATGTTGGTGACTAGTGTAAAGGGGCCGTAGAGCCAGACGTGAACTTCAGGTTTTGGTGGTTCTGTTCTATTCAAGCGGTGGCTATTTGGTAGCGTGTTATAATTGAGAACATGTTAATAGGTTGTTATGAAGTAGGCGGGGTACCTGTTACACCACGATAATGACATTCACTGGGAAAAGTTCGGCACTTTGCCCATATAATATTAACCAGCAATTCAAGCTAGCAGCCACTTAGATCTACATCGCATTACGTATTGCAGGAAATTAAGAGTTGGCAGTGGGAAGTTCAAATTAAACATGCTTACCGAGAAGCAAACTCGATGGCAGGTTTCATGGCTATGAGTGTGGATCCGGGTATAAAGTATTTTGAGACTCCTAGAGGCATATATGGACTATTCTAATAAGCGACACCATGGGGATTACTAAGAGAAGATCTTGTGTTCTGAAATTTGATAGCTAAGTTTTTAGCTTCCTTCTTTAAGAGAAAAAAAAAATTTTTTTGTTAAGTAGGAAGTTAGGAATCAATCACTTTACCTACAATTTTTTTTTTCTCGGAATGATCATAATTTAAAATTATATAACTTAAAATCATTTTAATTCCAGGCTAAAAAAAACCTTAATTGGTAAATTATTATAATTTGAATCCAAATTGGCCCTAAACCGGAAATGGTTCGAAATTTTTTTTATTTTGAATTCATCCAATACCAGTCCAACCTCTAATTAAAATTTTTAATTATTTAGTTTGTGTACTTTTATTTTTAAAAATTTAGCCGCTCTACTTTTTAAATTTCAAAATTCAAATTCAATTATTAATATTGTTAAAATTATTTTGTTGAATATAAGTTCATTACATTTTTTAGTTAAAACAGTATTAACAATTGAATCTAAATTTTAAAATTCAAAAGTAAAATATTTATAAATAATACAAAAACTTATAACATATTTTAACTTTTAAAATAATTTGTATCCATTTAATTCATCGTCATCACAAATTTAAATAACCATGATAATAGCATATCCTACTAAATTAAAGGCAATTGAAGCATCCGATGATACTCTCAAATTTGCATCAACCCCAATTATATTTTGACATCTTTAAAAAATAATAATAAGTAATTACAAATAATTAAACTGAAATCCGATTTCAAATTTCATACATACCCACCATTATAACAATTTTTTCTTTAAAAAAAAAAGACAGTTCAAAAATATTTTGCATGCATGTTTAGGTACGCAAATTGTTTCCCTCAAGAAATAGAAACCTTAGCTGATCAGCCGCTTATAACCTTTACAAATCATCAGAAAAAGGCCAACTATTAAAAAGTTTTCGATTGATATTCATTCTTGTTATACAATAGCGGTCACCAGCTTGAATTTTAAGTATGATCCGGGTCGCCTAGGCACCCTTGATAAGTCCCACTAATTAAGGGAAGACCGTGGTCTTAATTCGCATATATTCAAGGAGCTCGTAGAAGGGAGATCACGTAGTCTGGTAGGTGACCTAGAGTGAAACACGTGTCCAGCATGCTTGAAGTTCGCTTAGAATGTCAGTTCTAGGAATAGTGGGGTCAAATTATGAACAGTAAAATCATGTCGTGAAAAGTAAGAATATGTATAAATACCAGAATGTTCCTATTAATAATATACAAGATAAAAGTACTCAATAATTCTAAAATTTAATAATTTTAAGATTCAAATCCTTGTATTAAATAACCCATTTTGGCAAACCAAAGGGATAAGGATGGTAGCATCATCCAAGTCTATCTAAAAACTCCATTTTCCACCATTGTTATGTTTTTAGTCGATGAAGGAAATGGACACAATTATAATGGTACGTACAAAAGAAAAAGTCCTAATCAAAACCTTCACGTTAAAGTATATTTAAAAAAAAAAAACAAAAAAACAAGCAAAGGGTTCCTCATAGTGCAATCCAATAATATTGAGTAACCCAAATAACAAGAAATGCTTTGCAACACGTATCTCTCTCTCTCTCTCTATCTGTTTTTAATGTTAAAAATTTCCTCTTTCTCTTTATCTTTTTAACTTAACTTAGCTGATGACCATACAAAATCATTAAGGGTATCTCTTTTTTCTTTCTTTCTTCTTTTGGAGTACATGATAGCTATGTTTTCCTGAAAACTACTTCTTGGAATATAATTACATGTAGGTTTTAATTAGCTGCTTACATATCGAAGGTTTATCCTTGTGGAATTGAAAAAGCATCTTGTGGTAGCTAAGCTTTTGTAGATTTCTTTCGTTTTCTGGATACTGGAAGTTGTTTGAATATGGGGTTTGTTTATTTCTTTTTTTCCCTTTTTCTTTACACTTTTTCTTCAAGATAAGTCAAATGGGAATCCATAAAAATGCTAGATTTGTCCCTTTTCCTTTTCCTTTTCTAAAACTAGAATATACTATAAAGGGTGAACCCAAAAGAAATTGATTATAAAACTTATCCCTTTATTTAACAAAAATTGAGAGTTTAGTCTATCTACTTTAATATGTCATAACTTTATGAAAATCGAGAAGTTAATTGTACTCTTAAAAAATACGTAAAATTGAACGATTAATTTTTACTAATATGTTTGAATATAAATTGTTGAACTATTAATTTTTTTGATTTTGTACATATAAGTTAATGAATTGTTAATTCTTGTATCAATGATTTAATGGAAAAGTTTAAAAATATTACCAATTGAATTAATTTCTTAATTTTTATAATTAATAAAGTAGACCAAAATTTTAAAAATTTAAGTTAACAAAATAATAAAATTATACTTTCACCCATGATAAAAAAAAAGTTTTAAATGTTTGGTAGTTTATGAGAGGGATTGTGCTTTTTTAATAAATGGTTAGTTTTTTTAAATATTATATAAAAATTTAAAATATATATATTAGGGACGAAATTAGAAAATATTTTTAGGAGATTGAAATTAAATTATAATTTTTATGATGGTAAAAAATATAATTTCACCATTTTAATAGTCTATATCTTTATAATTTTTAAAGGATTAAATCAAAATTTTATATTTTAGGAGTAAAATGAAATTTTACTTTTACTAATTTTAAATTTAAAATTTCTTTAAGGGTTTATATAAAAAAACTTCCATTTTAAAGAGGGCAGAGCCCTTGCCAGCCCTACTAATTTCGCCCATGATATATGTATACTTCTAAAAGAATATTTGTTAAAATTTTGGTTTATTTTAATTTGTTTCAAATTAAATTAGTATCTAATTAACTCATAAATTTAAATTCAATAAAATTTATATATTAAATATAGATATAAATATAATCAAAATTACAAAAGAGAAATAATACACATCCGAATAATTATGTTTAAAATTAACTATTACAAAATATAACTCGAAATTGAATTAATATAAAAAGATAAATACTATTTTATCTTTCAATGAATACTTTAATACACATCACTTTTTTATTGGATCAGATTTTGAATAAATTAGATTTTTCATTACTATAAAATTAATATGATTTAAATATCCAAAAGTCAAAAACTTAATTAAAATTATAATTTTCTTTAAGTAATTGCAAAAAAGAATAGTTTTAAAAAACCCTTTACAACAATTATACCAATAATCTTTTTTATGAAATACCGACAAATTCAGTTCTCACCTACTTGATTTGACAAATTAGATTTAAATATTTAACTTTCTTTGCAAAGTGCAAAATAATCCATTTTGCATCCTAACAACCACACATTTTTAGCTCAACCATTTGTGATTACATATAACACTTTTGATTTAATCTTTTTAGGTTCTAACGTGAATTGAATTTTAATTTAATTAATATCGGTTGCGCTGAAGCGTATTGTCTTTCTATTTATAAGTAAAAAAGAATTATGAATAATTTTATAAAAAAATAAGATAATATATTTTAATGCACTCGAAATAATAATGTCTATACTAATCGAATTAAGACAGAATTGATTAATATTTTTAATTCCTAAAACATGACATATTGGTGTTTTTTTTTTAAGAAAGCAAAATCGACACCAAAGAGAATAAATGATTGAGATAAATAAATTAAATCTATAATTAAGGTTTCATTTTATTAAAATATAATAAAACACAAATCAAGGGTCTGATGAACTCCCACGTGGCTTCGTTGTCGATTTCGTCCCAATCCAATTATTTTTTATATTATTTTCAATAAATTAATTTAGATATATTTTTTATCCATAAATCGTGAACCCGTGGTTCTCAACCAGATTTTCAACCAGAAAGCAAAAATAAAAAATAAAAATAATATGCTGTTGCAATATCTAACTTAATAATGATGTTTTGGTAAATCCTATAATTTTAAAACACAATTATATTTATTTTGTATTTTTTAATTTTTTTCATTTATTAATCATATATTTTAAATCAAATTATGATATGAGATAAAAAACAAAACTTAAAAAGTTAAAATTACACTGATAAAATCAAAAGCACCATTAGTTTTATCATTCTCGAGTTTCTAATAGATTTATAGGAGCATGTCAAAACATTAACTCTGTCCAAATTAGCAGATACCATTTTGGCGATCTAATGTATGACTAGACTGGCCTACCTTGGAATATGTTTAATTACCCAATGCTCAATATTTCGTAGTCGCTATTGAATCTGCCTAACAAATGCTGAGTTCGAATTAGCATGAACTATCTCAAGACTATCAGTTTGAATTAAAATCCCATTCAAACCTCGATCTTGTAGAATGGTCAAATCATTTAAAATACCTCACAACTCAGCGTAAAAAACAAAACACATCCCCAAAAAATGATCAAAACCTAAAAATTCAAAATCAATTAATACTTCAAAAAAGCCTCTAATCTAGGATTTTTTTGTCCATTAAAATATTTATTTATTTATCATTTCATATTTTTCAAAGGTTTTAGATTAATTAGTAAAAAGGGTTCATAATACGCAATTAATTTAGAAGTAATTAGACAAGTTTAACACGTGCATGAACAGTAATTAAAACAAGAAGAGCATGGAATTAGGTAAATGAATGTGATATTAATTAACATGTAATTATAGGGTTCATATAATTTATATAAAGAAAAAGGAACGAATTTATGCTTTTCTTGATATTTTCATGCTTTTTTTATTTATTTTTATAATGAATAACCCCCATTTTGTGGTGTATGTGCATGAATGTGGGAGAAAGTATTGAATTTCATATCTCATATCATCAAAACCCTAGGAAAATTGAACCTTTAACAGAAAATTTCAGCTTTACAGCATAAATGTAAGGCCATCTTTCATCTTTATTCCTTATGAATGCAATAAATTTGTCCATCTATATATAAATTGTCAAATTCTATATGAAGTCCCTATACTATGCATTTTTTACCTATTTAATCCTTCTATTATAAGTTAATAATTTATAGTCTCTTTACTTTGCAAAATATGTATTTTCGGTTTCAAGGTCAAAATTTTCGGTTAGATCTATCAAATAACTTGAGGTGATTTTTTAAACATGTGTTAAATTATATATATATATACCTTAACGTTTTTGTATAATGTTTAAGAAAATGTACGATATTTGTCAAACTAAGGGATGGAGTTAGAAATTTTTTCTAGGTGGCGGAATTAAATTATATATTTTATGAGAGTTAAAATGTAATTTTCCCATTTTATTAGCTTATAGCTTTATAATTTTTCAAAGGGTTAAATTAATTTTCTTTTATTTTGAAGGACTGAGCACAATTTTACCATATACTAGCTTATAATTTTATAAAATTTAAACGGTATATTTATGCCGGTCACCATAGTTTTACAAAGCAAGTCACGCCAAATTATTTGAATAAATTTATGAAAAAAAATCGATTTCATGATTGGAAATACATATTTTGAAAGGTAAAAGAAAAACCCAAATTTATTAAAAATACAAGGACCTCTCATACAATTTTCCTAAATATATAAAGTTTGATTGATCCCAAAATATATGTGAACTTTGCTTTTGTTTCTTTTACTTTGATAGGAGATCCTAAGAGATCCCCAAAAGGGGTTTGTTTGACTATGGTTAATGTGCCTAATTCTCAAATAAAAAAACCATATAAAATAAACAGCAATGGTACACTTAGAAGTTGTCAACAAAACTAAACTAATACTTATCTTTTGTGGAGTAATTAATAAGAATTGTAATCACATGTCCAAATTATTGAGCCTAAGACTCTATCCTACAACAAGTATTAATCAATTAGAAGTTGTGAATTCTATAATATTTTATGTTTTAATATGTTGATTGAGTCTTAATTCAATTGGTATAGATAGTGTTGTCAATACAGGAGTTTATATGTTCGAGTGTGCTGAAGCGCGTTATCCTCTTATTTATAAATTAGGGAGGGCTATGGGTAGTTCTAAGTATTGTAGAAAAAAGAACATATATGATCAGAACCTATAATGATATTGTTAAAAAAAATCTAAAATTTAATGAAAATTGAGAAATTAGTCTAATGGGATAAAATTGTTAGACATTTTCATTAAATTATTAATATGAGAATCAACAGTTCATAATTATTTATTTATGAAACAGGGGGACTAATTTAAAATTATTTATAAAATAGAAACGTAAAATTCAAAATTTTACCCAAAAAGACAAACAAGCAGTATATTTGTCAAAAATAGTAGATAAAAACTGTGAAAATATTGAAAGAAGCTAACAGTTTTTTTTTTCCTTTTTTATTATTTTTTTCACATTATTCCAATGAACCCAAATTATCATCTCTGCTTTAAGTTTTTCTTTTTCTCTCTCTCAATAATTAAAAGGAAAAGAAAAGAAAAGAAAAAAACAGCTGTTCCTGTTGGGATTGTGTCCCATCTCAGGACAAAACAGTCCAATAGTTGTTGGTCTAATCCTATATTCAGTCCCTGTACTCTTTAAACTTTTGAAATTTAGTCCTTTGATTTTAAAATTAAGTTTGAATATTAAATCCATTAACTATATTCAATGAAAATTAAAGTGGAGATTAAATTTCGAAGTCCAAAGACTACAAGGACTGGAAGTGGAATTAAACCACTGTTTTTCTATTATGTAAAACGGCGGTGCAGCCACTGGAATTTTGCAGAATTTAATCATTGCACGAAAACTAGAAAATTCATCTCTATTATGTGTTTGTATAATTAATTCTTCATTCTGTTCTGTTACAATGAATGATTAAAAAGAATCAAAAGAGAAAAACCCCAACAATTAACAAAGGAAATCAATCGGGTTTTTGTTTGTTTGTTTTTTTTTTCATTTCGTTTCTGAAATTCTGAAATGAAAATCAAAAGAAAAAAGAAGAAAAGATTTTGAGATAATGGAGTTATGGTGTTGTTATGCTTCCAAAAATCCAGTCATTCTAAGAATCGAATTTCGAACTTGACTCAAATCCCTTCCTTTAAGCGTCCTTCCATTTCCAGTACAAACGGAAAACGCCATTTTCCCGGCAATTCTCCTTCCTAATATCACATGCGGTGGTACCATTTCCCCTTCTTCCATATCATCTTCATCTTCTTCCTCGAAATCATAAGCTCCGCCGCGGCCGCCGTAATGGAAAACACCGCACGGAATGTTGACGGGAAGCGAACTAGCAGCCGCCACCTTCTTCTTCTTCTTATTCTTCTTCCTCTTGATGGTGTTCTCGTCGGACTTGTTCGAAAATCCTCCTCGGTAATTGAAGCAGCCGCCATCAATAACAGCGGCATCCTCGTCATGAGAGCCGTGAATGTTGCTGATGTTGTCGGAGAATATAACCTCGGACTCTTGGAATTCTTCTTCAGCCATGTTAAAAGATCTGATGATTGGATTGTGTAGTAAAATGAAGCGATTGAAAGCTTTAATTTTCTTTTTTTGGGAAAAACAGTGAGGGAAAATGAAAGGAAAAGGAAGAGAATTTATAGGAGCGAATCTAAATCGTAGTAATTACTCTATTGATTGTATTTTTTTTATGTTGCTACAGATGACGTCTGAAAGGCGTCCAATCTGGTTCCCACTTTTTTAAAAATAAAAATTTTTAATTTTTAATACTAGTATTTTTACTACGGGTAAGTTTAGATAGACGATGAGATGTGATGTATTATGTTTAACTTATTTTTTGCTTCAAGCTATACTATCGTTACAGTATCTAATTTCACCGTCGCCGTTATTTTTACACTAATGGTAAGTAAACTTATCCAAACCCACACTAAGTTATTAGTCTATTCAAATTGATAATATCATTAATTGCTGTGAATAAATTGATCATTCAATTGAAAAATGAAATAAATTTTTTTATGTGATTTTGATCAAAGTTTTAAAAATTGGATTAGTGTTTAAAATGATCAGACTACTAATCTTGTTCAACCGGTTTAACTTCTAATCTAATAATAATTAAATAAAAAAATAAAACTTGATCAATTGATTCAACCATAGCGGTTCACTCAGAGGTTGATTCGACACTTTTATTCATATTGGTATAACAACCAATTCGATCGGCCAATTTAATCCAATTTCAATAACATTAATCTTGTTTGTGTTATCGAATAAGAATAAAAAGAATCCGCGTCATTGCTTTAACAAAAGTAACTTATGGTGTTATTAGTTTAGACCAACTAATAATATTATAAAAGAGATATATTGTATATCAAACTTTATAGACGAAACTTTGATTTAATTCAAATTTCATAAATCACTAATAGCATTATTGAATTAGTGCAATTTTGCGTTGATATATAACATATACAAATAATTATATTAATCCGATATGAAAGTAAATGTATGTATCAAAATCATAGTTTCATGTACACATATGCACCGAAATTTAAGTTGTATATGTATAATTGCTCCAAATCAAAGTTTATGTATAAATTTAATATTTATCTTTATTATAAAAATAAAACAACTAAATTATTTCAAATTAAACTACATATTAAATTTCAACTTTTAATATTATACCATAATTAAACATTTTTAAATGATAAAAGTTTGATCTATGAGTTATCATATATATTTTAGTATTCGTCATGTCTATTTTACTGTCAATGTTCGAGGTTCGTGGATATCCTTCATAATAATATTGTCTCTGAAATTTGAACATGTATCTTTCGTTAAGAGTATAAAGTATCTTATTACAGATCCGTTGATATTAAGTTGTAATTATAAACATCCAAGTTGGATTATCTAGTAATTGAATCCCAAACGTAAAACCAAACATGATACAAGTTATTGACAAAATATTTTGTAGAATACAATATATTAATTAATGTTTTTGTTGTCCACTTTAATGTTCTTTATATATATATATATTTGGTTGCTTATGTGATTTTCCGAATCTGGGTTCTGCCTTGTGCTTGTGATTTTTCTGATTGTTTAAGTTATGAAGTCGACTGCCCATTTGGCTAATCTCTTCTCTTTTTTACTTGAGCCTTACGGCTTTATGTGTAACTTCTTTAGCTAATTTATTGCTTAACTAACCTGTCTTAGCTTTTATTAAGCTTATTTTTCGCATAATATTTAATTAAATTTATTAAAGGTTTTTCTTTTACGGTTAAAGGGATATTTGAAGCTAATAAATTCTATTGTCAATGTACAAAAATAGGCTCCTATTTTCGTATTAAAAAATATATATTTTTTTAACAATGAAGCTTTAATAAGATTTTTGATTTTTAAGTGTTCATACTCGAGTTCCATTACCTGTATTTTGTAATGTGTGAGTCTTTAATTCTAACATGTGTATTTTTCATGATGGATTTTATTCGGTTTTATTCTTTATTTGTTATACTTTTGTATTGATCATATTCTACTTTGTTTGTATTGTATTTGCATGGATAATTTTTTTTTATAAAAAAAATTAAAAACTTTCACCAATAATAAATCATCAATATACTTAAATGGTGATTAAGTGTTTTTCTTGAATTTGTTTATAATTGATTATTCAACATGACTAGAGGTTAATATGGAACATGGCATGAATTGCTGGCCATTCATGCAAACCAATAAAAAATAATTAAAATATGAAAAAGTATGAATTACACAACATTAGTGAAATATGAAAATATAAAATATAGCATTTTTTCCAAAGAAAACATCGAAAATAGCATGAAAATAAAATGTGTTAAAATATATAAAAATATGAATCATTAACATATTTCAATTTATATAAATATATAATACTTTAAACATAATAATCATAAATACAATATAAATATACGAATAATCATATCTATGATTAATATATGATACAATAAAATTAACAAGTGGTATGGAAATAAACTTCTTCCCCAAATATTTGGATCAATTATAGATCTTGAAGTTGGTATTGTTGGGAAAGTTTTACTTGAATATCAACCCTAGCTTAAACAAAACTAAGTTTAGAATTAAAAAACGGATGAGTAAAGTGTATCATCAAGACTTACGGAATTGAGTGATAAAGAATTCAATGTTTTTTAGTTAAAAAACAACATTAAGAGAGTTTTGCCTCCATTTATAAGTCTACCTAATCCAACGCCCTTATTTAATTTGAATCTAATGTGATTACTAGATTTTTTTTTAAAATAATACTCATTTGTTGGCGGGAGGTATCAACAAGGAAAGAGATAAGGGGGGAGAAAGTGGTGGTGTAAAGGAAGCTGGTTCATCTATACAAGCAGAGAGCTAAAAAAAGACAAGAGGAGGAGGAAGGTAAAGGAGACTAAATGTAGAGAGTATGTGCTTAAGGTGGCTAACAAGGAGGAAGATGAGGTCTTTATAGAAGGTATTTATAAATGGGGTCTTTTTGTCTAGGAGCGATGGCATGATAAGTTGTTACTAATAGGTTGTTATCATAGAGTGAGAAAGAGGTACATGATAAAATTTATTCTTTATTCTTTTGAGGTAATACGATGTTATTAGATTTAAATGTACTTCAGAATTTCATAAAAATAAGTGTTTATATTGAAAAACATGAGTGGCTTGATCGTAACAATTGGTAGCTTGATATTAAAAATGTTCTCGCTATTAATTAGTGGTGCTTACGAGAAATAACTCATTCGAAAAGTTAAACAGCTAGTGCCGATGCAAAAGATGAGAGGTAAAGAACCATCCACGTGCATCTCTATGATGCTCTCTCGAAATGCCACGTGTCCAGATGTGGGTATGACATCATTAATAAAACTTTAAAGAAAATAAATATCAGTTAAGAAGCCGAGTCACAAGGGAAAAGTGGCTAGGCTGAACGGAGCCAAAAAAAATGGTGTAACGGCGTAAGTTAAAATGATTGGGTGGAGTAGGCGTAAGTTTAAAGATATAAATCCATCCATCAGCTCGGGCCAAAACCCACGGCTTATGCGGCGCATAAAACAAGAGAGTGGAGTGGTGAGGTCCACCTAATCTATCTCTGGATGATTTCTAATAAGACAATCCAATTAGCTGTTGACACGTCGTATATGACGCCAACTGCTGTGCAATCCAACACGAGGTTCAAGGGAATCTCATTATTCCTTGCCCGCTTAGGTGCCACGTTGTTAGCCGTTGTTTTCGTGCAAGTAATTAATAGTATAGTATTAAGAAGAAAAATCAAAGTATAAAGGGAACTTTATTTTTTAACACTTTTTATTAACAAAAACATCTTATATTTCGACTGTAATTTTATTATTATATTTTTATTAAAGTCTTAATAAGATCGTAATTAATGTAATTCAAATTTCAAGTTACACCTTAAACGATAAATATATTGACTATCAGATCAATACACGAAATTTAATTTTATTATTATATTTTAACTGTAAATTTTATAATATTATCATCATAAAATTTGAATTTGAGATCTATATTAAAATAAATTAAGTAATACATATTATTTGTTAAGAGTTATAAAATGATATAATGCGGATTCAAAATCATATCAATATTCATTCCTTTTAGTAAAATTATCATGGGATTTATATTAAAATTCAGATTACATTTTGCTAATTTCATTAAAAAAATAAATAAATTAGTCTCTACCTGTTAGATTAAAATGTAAATTGATTTTTCTGTTAAAAAAATCTATGCAGGGCCACAACTAAACATTGCCTAACTACTTTTGTTTCAATTATTAATAATAAAAAATAAATAAAATTTTAATAAAAGAAGCAAAATACAATCTACTTTCCATGATTTTTCACGCCCCTTTCCGAATTTCCTACACAAAATCTACATATTACCAATATCATTAAAAATAAAACATTTGAATTTATTATGAAAAAAAAAATAGTAATATGTTTTCATTATATTCATTGATTATTTATAATATTCACTAGAAGTGTAGATTATCAATTACTCAAACATATTAGAACCCTAAATTATGATATCTTAGTAAAAATATAAAAATAATTTATTATAATTTTTTGTTAATATTTTAAAATATGAAATATAAATTTTAAATATTTTTTAAAAATTAATATTAATTATTCAAAAATTTAATTTAAATATATAAACTATATTTTAAATAATAAAATATAACCAATAAAAAATTAAAAATATAATATTATATATTTAAAATAAATTTTAATTGAAAAATAATTACATACAAAATATATTATAAGGGTTAAAACTGTCATTTGGTCTAAAACCACTTTTGTCAATAGCACTTCTAACTCTAAAAGTTGTTTGTTTAACATTGCTTCTGTCTTGAAAAATGTTTTTTTGACCCAAAAGCAATGCAATGCTAAACAAATCCTTAATAATATTTGAAAGGGATAAGAGAAGACTCTTCAATATTATTATTTTTATTATAATTATTATTAAAATATTGAGAGAAAAGGGAAATAAGCAGGTTTAAACTTACATCATTTAGGCGCTAGACGAAAGAAATAATTATTATTTTTACAAAGTAAAATATATCGAGTGTTTTTGTTTAGATATATATATTGTATAAAATCAATAAAAACCCCCCACATGATGAAACTTAAACTTAAAACACTAAGATTTTTGAACTTTCAGCTTTCATATTTCAACCAAAATTTTATTTATTCTATACATAAATTTTAAAAAAAAATTACATAAAAATTCTTCCCATTGAGTGTGCAATAATTTAGGATATAAATAAAAAAACTTTAGCTAAACTTATTGTAGACATTAGTTGAAGTTATAAAAGTATGCATTAAAATATGAAAATTTGTAGGTAGAAAATACCCAAACCATCAAGTTTATAATAAACATTGTTTTGTCCTTATAGCAAAAGGAATATTAAGATATAAAACTAATAATTGAAAAGATAGTAATTAATCATTTTGGGTCCAATACCAAAGTCTAGTCTACGATAAATATATAGTTGGTGACGTACATATAATCTCTTTTCAAAGAAAATGACCCCTCAACCTTCCTCCCTCCATTCATTCATTTTCATTATTATTACATTCTTTTGGGTACCTTTTATATCCAACTTTTTATGATATTTTTTCAATGAATCTAAACCAAAATTTTGGTTCAAATTCTTAGTTAGTGAGACTTAGTGTCACGGCATTAGCATTTGGCATATTTTCAATCAATTTTGAGGTTCATCCATCCAAAAATTCCTACATTAGGTATTAAGTTTTAGGGGTGCTTAAATTGAATTTGGATAGGCTTTGGAATTTTTAGAATTTTTTTTATAAAAAAATTTCATTAATAAAAATTCCATTATAAATCAATCAGTTGAGGTAGAGTTGTTTATGGGCTAGGCCTAGTAAAAAAATTTTGGTCTGTTTTCTACCTCAACCTGAAAATTGAGTCTAAAATTTTGCTCAAGTCCGATTCAGATAAAAATATTAAAATCTGAACCCGACTTAGCTCACCCATGTTAAAATTTTTTTATTAAGTACACTAAAAACATTATTAAATGTTTCTCAACAAATGAAAAAAAACACTAAAAAAACAAATACTTCTAAAATAGTAGTAAAATTAATAATAAAACGAGAGTTATATAATATATAAATAATAACAACAAAATAGTAGCAATATAATAGAGAAATGATAGCAAAACAATGAAAAAAAAAGTAGCGGTATTTTTTTTTACAAATTCGGGCCGGGCTAAAAAAGCTTACCGAAGGTCTGACCCGTTTAAAAAATGAACATTATTTTTTTTTTGTCAAAATCTATTGTTTGAATTTATATTTTTGCTTAGATTCTCCCATTTTTCGGATTGCTCTTCAACTAAAAAAAATATAATAAATTTTTTTATGCAAATACTAGTGAAAATTAAATTATTTAATAAAGGTAAATAATCTTTAAATTACGTGTGTGGATGATAAAAAATATTTGAAAAAAAATTAAAAATAAAATCCAATTGGACTAAAAAAAAACTATTTAGTGGGTAATGTTTAATATAAGAATACAAAATATCATATAACTATTAGAATACAAGAAAGTTTTTAGACTTCATATAATATAAATATCAACAAAACAATATGTATATATAGATAAAGTATTGTATGAAACTGTAATTTTACGTTATCCTTATCCCTCTTAAAAAATCCAAATTCAATTAAAATCCAGGGGAAAAATCTGATTTGTCATTCTCCTATTAAAAAATGATAGGGATGACATGAAATTACAATTTCGTACAATCTCTTCTCGTATATATAATATTGACTTAAGCAGTGTACATGTTTAGGTTGGGCTGATGTATTGTAACAATATATAGTTGCTAAAGTCTAAATTATTTAAGTCTGTTTTAATTATTTATATTAGTTTTTATATATAAATGCTTAGAATTATTTAGTATTTTCTTAACTTTTTAATTGGAAGATAAATCAATTTTAGCACGTTTAAATTTGCATTATCCTATATTGACAATAATACCAATACTAACCAAATTAAGACTCGATTCACTTAATATTTATATTATTGTATCACATATTTAGCTTTCATATAATATAAATTATATCATATAATAAAAGAGAATCAATACATTCACGTATAAGAAATATTCATAAATCACTTATTTATAATTATTCTATTATATTTCTAAAAAAAAAAACCTCCACTATAAACCCTACCAAAAAAAGTATCTATAAAAACTAAGGTAAAAAAACAGCAAAAGGACTGCTTACGAGATGTCGACCATCACTCCACATGTACCAACCAAACACATATTGATTCCTCACCGAGTAATCATTTGCAGGAAATATTGTCATGGTGAACGAAAACGACTGGCCAACATGGTCGAAAACCAAAACAGTTGGTGAAACAAGAATGCTGACCCCTTGCGGCAAATTCCAACTGAACTCGTATCGGCTTTGGCCGTCGAATACGTTGGTGACCGTCCTCGTAACCGTGACCGGACCGTAAAGGTTGGGAATCACAAACGATGGATAATTCAAGTTAAGTGGTGAAGTTAGCTGATTTGGGCAATTGATTTTGGCGTTCACTTTGTTTAGAAGCCCGGGGTTAATGGTGCAAAGGTAATGAAGGTAGTCATCGTACGAGATATCGTAGACGAGACCCGGATCGGATGCTTTAATAGGCTGGAAATGACCCGAACCAAAAACAAATGGAGTTGCAGGATTCCCTGTATAATCCTGAATTGGATTGTTTAAGTTGTCTGTTACGCTAGCTGCATACAAATGAAATGGTTTAAATAGTATATCAGTTGGACGGGTTAAATTAATTTTCGGATTTGGGTTTGGGTCATTAGTGATTACCTGTTGTCATTAGAGCAGATTTTATAGCTGAAATGCTCCAATTGGGATGTACGGCTCTAAGAAGTGCGGCGACACCAGAGACATGGGGGCATGACATGGATGTTCCGGAATAAAAATTAAATTTCGTCGATCTGCGATCGTACGGAAGCTTTGTAGGAGACGATGCTTCACTCCATGCTGCCAAAATTTGCAGTCCAGGAGCGGTGATATCCGGCTATATCATAGAATTATAGAAAACAAATTAGATGATATATAATATATAATCTCTCAATTATATAGCATGTTATAGGACTCATCACAAATTACTTTGAGAATATGTGCATCAACATGATTTGGACCGCGACTGGAGTACCCTGCCATGAACGGTGCAGGAGTATACGATACTGATTGGACCGGAAAGATCCTTGCGGTAGGGTATGCGGTAGAGTAAATGTATTGAAGGATCGTAACCGCACCATCATAACCCACACCGGTTGCGGAAATAAAATGACTATCGTAAAATATTGTATTTCCGTTGTCTTGGTTATTGGCTAAGATGAGACCGACGCCACCAGCTTTGCTCACTTCGATGCCTTTATCTACGTTTCGTCCCTGTCCTATGAAGCACAACACAATCTTCCCGTTCACCTTATAAGGGTCAAGTGTATCAGGTTGGCATTGCCTAATCCATTACATATCCTCATTATTCAATATTATGTATATTTGTATGTATGTATATATGTAAATGAAAATATACTTACGTTGCAAGGTATTGAGGTACACCAAGGCGAGCTACGTCTCTTGCGTAAACTAAAGGGTACATCTGATTCATTGCGTATGGTGAAATGCTATATCCCTACAAATAAGAAAAAAAATGAATGAAATATGATAATTTCGATGTATGATTGAATCGGATAAGTTTTTACTTGGATTTTCATGCCGTTTCCGAGCAAAACGGGTGAAGAGAATTGCCGGTCGATGCCACTAGCGGCGACAGTTATCACCCAAGGTGCTATGTTAGCCAATGATGCTGGGGAAGGACCGCCGTTTCCAGCACTACATACAGTGAGGATGTTCTTACTCGCGGCATGCAACGATCCGATGGCAATGACATCTTGGTCTAGAGGGGAATGCTCATTGAATCCTATGGAGAGGCTAAGTATGTCAACACCATCACCTATAGCGTCGTCGATGGCAGCTAGAACGTCTTCATCCATGCATGTGTTCCCATCCGATTTAGGCTTACCGGGCATCGCCCAACAGGCCTTGTATACGGCAAGACGGGCCATAGGAGCACCTCCAGAGGCAATACCAATTGCAATCCCACCGAGCGCAGCCGCATTCGGAACTTGTCTGCCAGTAGCTGTGGAGGCCGTGTGTGATCCGTGGCCATCGGCATCCCGCGGTGAGAGGTAATCTTCAGACGGCTTTACTGCACCAAACACGTTATAAAAACCCTTAACATAGTATCGAGCTCCGATTATCTTCCTACATCAACAAAATGACACGGAGGAATTAAACACAAAACATAACACGTATATTGTACGTCATTAAACAATACATATCATAACCATACATAATTTTAATCACCTATTGCAGTGAGATTTGTTAAAAGCAACCCCTTCTTGGCAGATTCCTTTCCATGTTTTCGGGACCGGATCCATTCCTACGTCTGAGAAGCTCGCCGATTCCGGCCACACACCTAAATAAAAAAATCGCAAAACATAATCATGAAAAATACAACACTGTACACTTTTAGTTATCTATAAGTATATAATTCGAGTTAAACTTCAATATTTACCACTATCAACTACACCAATAATTTGATTTTTTCCATATTGAGCATTTAACAACAAATCATCTCCCATTTGAGCCCTATTCCATGAATGATCATTCAACCCTACAAAATCCCATGATCTTGTCGTCTGCGATCGGTATTTTCCATGTGAAGGAATCACCGACACAACCTCCTTCATTTCTATCCAAAAAAAAAAAAAATTATAATGCCATAATCAAAGAAAAACAGTATATACACATTAGTATAAGGGTGTAAATGAGTTACTAGAGAGCTTAGAGGCTTCATCTGGGGTAAGCTTAGCAGCAAAGCCATTAATGCTGTTTTTGTAACTATAAAGAAGTGAAGATTTAGCATCTTCATGGGATTCTTTCACAGAATTCAAATAAGAATGGTGGGTATTTTCGATCTCAAGCAATGTTTTCTTCCCATCATGTTCACCAAAATATACAATGTATACCTACGTAGAGAAAATATAATTTAGTTATATAATATTTTCTTCAAACTTGAAATTATTAAGAAGAAAAAAAAAGAACAAACTGAGTATATATACCTTATTCTCTACTGATAAAGCCAAAAGAGGAAGGGAAATGAAAACATGAAGCAAATAAAAAATTGTTATCTTCATGTTTAAAGAGCATACAAATTTTTTTTTTTTGAAAGAGAAAATGAAATACTGTAAATTTTTAGTAGAATAATTTTACTTAAATAATTGTTCCGTTTTAAAAAAAAATTAAAATTCAAGAGATATAAACACTATCTTATTAATTCAAAAATTCTCTTTTTAAATTTGAATAAGATTTATCTTATTTAAAAATTATAAAGCTTTTTTAGTTCGAAATTCTATCTTTTTGAAAAATGAAATTACTTATAAATATTTATTAGAATAATTTTACTTAAATAATTGGTTTTTAAAAAAAATTAAACTTCAAGAGATATAAACACTATCTTAATAATTCAAAAATTATTTTTCTAGTTATATAAAATTTGATATTTACGTGTAATTTGTTAACCTAAATACTTTATTATGATTAAAATGATAATGTGAATTTTAAGAATTGTTAATACCATTAAAATTCTCTTTTTAACTTCAAATACATTCCAACAACATTTTAACACATTGTTACCTAGTGAATTTAATAGAAGAATTTCAACGATGTTAACAACTGAACCTGAAATTTTAATTTTGAAAGTAGGATTAAATTCTTAAAAATAAAATTATAGGGACTAAATTCTAAATGTGAAAAAACTCGGAGCATATTGTGACATTTAAATTTTAACAACAGTCTTATTACTTGGCACTTAAGAATACTATTCCAACAAAAAAATATTTTATCAAAACGAGTTCTTATGGGTGTTATTAAGAAAAATCTTAATCATTAGTTTCAACATTATTTAATTTGTTACATTTCTTAATTTCAAAATGTCAAAACGGTGAATTTAATAGAAGAATTTTAACAATGATGATTACTTGACCTAAAATTTTTAATTTGAAAAGCAGATAGATTAAATTCTTAAAAATAAAAGTGTACCTATATTTGTATATATATATAATATGTAAATATATATAAAGTGTCCATATGGGTTAAAATCAACGTAGTTAGTATCGTACCGATGAACTTATTATTTTTGTTTTGGTATTGGTACATATCGGCACCAACATGTTTTATTTTACCATTTTGGATTTATTAGTGTTTTTAAATATTTTTCACATATATATTTATAGTTTCATTTTTAATTTCTTGATAAATTATATACACATTTTTCATATATGTTTATAGTTTGCTTTTTAGTTTCTTAATAAATTATATATTATTTTGATAAAAAATAAGTTATCATATATTATATATACATGCAAATATATTTCAACCACATCCATATAAATATATTTATATGTAAATATAAATTTTAAAATTATTAATTAAGTTGAATAATTTAATATAATAGATTTTAATTTTAAAAAATAAAAATTAATTTTAAATATTAAAATTTTGCACCAACTGGTATGGGCCGGTATGCACCAATATAAGCATGTATTGATCGAAACAGGTTGAAACATATTGAAATGTACTAAAATTTTGATCGAAATAGAATATAAACTACTTAATACCGATTTAAGATAACTGATACTAATACAAGTACGGTATCGACTACCATGGTACTTAAAATCATGACAAATACATGGGCTTGGATTATTTTTCTATATTAAGACAATCTTAAAAGAGTTTATACATGGACAAAAGAAAACAATTTCATTAAACCACTGTTTATTTTCCTTAAAAAAGTATGACTCAGGTCATCTCATAAAAAATAATTCTTGTAATAATGAATTTATAAAATGCAGAGGATTAATTATTGGATTTTTTTCAATAAACACTATAAAAAATAACAAAAAAAATCTTGCAATAATTTCACAGCATCTTTATTAAATTATTCTAAATTAATTCATGAAGGTTGGTTAATCATATCTATTTTGGTATGTTTAAGTTATGATTGTTTATAAACTATATTATTTTTGTATGGCAAGAATGTGCTGACAATCAAGTTTCAAACCGGTTTGCTCAACATTATTATGTTGTTTAGGTTTTATTGTAAAATGAAATATTATTAAATTATTTATTTAATTATTTACTGATCTTATTCTATTTATTAAGTTCTTTTGAATTTATATTTTTATTAATGTTTTTTATTAATTTAAGTTGTGGCGCTTTTAATGTGGGTGTTGTTTTTTTTTTACCAGAGGGGTTTGAGTTAGCTCCGCCTGATCGTATTTTTCTCGAGATGAAAGAAAAGATAGGTAATCTGTCTTTTCAGAACTATAGCCTCACTAAGAAAAATATTCTTGTGATAGGTCTTGTTCTTGGTAAAAAATATAGTGAATCACCTTTTCTATTCTTTCCCCAGACCTTACTAGTAATAAGGATGTTCGTTTATTAAAATATCCCATATACGTAGGTGGAAACAGGGGAAGGGGCCAGATTTAGCCTGATGGGAACAAATAACAATACTGTTTATAATGCTATGGCAGCAGGTATAGTAAGAAAAATCATACGAAAAGAAAAATGGGGGTACGAAATAACCATAACGAATACCTTGGATGGACATCAAGTGGTTGATATTATCCCCCCTAAGACCAGAACTTCTTGTTTCAGATGGTGAATCTGTCAAACTCGATCAATCATTAACAATTAATCTTAATGTGGGTGGATTTGGTAAGGGGGATGCAGAAATAAACTTCAAGACCCATTGGCCTATTTTTCTAGTGTTCACTTTTTTTTCAAAAATAGATAGAGTTCGTAAAAAAGAATAAAGAATTGAATATATTAATATAATTGTCTTTTACTATTTTTATGGAAGGTTTAAATAAAAGAAATAAAAATATAAAAATAACACTAATGAATTGTTTATGTAGTTCGATTTACTTACGTCTGCAGAGCCTTGCTTAATGAGAAATTCCACTATCCTTAGTCAACAATACAACACATGACTTACACTCTATTACACTTGGTCAAGGATGAGGTCTCAATACTGGGAGTGTAATAGAGTGTTAGTCATGTGTTGTATTGTTGACTAAGGATAGTGGAATTTCTCATTAAGCAAAGCTCTACAGACGTAGGAAAACTGAATTGCGTAAACAAATCCTTCGTATTATTTGTTATTTTGTTTGCGCAATTGAACAATGCCAAGCCATAGTGGCCACTACAGTCTAGCACTTTCATTGCACTTGTTGTGTTAAGCAAATAAGCAACTTAAGGTAGCAACAATTGCAATTCTAGCTTTGGGGCCATTCCAACTACAATATAGGAGTCAATCACGGATTGCAGATATTTTATAATCTCTGGTAAGCCAATTAAAACGATTGAAGAATAATTCCGAACCACGTGTGGTAATTTTTCCTTAATTGTAAATCAACTATGATAACAACTCGACAATAGACTCACGCTAATTGAATAGTCCTAGAAAGATGTTTCTAAGATTTAATTTGTTTGATAACTTTATGATTTAGAAAAACATGATTCTAACTAACAAACTCATCTGTATAGTTGTTTAGATTAGATTATTCACCCATTTAACATAACTCAACTGCCCTTCCTCTCGGACTATATTAATTTATTTAGTGATTAAAATAAATGGACAATTGCGTATCAATTTATCCTAATTAACTGCATATTACTTTCAATATTAAATAAGAGATCATTCTTGAATTGATACAGAAAATAACATTAAGAATGATTTTCACTTATCTCATAAATCGAAAAATATCACTAAAAAGTTGAAGCATGAATCTGAATCTGGTAACCTCGTTATCTAACTTGATTTATCCTAAACTAGATTAATTACTTAGTTATGCATAATGAAATGATTAATTAAGGAAATACTTTTATTAATTAAATTGGAAAAGGAAAAATAAAATAGTAAGAAGGAGCATGTTACTCTCAAAGAGAAGAAAAGATAAATTCACGATTGAACTAAGAGAACAAAAACAAAGGAGTTTTTCTAATACTAATCAAACTTTTTAAAATAAATTCTAATATTTATCAAATTAAATAAAAATATATCTTATCTTAATTAATCTCTTAACAAAATATTCTTACAAATATTTATCAAATTAAATTCATATTTCTTGAAATTCATTATGTTTAAAATCTTATTCAAGTGCTTGTACTCCAAGTCCAAACTAACGGGTTGGTAGGCTCCCGCCCCCTAAAATGAAAAATTTTTCATTTACACGTTTTGAAATTTTTAAAATTTTAAATTAGTAAAGATAAAATTATATTTTGGTCCCCTTAAAAATGATAAAAAAATGATTTAATCCTTTAAAAATTATAAAGATATAAACTATTAAAATAGTGAAATTACATTTTTACTATCGTATAAATTATAATTTAATTCTGGGCCCCTTAAAAAAAATTTCTGACTTCGTCCCAGCTTGTACTTGACTTTTTTTCGAGGAAATCTTTATTAAGGGGAATTCTCTTTAAAAATGTCTAAATAATTTAGTGGTTTCAAACTCAAATTTCTTTTAAATATTTGTTATATTAAAAAGGGGAAATTGTTATCTTTGATGTCCCAAAGGTAACGATATTTAAAATAAATTTTATTACTAGGTTATTTAGTGATAAAACATTTTTAAAACTTTAAAATTTTTTTAAAAACTTGTTTTAATTGTGCTTCAACTTGTACCAAATATTTTTGAGTTAATATCAAAATATTCTAAAGTGTTTAAAATAATTTTAAGACATTTTGATACCTTAGTGTCATTACTCGAGGTCTAAGTATCAATACGTTATAAGTCAATATCCAAAGAACACAATTTGTAGGCCATGTAACTATATATTCTTTGCATGTATTGACACATGCCTTATAGGTATCGATGCCTTCATGTATGTATATATCGATACCTAACCCATTCAACGATCACTAACAATTACTTTTTAGTCAAAGGATCAGTACTCTCTTTATTGATATAAATACGTTAATTACAGGATATTTTTTTAATTTAAAACTAATGCTAGCATCGACTCTATTTCACTTTCAAATGTCAACAAACTCATTTCTTATTATAAATACAGCTACAAAATATAAGAGAGTAACATCCAAATTAAAAAATCTAAGACACAAACTTATATAAGTTGTTCAGAAATTACTTTGAGAATATTTGCACTATGTCACCATTATTGTATGACAGTAAAAAAAATCCACAGAAATTTAATCGTAACAACTGCAGCCTATAAATAGTATTATAAAAGTATATATATCAAACTATATCTAATTAAAGTAGATGTTAAGTAATAAATTTTAGCAAAGTAGAAGGACCGACCCCCAAAATTAGACCATAAATTATTCAATTCTTATCCCTTGGTTCGATTATCATCAACATTATTATTTATACCAATGATGCATTTGGAACTCGCAAAACAAAAGCCAGCAAGTACACAGCTGAGCTTAGGTGCCCCTTGGATGACCCCATGCATGTTACTCTGTATGACTTGAGTCTCTTCATCATTAAATTTTGCTATCTACCACCATTAATGACTTTTATTACTTCCATTGTTTCAAAGACGCAGACACTTGCACGAAACATGTTTGAATCTTGACCGTTGATGAATTTTCATTTTACCCTCCATCACCATTTACTTTGATCTGAAAACCTGAATCGAAGCCATGAGCCATCACTGAATTGAGAAGATGACATAAAATTATATATGCATATTGGAATAGGACCACTGTAGGTCTATTATCGATTAGTGTAACTTTTTGCATGTGATGGAGTTGCCATTTTTTTTCTGTTAGATCACCAATATATATGATGACGATGACGATGACGATGATGGTGATGATATATATATATATGTATATGTTGAGCATTTATAGGATTGACTTTCCAAATGTTATTTTCCCAAGGTTAAGAAAGGCTGCAACTATATATGGCTTATGTATAGGTGTAATTAAACATCCAAATGTAAGAAAAAAACGGGGCAATGAAAACGATAAACCATGTGCACATCATCATTCAATAGCGTAGCTACAATATTAATTAGAGCAGCAATCTAATTATTATTATTTTTTTCATTGATTATAAGGGTAGGTGTAATCGATTTATGAAAACGATATATAATATATACTCATTTATATGAAGGGAAGTATTAAAAATGTCTTACCAACAATCTTTATTTTTATTTAAAAAAAAAGTAAATTATTTAAATTAGAACTAGTTCATTAATGTAGTTTAATTGAAGTCGCTGAACAAGAAAAAAAAAGTAGATGAATTGAAATCATTGTTATTCATATAGATGGGACTGTCTCTCCTATAGCATATTATATATATCCATTTTCAGTAGCGTAGTTAGGGCGTTGGCAAGTCTCTTAAAATGAACTTTCTTTTATTTAGGTTTTTAAAATTTTTAAAAATTTTAAAATGATAAAGATAAAATTATAATTTACTCTCCTAAATAATAAATATTTGATTTAAATCCTTTAAAAATTATAAAGATTTAATGGATATATCAACTCTTAACTAATTATATTTATTTATAAAACCATTATGGATTTAAATCTACTTTAACTTCATAAAGTTTTAATCACTTTGATTTAAGTTGGATGAACTTAAATGTTGTCGAGTTCTTACAAGATGAAGCTAAACTATAAAAATATTAAAATTTGTGTTACAATATGCTTTTCAATGCTTAAATCAATAACTAATAAACAAAAATTAAAGTATATGATTAAGAGGAATGAATATGAGACAGGGATAATACCTCTTGCCACTGCGCTTGGTTCCTGGACTTACTTTTTATCGATTGTTGATTTAAAGAGTGGTTTCATATTATACTAAGTTAAGTCGATCGTGCTTGATAATTCTTATTCATGTTATGATATAGTAAGTCTTTAAAAGTATCAATACCAACTGAACTAACATTCAAAGCTTATTTTGATATTAATATCAATGCTTAAATGCAAAATATATATATTTATTTAGGGTAAATTACACTTAAAGTCACTAAACTGTTAGTAAATTTCTGTTTTGGTCACTCAATTTAAAAAACTTATAAAATGATTGCTAAACTATTTGAAAATTTTTATTTAAGTCGTTGAGTTGTTAAAATCGTTGCTACATGGCCTTTTCTGTTCACACTGCTTGAATCAATTGAAAGTTCTTATTTCTCTTTTCTTCTATAATTCAATTTTTTTCATAAAATATCTAAGAAAGTCACGCATTTGTAAACCAAAATCCAAACAATTTTTTTCCCGATCTCCAACACTAATCGTCAAATTGACTTATATCTAAGGTATGTTTTTCTCCTCATTGATGGGTATTGATCACCGTACCGGTCATCGAATCGTCGATTGGAGTTCACTAGCTAGACTTTAAATAATAATAATAATAACTTAATAACCCAATGACTTAAATGAAAATTTTGAATAGTTCAATGACCAAAACATAAATTTACTAATAGTTTTGTGACTTTGAATACAATTTACCTTTTATTTATTTAGGCTAAATCAATATTTAAGACTTAAAAGTAAAAAAAGACAGTACATACACAAGTTGACTGTGGACCGACAAGCCAGCTTCTATTCAATTTTGAGACACAAGTTGACTGTGGACCGACAAGCCAGCTTCTATTCAGCTTTGAGTAAAATCTAAGTCGTTTGCAGAAATGTAGAGCTGATCTAGGTTCAAGGCCAGCACTTGATGATCTTAATGCAATATATTATAATCAATATTATATTGTTTTTTACATTTTAATATTTATCATAATTCATCATCACCATAAAAAAATTCTCGTCGTCCGCAATCATATAAAAATGTATTAGTATCGAAACTTAAATCATTGCATAAGAAATACAGACTTCCACAAAGTCTCCGCGTACAATTAATGTTCTAACCTACTTCTTCACCTGTAAAAGCTTAAAAAACCTGCATCTACTCCCTCTATAAAAATACTTACCTGTTAGCATTTATATTGCTCATCCTATACATTAAGCTGACTTTCACATACATTTCCATCAATCTTTTTTCACACTTTTTTATATAATTTTGATAATATAATATGGAGAAATGGTATGGGGTTTTAGGGTTGGTGTTGGTTTTGAGTTTGTTCTGTGGGGTTAAAGGAGAACCCCAAGTTCCATGTTACTTCATTTTTGGAGATTCATTGGTAGATAATGGGAACAATAATGAACTTCGTTCATTGGCCAGAGCTGATTACTTGCCTTATGGGATTGACTTTGCTAATGGACCGACCGGCCGGTTTTCAAACGGTCGAACTACGGTGGATGTCATAGGTAAACTGAGCTTTCTTTCACCATTGTTTCTTTGAAAACAACAGAATGGATAGTACTATATGTAGTAATGGTCATGTGGTGATATATTGTCATTTTAACACATTTTATTTGCTTTATAATTTATAGCTGAACTTTTGGGGTTTGACGATTACATCCCTCCATACTCAACTGCAAGTGGTAGACAAATACTGGGAGGAGTTAACTATGCATCTGCTGCTGCTGGAATCAGAGAAGAAACTGGACAACAACTGGTAATAAAAATCATGGTCAAAGTTTAAAAGAAAAATGTATAGGGACTTGGAGCATAATTAACCCAATAAATTGGTTTAACGATTGGTTGATTTTCACTATAGGGAGCTCGGATTAGCTTCAGTGGGCAAGTTAAAAATTACCAACAAACAGTTCAACAAGTGGTGAACTTGCTTGGAGATGAAGACAGTGCAGCAAATTACTTAAGGCAGTGTATTTATTCAATTGGATTGGGTAGCAACGATTACCTTAACAACTATTTCATGCCCCTTTACTACTCAACCAGTAGACAATATAGTCCCGAGGAATATGCCAATTCTCTGATTCAAGAGTACACTGAGCAGCTTCAGGTTAGTAAATATTATTTAGGTTTAATTCCACTCGATCTAGATTTTAAATTGCTCTTGAAACTTCACATATTCTAATTATGACCACTAAATGTTAGCTAAAATATGACGTGGAGCATATTTAATGAATCGAATTATAAACAATTTGAATGTCACACATCCAAACTAATTAGATACTATTTGTTGATATCCAAACTGATCATATGATAAGTATATATATGTTTACATTTTAATCCATATGTTTTAAATATATTTCATATCAGACTCGAAATAACATTGAATGATATAATTAGATTGATGAGCGGACGCTATTCATTCTATATTAATACTTTGATGACTTAGAATCTGGAATTAGGATAATAGTTTGAGGACGTTTAATGGAATTAAGCCAATTATTTACATACTTATTTTTTACAATTTTTTATGATTATTGTAAAATGGATGAGATGAATGGTTTTTTCAGGCATTATACAACTATGGGGCAAGGAAGTTTGTGTTGATAGGTTTGGGTCAGATCGGTTGCAGTCCAAATGAATTGGCTCAAAACAGTGGAGATGGTCGAACATGTGTGGAAAGAATCAATGCTGCCAATAGGATTTTCAATAACAAGCTTAGGGGTCTTGTCGATCAATTCAATAACGCCAATTCAGATGCTAAATTCGTCTACATTAATGCCTACGGAATTTTCCAAGACATCACCAGCAACCCTGCAGCTTACGGTAACCATACAATCAGTCGTTTACAATTTGATCCAAACGTTATAATGTACTAATGAGTTGATATATGGAATAATATTTCAGGTTTTAAGGTGACAAATGCAGGATGTTGTGGAGTGGGGAGGAACAATGGGCAAATAACATGCTTGCCATTCCAAACACCATGCCAGAACAGGGATGAGTACTTGTTTTGGGATGCATTTCATCCAAGTGAGGCTGCCAATGTGATCATTGGGAGGAGATCCTACAGCGCTCAATCTCCTACCGATGCTTACCCCATTGATATCCGCCGTCTTGCTCAGCTCTGAACTGAACGTCGACGAGGTTTTTGATGGGAATTTATAGATAATTAATTGAATCGTTGTAGAATTCTTTCTATTTTTGTGTCGTTTTGAATTGTGTAACAGCTTGCAATCATAAGTGTCATTGTTCTAAGGGAAGTGGCAAGCAATATATATGCACTTTTATATGTAGCTCCAAATGATGAATGTTGTTCTCTTTGGTAATTGTTGTAAAGTTTTGGTTTGTATCATCACTAATAATGTTAATGGATTGATGGGTTGGGTTTAACTATTCATTGGTTGTATTTTAGTTATTTAATTATTAATTTTCTGGATTTAACTATTCAACTTTTGGTGATTAAATATTTTAGTCATTATTTTATTATTTGTCTTTAACTTAATAATTAGGGATAGAGTTAAAAAATTTTGGATTGTGTAGTCAAATTTTTTAAAAATTAAAACGTTTATAAAAGTCATATAAACTCATGTATAATTTTTTTTTCTTGTTCTTTCTCCATTTCACTACTAGATTTTCTTTTAAAATATTTTTCCACTCTTGTTAAACATTTAGAACAAATATATTTAAGCCTTAAACACATAAATGTTTTCATGAAGTCAACATACCATTAGTAATTTTCTTTCACAAAAATAAATATCACTTAAATGCTTTTTGGTGCCATGAGAATTAGAAAATATTTGGTAGACTGTCAGTGGAGTTTTTAGACTCCACAACTAGAGTCATAGGATTAATAAGTGCTTTATAAGCACAAAGTAAAATATTTAAAAATAAATAAATATTTTTAAAAAAAGAGACACATGACAATTTTTTGATGATATTTGTGGAATAAAAAAAGCACACTACTAGTGTACCAAATACTAACCTGTCATGAGAATGCAATAATGAATTTTTCAAACACAAGATTCAAGGGTTTGTATTAATCCATCCTAATTTCTTCCATATTTGCATTAATCAACCTCTAAAAATTATTACTCAATCATGATGTTAGGAATCTCATACAAAATCAATAATCCTAAAATTATTCAATAAATAAATAAAAATTAGATCTTGTATGAAAATTTCTAATTTATAATAAAAAAATCATAATCTTAATTTTCTAGAGATTAATCAATAAAGCATGAAAAGAAAAGAATAGTTGTTACCAAATAGGGAGGCGATATAAAAGTAATGAAAAATTGAATATTTATTTTAAAAATTCTAAAGACTAAAAGAATTTGAAAAATAAAAAGTAACGAGTGTTGGAACAAAATTTTAAAAAAAAATTTGAGATTTTTGGGTTTTAATAACTAGAGAAAATTGCATTTATTTTTAAAACAATTTATTTTATAAAATAATTCTTTTAAAAAATTTTGATTGATGATTTTCAATTTTTTTTGTGAGGTCACTTTTAAATTTTTAGTGAAATAATACACTAATTATAAAATAAATTAAAGAATTTGTAAGTAATGTTTATTTTTTATTTTTCTAACCCCAAAACTTATAACGAATTCACTACTACAGTAATGAAAATCAAACGTGAGCTTTTTTGTGTTTAGCAAAGAAAAAAGCTGCAATTTGGTTTCCCAATAGCATATCATTTGTCTCCACCCTTGCTTTATTACACTTGATAGTCAACTAGTAACTATTACATACTGCTATCATTGTGATCTGCTGGTACTTGGCCTTCAATGTCGCCATGTTGAAGAAGGAACGGTGAGCTTAAACTTTCTTTCGTTGCGAGTAAAGACCCTAAATGATAAATTGGAAGTGATTGAAGAAAAGGCACGAAACAAGCGGATGCGTGGCAGGGATACGAGACAACGATGAAGAAATTTCTAAAATTTTTAAAATCGAATCAAATAGATCATATATTGGAAGATTACATTTGTTATTAAACCGATTTAAAAATCCCCAGTTAGACTTTCGTGAGTTAGTTAACTGCAGCTAAGGGAATCACTAAAATATTTAATTTCGGAAAATTGAGTGGTTAATTTTGTTATTAAACCAATTGAAAATATTAATAATTTGGATGGTCAAAATAGAATCAAATGCATACTTGGATGATTAATTTTGGAATTTACCCTAAATTTCTCAAAGGAAAATATTGATTTCTTACTAAACTAAATCATAAAACACAACAGGGCCAAGCCCAATATACATTTCTAGAAGCTGGGCAAATACATATACAAATCAACGACACATTGCAACCCCCAAGTCTAATGGGCAGACATAGTTCCAACAATTGAAGAAATTAATAAATATTTATGAAATTTTGGAAAATAATCATAAAGTATTAAAAATAATAATGAACCTTTTTTAAATTAAAAAATAAAATTTTATTTATTTTGGTGTAATCAATTGTGTGGCTTTACATCTTAGGCTATTTTATTCAAACCAGATAATAATATTCAAGTAAAGTTCTCAAAAGAGTAATACATCTAAGATTTGAACTTGATCCAAATACTTCGAAAAGAAATTCGCACTTTTTCTACTAATTTGTTGGTACTTATGTAAATTATTTTATTATTTAAGTTTTAAGTTATTATATATTCTTATATTTTTTATTTCTAGTTTTTTTAACAATCTTATTATAGGTTCTGATCATATCTGCTCTTTTTGACACAATGCTTAAAACTATCCATAGCTCCTTTTCAACCCATAAAAAGGATGATAATGCGTTTCAATGCTCTCGAACCCACGTTCTTCTACATTGACAATAATACCTATATCAATCGAATTAAGACACAATCATATTCCTATTATTATTTTTTTTGGTGAAAATAAAAACAAAGCTTAAATAGTTATGCTACGCTAATACAATCAAAAGCACCATTAACTTTGTCACTTCAAGAAGTACTAAAAGATATGTAGGAGCAGATGCCAAAACATTAATTCCCTCTATGTCCATAGACACCATCTTGACAATTTGATCTATGACTGAGTTAGCTTCTCTCGGAACATGTATGATCTCCCAATGCTCAAAATTTTGTAGCTTCTATTGAATCTGCCTAACTTATGCTGAACTCGAACTAGTTCTAAAACTCCTTTGCAAAACAAGAACCACCTCAAGGCTATCCGTGTGAATCGATAATCTGTTCAATCCTCAATCTTGTAAAAGATTCAGCCTATCAAAAATACCTCATAGCTCAACTTCAAAGACCGAACAATTTGTAGATTTACGCATTGACATTCTTTCACAATTGTATTTATTTTTTTCCCTTTTAATCAGGTTAACTTTTATTTGATGGAATAATTAATTCTTCAATTTTTTTTATTTGCTCAATTTCAAACACTATAAAAATTAACTTCCTTCAATTAAGAATTAAATTGCTCTTTACTCTATAATGCATTAACAAAAGTATTTAGCACCATAACAATTCTTTTTTGCATTAGTCAGTGGCTACTGCTTCTGCGATTTTGTAATACTTTTTACTGAGAAAAAAAAAACAAATAGATTTGATGGAAAAAGATGTATTTTAGGCACTTTGGAGGCGCTCAAGCTTAACCAACGTTGAGGTCATGACAATATTATAATTCTCTCTAACAGCTTGGAGGTTGTTAAAGCAATTCACTGAAGCATCTCCACCACTTCGAATTCGGCCTTGATTAGACGAATTCAGAATATTCTGTCACAAGAAGAACAGTGAATTTTGCACTACATCCCTATAGAGCGTAATCAAGTTGCAGATGATTTAGCCAAACTAGCTTTGGTTAAAAAACAAGATTTACATATTTTTGATCTCCCTCCTACGGTAATACTAGATTTTTTCAAAACAGATAAGATAAAGGGTGTTAAAAAAATGTATTTAAAATATATATATGCCTTTAAAAATAATATATAATAAATAATAAAATGTATAGTTTGAAACTATTAATTGCAACATATATACAATATGTACAACATTTCAATGAGAAACACAGTTTAAATCGCGAGTAAAAAGAAATTAATAGGTAAGTACATCAGATTAAGAATAATAAATACACTTCAATTATTTATCATGGTATTATCATTTTTCTATAGCACGTAAAAAAAATTATCATGATAAAAAATTTTCAATGTTAAAAATCAAATTATAGATTTTATGTAAAATATTGTGATATAAGACAATAAAAAAATTTTTATTGGATGAAAAAATTTTAATTTTTACATAAAAGTATGAAAATATATAAATATTCTATAATAATATAAATTAATGATCTCGATATCAATTTAATCGTACACTTAAATAGTATTGATAAAAAAAATTAGATAAAAAGGGAGTGAAAACATCATGTTTAGCTGATACTTGCTGTTCATCATTTGCTCTCCAACTTTCATTTCCACCCCTACAAATTTATAATCCTCAATTTGCCATTAAAGTAGTTATAATTTCCTCTTTCACGTCTAACCACTCTATTCAATTAACCAGACTTTGTTCTCACATTGTGCGTGCATGCAGTAGACATAAATATTTTAATTTTCTGAGTCCAGTTTTTCCTTTTACATCAACCTTAACAAGCTTTTAGTTAGTTATACATATGATCTTAATTTGTAGAATCTTAATTCATGTTCTAAGCATATGGAAGGGGGCATTCTTGTCTGAAAATCAAACTTATCAGTCTTACACACTCTACACATCTTAAACATGGCAGAAGATGAGTTCTAGGGTCCTCCATTTAAGGAAAGTTAATATAAATATTCCTGCCTTATATAGTAGCTTTCATCTGACATAATACTAAGATGTTCTTCTCTAAAACTGAAACAGCAGCAATGAACCATGCACACCCTCACAACATTAGCTGCACAAACCATAGGAAACAACATGTTATATAGCTTCATCTAAGATGAAAATATATTGGGCAATACATAGACATTTCTTTTTCTGCAAAGATCCTTACACTAGTTGAAGAACTATCTGGTCTTGCTGCTGCTGAGGGTTGTAATAATTGGCGGCGGGTTGTAAGGCATCAACTTGGAAGTAGTTCCGAGAGTCATATGGCTGAGAATGTATGGCCTCGAAGTTATTACTTGAACCTCCGGGCATCAAATTCATGCTCTCCTGCTTCCTCTCGTTTTCAGCTATCTGCAACATACAGTAAATGGACGAGCGAAATATAGGTTTTTTTTTTCAACCGCGACAACAATGCCAAATTAGCGCAAAGAAAGAAGAGAGATCAGACCTTGGCTCGAAGAAGTTGGTTATTGTTATGCAAGTCAATTTCCTGCAGCAATGGATAAAATTTATAAACATACACACTAATAACATAGTATGGATCGGTCCCTACATGGTTCAATCATATATACCACCATTGAGAACCCTTTTAATTGATGGCCGAAGACCAAAGTAATTGCCTTATATAACACACTCAGGCAAGCAGTTATTGTTAGAAGTCAAGCCGGCTTCAATGTCAGCTAAACATGGAGACAAGTTGATGAGTTGGCTTGCAAGGTGATAAGTTATAATGGCTTTAAGCTAACAATGCATGGATAGAAACAATGTGGGAAGAACATAAGCAAGGTGGTAGCTTGCTGAAAGTTCCTTCAAGGATTGAAAACATAAATAAATAATGATAATAATAATTATAGGATAAGTATGGCAGCAAGGTTAAGCCTCTCAGTCGGTTTATATAGCCTATATATATACACGTTTAGATGTGTAGTTTGTATAAGTGAGCAAAGCAAAAAGAAGTATAGTTAGAAAAGGAGATTGAGTGTTGAGAAGCATAAGAAATACTAGGCGTGAGAGTGAATACTTGCAGCAATTGTGAAACTACAAAATATATCCGTGTTATTTTGTTATTTTTCTTGAGTAATAAAATTATTTTGGTTTAAGTCTACATTATATTTCTAACAAGCGGTATTCAAGCTAAGTTTGTGACCACGACATGATGACGAACATGATTCAACCGTAAATCTCAAAATTAACAAAGACAAATTATGGTAATTGGAGCATTTCAATAAAGCTTTAGCTCGACTTTCAAGATCGTTGGGATATTGACAAAAATGCAGCTACCAAATCAGCTTTGACAAATGAAGAGAAAAGAGCATTGAAGCAAGCTCGTAAAAAGGACAAGAAAGCATTGTTCTTTTTTTTTTTAAGGAGTTGATGAAACAACATTTGAAAAAATTTTAGATGCTAAGACATAAAAGGAAGCTTGCAGCATTTTGCAAAAATCCTTTCAAGGAGTCGTAAAGGAAAGTTGAATTTGAGATGTTGAAAATGAAAAACTTGGAAAGTATTGATGACTATGTCACTCAAGTGAAAACGGTTGTGAATGAAATGAAAAGAAAAAAAAAAGAGAAACTTTCAATGATGCTAGAGTAATGAAAAAAAATTGCAATCATTGACACGCAAATTTGATTATATGGTTATTGTCATCAAAGAATCAAAAGATTTGTCACAAATATCTATCAATGAACTTGTGGAACCCAACCCATGAGCAAAAAATGAAGCACAATGATGATATTGGAAATTTGGAACAAGTATTGTAAAAAAAGTTATCAGTCAGTGAAGGTGGGGCTAGTAGTAGCTCTAGACTTGCAATCGTGGAGGATATTGTGAAGGATACAAAGATGGAAATAGAGGTGGGTGAGGAACACATGGATGTGGCACTCAATCATATGGTAGAGGACAAACAAGTGAAGAGCAACAAATATTTAGTTACAATTACACAAAAGAACATGAAAAATCAAAGAAAAATATTTGATATATTGATAATTGTGCCAACAATCACATGTGTGGCCGAAAAGACCTATCCTCAAAGTTGGATGAGACTATTCATGGATAAGTAACTTTTGGAGGTGAATCACATGCCGCAATTAAAAGTAAAGACAAAGTCACAATTACTCAAAAGAATGGAGAGAAGTACATATCAAATGTTTATATTATGTACCAACTTTGGAAAGCAACATTATTAACCTTGGCTAACTTTCAAAAAAAGGACATGAAGTGCAAATGAAGAATCACCTACGTGCCCTAACAAATAATAGTGGAGAATTAATTGCACTAATTGATATGATGTAGAATTGATTGTTCACTATTGACATTGAATCAAGAGAAGTGAAGCATATAAAGACTGCAATCAAAGATGATTCATGGATGTGACATTTAAAGTTTGTGCATCTTAGCTTTTTTAGCTTGAAGCTATTGTCAAAAGCAAATATGACGAAGAGATTACCATAAATTAATCCTCTTGATCAATTGTGTGAAGCTTGCATTAAAGGGATATAACATAAACAAAGTTTTGAACTTGAAAAATCCCAAAGAGTCAAGAGACCATTGGATATTGTGCACACTAATATCGCAGGTCCTTTTGATATACCATCACTTGGCGAAAACAGGTACTATATTACCTTTATTGATAACTTTAGTAGAAAAAGTTGTATATACTTTCTTAAAACAAAATCAGAAACACTTGATAAATTCATGGAATTCAAAGCTATGGTAAAAGAAAGGAGTGGACATTATCTAAAGATACTCATATATGATAGAAGATGCAGATATACCTCAGAATTGTTTGAAAGCTTTTGCAAGGAGCATGGAATCATTCACCAATTGACAACTGCATACACGTTACAACAAAATAAAGTTGTTGAAAGAAAGAACCACACTATTCTTGATATGGCAAGAAGTATGGTTTAAGGTAAACAAATATCAAAAACTTTCTAAGTTGAAGTTTTTCAATGTGTTGTTTATTTGTTGAATCGATGTCCAACAAAGAGTGTGAAATACAAAACGTCGAATGAAGCTTGGATTCATCAAAACCCCAGAGATGGGCATTTCAAGGTTTCCGAATACATCGCATATGCTCACGTACTTGATCAGACAATAAGGAAGCTTAAATTGACAAAGAGTCAAGTGCATCCGCATTGACTATGAAAAAAAGTAAGGCCTTTAAACTATACAATACTCTCACCAAAATAAGTTATTATTTTAAGAAATGTTAAGTTTGCTGAACCAGATTACTAGAGATAGAGCACCGAAGAAAAGAAAATTGAAGCATTACTTTTCAATGATAATAAAGATGATGACTTCATCAATCAACATGACCAAAGTGATGATCAAAGTCTTCCCACATGTCCTACTGCAACAACTCTTACATCTACACCGTCATCACCAAATAGTAGTAGCAGTTTAGAGGAAGCACATAAGAGAATATGTAGTCTACATGACATATACAATGCTATAGAACCTATAGAGACAACTCTTAATTAATCATTATTCTTTTTAATGACAAAATGTGATCCAATAACATACGAAGAAACAATTGAAGGTGTCAAAGTGGAAGAAGGCAATGGATAAAGAAATTGTAGCAATAAGAAGAAATAATAGGTAGGAGTTAACAAATTTGCCAGAAGAACACAATTTAATTGGAGTTAAATGAGTGTACAAGACAAAAGTAATAAAAACGGAAAAGTAGGAGAAGTACAAGACAAGACAAGACTGGTTGTCAAAAGCTACAAGCAAAAACATGGAGTGGATTATGATAAAGTATTTGCTCCAATAGCAAGAACCGACACCATAAGTCTTCTCACAACAATTGCAGCATAAAGCAAATGGAAGATTTATCAAATGAATGTGGAGTCAACTTTCCTTAATGGTAATGTAGAAAAAGAAGTTTACATTGAGCAACCACTTGGATATAGCAAACAAGGACTAGAAGACAAAGTCTACTGCTCGAAGAAAGCTTTATATAGACTGAAACAAGTTTCAAGAGTACGGAACAAATGAATATACAAGTACTTTTAGAAGAATGGGTTTATAAAATGTTTGTATGAGCATTCCTTATATACGAAGAAAAATGGAGATGATGATATCATCAAAGTGTGTTTATACATGAATGGTAAGATCTTCAAAGGAAATAATCCAGGTATATTTAATGATTTTAAGAAAATTATGACTAAAGAATTTGAAATGATAGACATTAGTGAGATGTTAGATTTTTTTGGAATTGAGGTAAAATAAATGAAAGATGGAACATTTATGTCCCCAAAGGAATAAACAGATTTTAAGCAAGTTAAAATGAAAGATTGCAAGGCAATAGCCATGCCATTAGAACCAAACATGAAATTAAGTGTTGATTCAAGGAGAGAGCAGGTAAATCCAACGTTATTTAAAAGCCAAAACAAGACAACTTAATTGTAGCAAAAAGAATTTTAAGATATGTCAAAAGTATGATAGATCAATGTTTATTTCATACTCTCACAAAATTCAAAATTAATTGATTATTCAGATAGTGATTATGGTAGACTTGGATGATCGCAAAAGCATTTTTAGATATTTATTCCATATTGGCTTTGCAACATTTTCAAGGTCATCAAAGAAAAAACAAACAATAGCACTCTCAACATTTGAAGTAGAATATATAGGTGCCTGTCAAACAATTTGTTTAAAGAATATTTTGAATGAATTATCTCTTACACAAAAAGATCCAATTACAATTTATGTTGACAATAAATCTACATTATCTCTTACAAAGAATCTAGTGTTTTACGGCCGAAACAAGCATATTAATATAAAATAACATTTTATTTGGGAAAAGGTGAAGAATGAAAACGTTCAGCTAGTCAATTGCAAGACGAAAGATTAATTAACAGATATTTTTTCAAATTCACTGAAGACAAACATATTCCACAAACTTAAAAGAAAAACATATAATTAAAAAGCCGGATTTGAGGGGAAGTGTTAAAAGTCAAATCCACTTCAAGGTCGGCTGATACGAGTCACAAAAGCCCAAATTCTTGAAGGCGAGGCCCAATAAGCAAATTTCCAGCCCAATCAAGAAATCCATCCATACTTAGTTGAAAATCAGGCCAAATTGTCAAAGTGGCCCAAGTTGTAAAGTTTTATTTTTATTTTTATTTATTTATTTACTTAGTTTAAATTTTTATGTCAATATTCAGTCCAAGAGTCCCAGATAAAATGACCTTTGACCGAATTTCCATATTAAAATAATTAGGAGTTTTTTTTTATTTTAGTTTTCTAATTAGATTAGGACTAGTTATAAGGCCTATTTAAAGGCATGGCTGTCCACCTTGTTAAACACTTATCATTATTATTAAAATTTCAGATTTGTTGAGAGCAGAATTTTCTTTGAGTTTTCTCCAAGATTTCTCTCTTGAGTTTTCTTTAGAAGTTGTTTTAACAATCTTGTGATTGTGGGAGCCATCTTCAACCTTCTTCTTGCCATTGATATTCTTTGGAGGGGAGATTAGAGCCGTTTGAAGGGAGTTGTGAGATCTTTTGAGATTTCAAGGCTTCTTAAGACTTATCTTTTAATTTCTTACTGTCAATTCTTTCTTTATTTCTACTTGTGCTGAATCATTATCTAATCTATTTTCTGTTCTTATTGTGTTTTCAGCCTTTTTCTATCTTAAGGAATCAGCCCAAAAATCCCCAATTTCTAGGGTTTTTCCATACTCTTTTTGGGTGAAATTAGATTGTCGAAATTTGGGGAAAACTATCTTGGTGTTCAATTGGGCAGAATCACAATCTCCTTGAGGGTTTCAAGAACCCTAACACTTATTTCTATTCTCAATTTGATTCTTTGCTGATTTGGGGATTTTATTTCAGATCTGAAAATTCAAAAATCTAATCTTTTAATTTTCTGTTTCGTTTCAGATCTAATTGTTTAGGGTTTTCGTAGGAGTTTCCCGTGACTTGGCAACTCGATCTTGGTCCGCGCGCAACCCCGTATCATCGGCTAATCATAGAGATAAGTTGATAAGTTGGCTTGCTAGGTGGAAAGTTATAAATGGTTTTAAATTGACAATGCATGGATAGAAACAATGTGGCAAGAACTTAAGCAAGGTGGTAGCTTGCTGAAAGTATGGCAGCAAGGTTAAGCCTCTAAGTCGGTTTATATAGCCTATATACATACACGTTTAGATGTGTAGTGTGTATAAGTGAGCAAAGAAAAAAGAAGTATAAGTGAGAAATAGATATTGAGTGTTGAGAAGCATAAGAAATATTAGGCGTGAGAGTGAAAACTAGCAGCAGCTAGGAATTATGAAAACACAAAATATCAGTTTTGGATTAAATAGCGATGTGAAGAGCAACAAGAATGGAAAAAGATATTTACCTTTTTCTGCATATACTCTATTTCAGCAAACAACAGCTCATTCTGGTAGAGTTTAGAGGGGAGTAAATTAAAGGAGAAGGAAAATTTTGTCAGTAACAATAATAATAATTATTAATCATCTTAAAGGGACTGTTTTTAATTACATAAATTATTATGAGATACCTTTTTGGAACGGATTCTGCTAATTCCTTTTTCTAAACGAGTCTCCAAGCTCTTAAGCTCTTTCATAGGCAATCCCCCTACGGACTCCCCCAGCATGTGCCTGCAAACATATATATATATATGCATATATAGCTCTGTCAAACAACAAGGGTTTTGAAATAAAATTATATATGATGAAAATGAATTAAAACCATGAGGAAGTAACCTGTTTGTATTCTGCAAATTCCGGATTTGATTTCGGAGTTTGTCAGCTTCTTGCTGATAGAACTGAGATTTACATCCGCATGGCATTACCAAAGAAATTTTATTAAGTAAACCAAGGAGTTAACAAAACCAGGTAGTAAAAAGCTAGGCAAGCAAAGAACTATTTATATTAAAGGTTCACAGCTTCTCTAGAGAAAAGTTAAAATTAAGGACTTATTTGAATGCAAATTGAAATTAAAGGGACTTGCTAAAAGAAAACAATGAAGATTAAGTGAGTTAATACCTGAGCATTAACTTCAGCAACTGACCCAGTATTGGAGGAATCAGAAGCCTTTTTGTACCTCTCAATTGTTGCTTTAACACTGCAAAAACATTGTGTTAAATATTTGAAAAATGTATATACATATATATATAACTCATGCAAAAGTACACATATAAATCATTCATGAAATGCTTGCATGTGATCCATATTACCAACCTCTAGCAATGTCATTATGATTAATTCAAAATTATATTATGTCGTCATTATCACCGTCATCACATGTAAATGTAATGCTAGTAGGTAGCTATTTTATTAAGCAAAATGGTCAAATCAACCAATTTTGTCAGTTAACTGAATCTAATACGAAACCTTGAACCCCCCAAAATTTACAATTACAATGGAGCAATGGCTAGCTGTGCTGTTGACATATATATTTGATTGATGAGACCCCCCCTAGTCACGTCGTTAGTCATCCCCCAAATCAACTTTAATCTCCTTTCTGATACCTTAATTTCGTCGAGCCAGTGATTGGCTATCCCTACCTATGCTCGCACTGTTTCTAGAGTATGATTGGCTCAGAGTTTTTTATTTGTACCAGGTGTCATTAACCCATTACACGAAGGATAATACTTCAGAAGTTCGTACGTTATTTTAGTTATTAACCAACTTATTTAATAAACAAATAGTGTAAAAAATATAATAACAATTTAAAAGAGGTAAAGTAAAGCAAAAGCCAATAAAGAGAGAGAGAGAGAGAGAGAGAGAGAGAGAGAAGAGTTTAATTATAAAGCAATATAATAGAACAGTGATTTTATCAGCTTTTGTCAGTGTCTGAAAACTGTGAGGAGCAGCAGCCATGGTTACAAGTTTCACAGTAGAAGCCAAAATCTCAGAACACTCCCATTGGCTCGCAGTTGCCGTACGTTGTCTCTCTCAGACAACACTGCTGTGTGCTGACTCACGTTTTCTTTTTTACTTTGAAGTGTTGATTCTCTCTTAATATCCACTTGGACCAATATATCTAAGCAAAAATCTTTCACAAATGCAAACCGGGGAAGCTAATGCCAACAGTGAGTCATTCATTATAAATGATGATGATGACCCTTTAAGCAGTTTTTGAGCTTTATTTCATCGGCTAAATGGATTTGCAATGATGAAAAGAAAGAAAATTTAAAAGACAAAGAAACTCAGTTTTGGAATAATGTAAGAAAACCCACTAGTCAAGAAACTGAAAAAATCGTGTGTGACGTGTGACCAATAGATTCCATAACTAAAGACGAAACGCCAACCTAATCTTAGTCGTGAAATCATCAAAACCATATATTCTTTTTACCCAAATCTATAAACCCTAGATAGATTAAGTACATAAAAGAAGACCCAAATTGATGATAGACAGGAAGGAAAAAATAGTATGTCTAAAACTATGTAAAACGTTGGTGAGTTATATCACTTTGCTTGATTTAAGGGTCACCAATTAAAAGGGTTTTGGGGAGAGTTGTTAGCCTTGTGTGGTCAATAACCGAAAAAGAATCTTAATATGTCGAAATTTGAAGGTGAGACAATGAGAGAAGGAAGACATGTAGGGCAATTGTCGGGTGACAAAAGTCGAGAAAAGTGAAGTCTTAGTAAGAATTAGAGGAATGGAGGCTTACAAATATGAGGGCCAATAACAAAGGGAGAGGAAATTAGTAATTTAAAAAGAAGCGAAAGAGGGTTGGGAATTGGGTAAATTTTGGGGTTTGAAGGCTAATGGGAATCAAACAAATTTGATGTGGTTCTCCCAGGATGCAAACATTGATTTGTAGTTTTGGAGACTATGCTTCAAGGATGAATTTTGATTTCTTTCTTCCGTTTTTAATGACAGACAAAGTGGGATATTTCATGTGGGTAACATTGCTGATCTGGTGTCACAAAATGCTGCTGAGATTTGTTCTTTTATTGTGCTTAAAGCTTTGAAATTGAGCTTCACTATTTCATGGTGTATGAATTCAGCCTTGGAATCTTTTAGAGGTGTTACCACAATTCTTGTAAGATGAGTTTCCGGATGTTTCAAGAGCCAAGAGAATGGTATCCTTTATTATTGTTTTTGGTGATTTTTGTTGTTGTTGTATATGATCTTAGGTATTGCCTTTTTATCTTATTAATATATATTTTATTTCCGAGAAAAAAAATAACCAAAAAAAGAAAAAAGAGAAAACAAAACCCTAATTTGATTATGTTTGATTGTGAAAGGAGGAGAATTCACATGGTGCCCAAAGTGGGGATTTAGGGAACTTTTCGTGTATGAAGAACCCTAATTTAGATCTTATTGAATTTGGTTGTGATTGGTTGTAAAAAGGAGTGTTCACATGTTCCCAATGACAGAAAATTTTTCAAAAAAGAACTTGGGGTTTTCTAAAATCGAAACCCTATTTTGATTTTCTTACATTGGTGGTTCTTAATTTAGACAAATTGTGTATTTTTTTTAGTTTCCTTTTGGGCAAACCCTGTTTGCTATCTTGATCTTTTTCAATTGAGATCCATTAAGTACAAATTTTGAGCTAATGGGAACATGACAGATATTCATGTATATAGGCCCTTTAGTCCCATGGCTGAGACAGGCTCTCCCTCTCCCCCTCCCCCCCCCCCCCAAAAAAAAAGGGAATCAAGCACAATTTTTAACATCAATGGAGGATATATCATATCATATCTCCAAAACCTATAGTTTTAATTTGTTACTTCCAAAAAAACATAATGCTGTCTATTTCCATCTCTTGCACCAGATCTATGTATCCATCAAACTAGGAACTTAAGAAAAAGATCATAAACAGAAAAAAAATAAAAAAGAATTATATATATATATAAAGCCCTAAAGCTTGTACAGATAAACAAGACAAAATAGAAGGAAAAAGAAAAGACTAATATAAATCTTAGTTTTAGTGAACTCAATCTATAGCTTTTCACCAAAAAATATATAATTAAAATTAATACTTCCACTGATCAAAGATCCATTCCTATATATAGTTCCATTGACAAAATTTTCATTGTACTTTGAGAAAATTAAGATCAAAGGACATACCTATTGTTGGCATACTCATAGAGTCGACCACGGTTGGAGAAGACAATCAAAGCAACCTCAGCATCACAAAGAACCGATAGCTCATAAGCCTTTTTGAGCAAACCATTGCGCCTCTTACAAAAGGTAACTTGGCGGTTCGTCGTGTTTTCGATCCGCTTGATCTCGATCTTTCCTCTCCCCATTTTCTTCTGGGGAGAGTCTTCAAGGGATTCGTTGGGGTACACCATGCTTCCTAACTGAAAAAAATAAACCATGATGAAAGCAATGGTACCATTTTTACTATCTTCTTTGAAAAGCAGACATATAGAATCTGATGACCAAAGGAGAGCTAAAATAGCCAATGAAAAAATAAACCCAAAGTAAGTGAAGCAAGAACAAGTGATTAAAAGGATTATGTTTTCAGTTTATGGCTAACTAACCTTGAAAGGAAAATTAAAGAAAAAGGCAAGTATGATAATTAAAGGCAGAAAAAGAAAGAGAAGGGTTTTTTTATTTACTTCTCTTTGTTTTTCATTTTAGCTGCAAATCTCTGACTAGATGAGATGCAGAAGATGGAAGCAAAGAAGGGTCGAGAGTTTCTATTTATAAATGTAAATAAACCTGCTCTGTGTTAATTTAATCTTCCATTTTCACATACATGTATCCTATTTTTAGTACTATTTGGGTTTTTTGAAGGCTGTATTTTTTTTTTTTAAATTATCAGTATTTTAATAATCTAACCTGTGAATTATATTTTAAAGATGAAGAGAATAAAAAAGAAAGGATAAAGTTGGGAATCATCACTTCTATGGTTGAGACCGGTTGTTGCAGCCTGAGCTCTAAAATAATAATAATAATAATAATTTATTTAATGCCTTATATGTGAATACCAAAATATTTTTTTAGAGAATATCAAAATCATATGGTATCTAGCCTTAAGCTTTTATCACTTTAAAGGCGTAATTTTAGATAGTTTAGTATATATCACAATTTTTATAGAACATCGTTCGAATTTTTAGTATACTAATTAAATTCATATTATCTAAGCATCTATTAAGATTTTTTTCAAAATACCAAATTTTCTAAGCTCGTATTCTTAGATATTTTGGCAGGTTTTGTAAATTGTTGTAACCATAATTTTTTCACCTATTAAATTGAATTGCTTTTATTTTTTTAAATAAAAATCTCTAAACAGCTTACAACGACGAGCTCCAAAAAAAAAACATCTCATTTAACGAATACAACATAAAAAAACCCTTTCAAAAGCGTCGAAAATAATATATCATAACTTAAGTGTTAACCATCTTCTAACACCTTAAAAGTTATGCTCGTACTTAAATGAATCACCACACTTCATCAAATCCCAATCCTAATGTAAAAAACAATGACATCATGTAAACTTACAATCCAACAACACTACAACAAATCAAAATCATCAAATATGAATCAACAAGAATTCAAGCGGTACCCCCATAGAAATTACTCAATTTCTAATATCGTCCACTAATAGTAAACAACTAGTAAGAATATGAATTTTTATCCGATTAATACGTGAATTTGATTCATTAGTTATTCACACATATTTATAATCGTTTCACATTTGGCTATTAATTTAACTTAAGTAAAGCTTCGTGGGAAGTTACTTAACTAAAATAATCGTGAATGCCTAATCGTCAACTCAACAACCATTATAGATATATACTCTTTTATGAGTCCTCGTGAGACAATCTCAATGAGTAACATATATGACTAGTTGTCATTTTTACAGGAAGCCTCCCTAATGAACCCTCATAATAATGCTTATTGCAAGTTGCGGTCAAGGTGAAATTGACTCGAAGTATTATTATGCTATCCTACAGAAACCATCGTTGGAGGTTGTGGGTCTTGTTTATGGACTTTCTCCCACTTAATATTTAAAAAAATGCAAGGTTTTAACCAATTTCAGTCATGAATGATTAAACATGCTTATAACAAGTAAGAGTGACATTCTTTTTTTAAACTATATGGCACGCTTATATCACATATGCATGTACGTGGTTTTTTACTTAATCATTCCCATTCTTATATAATACTAACATATCATAAAATTGAAAATTAAACTAACTCTGACCAGTCAAAAGTTTCCATAGTTTCATCCTAAGAAAAATAAAATAATTAAAATTACAATATTATTTCCAAAGCATTCTTTAGCTCTTCTAGGTAAAATTTGAATATCTTGGGTTTTGCTAAAAAGAATTTGTGCGCCAAAACTAAACTCGAAACCAAAAACACGAACCTGAAAACTAAAACAACTATCATCGTTGGCCACCACTTCCACCAGCCATCGTTAGCACTGCTGTCAATCAACTTGTTGTAGACGTTTGCCAACAGTCGTTCGCACAGTTTCCAACCAACACCGGTTGTGGCTTGTTTGTGCAACCCCTTGTGCGCTACTGTCGCCCAACCAACCAAGTTGGGGCACGACACCCCTTGCCTACTACCAATTATGCTCGACTATTATTGTCAGGTTGTGATATATGCACAGATGGGATGAAATTTATTAAATTTCATTCACCAAAGCTGCCAATTTTCAAGTTTGAGAAATCAACTGACTTTCGATGACTTTTTGGATGGGATCCATATATTTTTAGGTTGAGATGTCTTATATTGTTTGAAGATCTATCTCTTAGCTTCGAAACACATTTTGAATCACTCAAATTTGAGTTCGGGAGCTCAAGTTATGACTGTTTTAATAAAAACTGCACGAGTAGAATTTTTGGGCAGGATATGACAGGAATTACGAGTTTCTAGCTTTTAATTCGACTTTAAATCATATTGAGTTCGGGTTTTTGGCTTGATTGTTATTATATATGAGTCCAATATTATATTTATCAACTCTTAATATTTTAATTTTATATTATTCCAAATTTTTAATAATTATGTAGTTTAAATTATTTAGGAGTTTTATGTCAATAAGGAAGTTTAGTTTAAAATTATTTATTATTTAGATTAATTATAATTTTAGTATATTTAAGTGTTTTATTTAGATTTATTTAGCTAACCTATATATAGGCCTTTGTATTGTATACAAAGGAATCAATTCATTATTATTCAATTTATTTTGAGTTTTTTTGAGAAGAGTTTTAACAATTTTTTCAGTAGGGATTATCTTCAAACTTTTTTTTGTCGTTTGCAAGGCTTCTTAGGACTTCTACATATCACGTTCTATCTTTTTCATTTATCTTTTTTATTTTCTTCTTTATTGTTCCAATCTTTGATTTATTTTTCTATTTATTTATCTTAGTTATTTATTTCTTTTATTTTATTTGGATTTGATTGTGTTTCAGATTGTGTCAAAATCCAAATTTCTTTCTAAACGTCTAGAGCCCTAAGTTAAATTCACGACTTAAACAAACTTTATGATCCGCTTCCGCTTTCATCCGCTCATTCGTATCTGGTTGGGGCACAATGTCATGGCCCCAGGCGCGACCTCACCAACCAAGTCTCAATGCCCTGGTTTAGGTCGCCCCTTGTGCACTGGCTAGGTGCAATGCCCTGACCACCTACATATCTCGTCCTCACAACTACCCAACGCAGTTGTCGCGCACCATCCAATGTTTTGGGCGATTCTACCCACCTCACTTACGCCAGTCACCATACATGGTGACTTTTCGCTCAATCGTCAATTTTTTCTAGTTTCGGTTAGGGTGTTGGTTGCCTTGCATTTCTATGTAACATGATTAAAATCTCCCTTATTATATACTATTAAAAAAGCAACTTAATAAGTGATTTTTAATATAATCATATTTTATCTTATAGTAACTATTACATCTTCCTTAATGAAAAAATCAATTACTAACAAATAGTAATTAATTTGTCCTAAACAAATGACCTAACACCCCACTCAAGTTGGAACATGCAAATCATAAATGCCCAACTTGCTGAGAGGCCATCGAATTGCGGTTCACCAAGCGCCTTTGTGAAAATGTCAACCAACTAAGCGGATGTCGGAACATAAGAAGGTGCAATCAACCCATCTTGGATTGCATCCTGAACAAAGTGACAATCCACCTCAATTGCAATATGTAAAGAAAATTGACTATTGCATCTCAAACAAAGTGACAATCCACTTTAATTGCAATATGCAACACAGATTGACTATGGCCTCGAAAGCATCGTTCTTCTCTATCAGCTTATTTCTAGTGAAATTGAGTGCCCTTTGCATCTTTTCCACATTGGTATTGTGAGACTCCAACACAAAAGTCCTTAAGTTGATCCTTCATTGAATCAAACTCATCGATGCGCCCTTCGACCTCTTCGAGCGTCTCTCTCACGTCCCTCATAGACTCCTCGAGATTAACCACTCATTCTTTTAAAGTCATCACCATGTCCCTTGATCGACTTGTGGTGGTGGTGGAGAAGTAGAACCACCACCAGCCATTGAGAACAATGAAAAAAATTTGTGTTAAAAGGTGGATGATAATCAGCCCGAAGGTTAACATTGCTGCTCCGCCGGGCAAAACAAAAGATAATAAGCAAACTGCTTGGAGAAGAAAAAAAATAAATACAAGGAAACCTAGCCTCTTGATACCATGAACAAAATAGGTTAATTCCTTTCAATCTTATTGATGATAAACCACAAGAGCATACATAATATTTATATTGCAATAGTCACGTAGGAATAGGAAAGATATATAATATATTTAGATATTCCTAAACGATAATATCCCATAATAATATCTAACACAACAAAACCAACCTGCTTAACAATATGCATGAGATGATGAATTCTGTCAAAGATAGTTCTTTCTCACTTTGATGGTAATTTGAATGTTTAGGGTTTTATGGATTGGCTTGTAGAGGTAGATAGAATTTTCAACCATACGGAGAATCCTAAGGAGTGAAGGGTAAGATTCGTAGTATACAGATTAAAGGAAGGAGCCTTATCCTGGTGGGAATGTTTACAAGACACAATACAGCGTGAGGGAAAGGGCCAAATACGAACATGGTACAAAATGAAACAATTGCTCAAGGTCGATTTTTACCTATACAGAGATTAATGCACGACTACGCCACAAAGTTCATGAGGCTTGCTGAACGCAACAACTTGATGGATTCCGATAGCCAAATGGTAGCCAAATACCTAAATGGATTAGGACTTACATTAATCTAGGACAAGATTGGTGTGAAAATGTTGTAAAACATCACCGAAGCACGTAATATGGAGTTAAAGAAATGATACAATGGAAGAAGGTGGCTTGGACTAAGAAGAATTGCTATCAGTTTGCACTAGCAACTTTGGAGAATAATAAGAAACTGGAAACTTGCAAATTCAAACTTAAAAATCCAATTATGACAAAGCAACGAGAAAGAAATTGGCGGAAGGGATTGAGACAAACACAGTCACAACCATCAAAGAACCCATATGCTAAGTCAATTCCTAAAAAATGTTGTCGGTGTAATCTACCTGGACATTGCGCTAATGATTGTCCAAGAAGAAAGGAAATTGACGTTATAGAACGTAGCGATTACAAAGAAGAATTTGAGGAAGGAAATGAAATAATATGCAAACATGATGGTGACAGCAATAGAAAGAATTCAGTAGATGGACACATTTTGGCAATACGAAAGATATTAAAATTGAAGGATGAAGATACAACCCAAGGCCAACAACATTTCCAAACTAGTTGCACAATCTGGTAACATTTACAACTTGGTAGTTGATAATGGTCGAAAGGAGAACATCATTTAGACGATGCATATATCAATGGAAAAACCACTTTTTCAAAATGTTCGATAATCAAAGATATTACAAGAGTTGCCTACAAAGTTAAACCTATCAAATTACCAAATGAAACTAAAGGGAAATGTGATTTTAAAGAAGAATGTGGAAGAGTGGTTATAGACAAGACATGTCTAGAGGATAAAGCTAACTCGAGGAAGAGTTTATAAGAGAGATATGATAAGTAGTATCTTTATTAATTTATTATTTATCCCTAAACTTGTTATTTACTTGATGGATATATTTAATTTATCATTTTATTAATTATTTTTTTCTTTTAATTTGTGTTACATCATATATTAATCTTACTCAGATCAAGTTAATTTTTAAATAAAATACTTTAAATATGAATTATTTTAATTTTATATCAACACATCATATCACAGAATTAGTTCTTAATTTATTAAAAAATAATAATTCTCTACTTTGATAATTCTAATTAACTTAATTAATTCATCATCTAAAAGCTAGAAAAAGGTGGGGTGCAGTAGACATGAATATTTTAATTTTCCAAGTACACATCAAAAGTAAATTTAGCCCCATTTCCTTTTACAGTAACCTTAACAAGCTTATAATCAGTTACTAGATATATGTATATTATATATTTCATAGTAAGTGGAAATGCCATGATTCATGGGGGATAATCTTGTAGGATCTTAATGCATGTTCTAAGCAAATGGAAGAGGACATTCTTGTCTGAAAATCAAACTTATCATTCTTACACACTCTACGCATCTTAAACATGGCAGACGATCAGATCTAGGGTCCTCCATTTAAGGAAAGTTAACATAATATTCCTGCCTTATATAGTAGCTTTCATCTGACACAATGCTAAGATGTTCTTCACTAAAACTGAAACAGCAGCAATGAACCATGCACGCCCCCATAACATTAGCTGCACACAAACCATAGGAATATGTTATATAGTTTCATCTAAGATGAAAAAATATTTGGTAATACAAAGACCTTTTTTTCTGCAAAGATTCTTACACTAGTTGAAGAGCTATCTGGTCTTGCTGCAGCTGAGGGTTATAATAATTGGTGGCGGGTTGTAAAGCATCGACTTGGAAGTAGTTCCGAGAGTCATATGGTTGAGAATGTAGGGCCTCGAAGTTAGCACTTGAACCTCCGGGCATCAAATTCATGCTCTGCTGCTTCCTCTCGTTCTCAGCTATCTGCAACATACAGTAATGGCACAAATGGTGCGTTAAGCATGGCTTTTGGCTGTCCAACAGCACTTTTTAACGGCAAAAGCAATGATAAACAAAGGGTTTTTGCAAATCAAAGGTTTTTTCAACCGCAACAACAATGTTAAACTAAAGTAAAGAAAGAGAGATCAGACCTTGGCTCGAAGAAGTTGGTTATTGTTATGCAAGTCAATTTCCTGCAGCAAAGGACAAAATTATAAACATACACACTAAGAACATACTATGGATCGATCCCTACATGGTTCAATCAAATAAAACACCATTGAGACCCCCCTTTTAACTGATGGCCAAAGACCAAAGTAATTGCCTTATATAACACTCTCAGGCAAGCAATTAATCAGTTTTGGATTAAATGGTGATGTGAAGAGGAAAAAGTACTTACCCTTTTCTGCATATACTCAATTTCAGCAAACAACAGCTCATTCTGGTAGAGTTTAAAGGGATAAATTAAAGGAGAAGGGAAAATTTGTCAGTAGCAATAATAATTAATAATCTTAAAGGAACTATTTTTAATTACATAAATTATTATCAGATACCTTTTTGGAACGGATTCTGCTAATTCCTTTTTCTAAACGACTCTCCAAGCTCTTAAGCTCTTTCATAGGCAATCCCCCTATGGACTCTCCCAGCATATGCCTGCAAACATATATACACATAGCATTGTTAAACAAAAAGGGTTTTGAAATAAAATTGTATATGATGGAAGTGAATTAAAACCATGGGGAAATGACCTGTTTGCATTCTGCAAATTCCGGATTTGATTTCGGAGTTTGTCAGCTTCTTGCTGATAGAACTGAGATTTACATCCGTATGGCATTACCAGAGAAATTTTATTAAGTAAACCAAGGAGTTGAACAAAACCAGATAGTAAAGGTTAAGAGCTTCTTCAGGGAAATGTTAAGGTTAAGGACTTAATTAAATGCAAATTAAAACAATGAAGATTGATTAAGTTAATACCTGAGCATTAACTTCAGCAACTGATCCAGTATTGGAGGAATCAGAAGCCTTTTTATACCTCTCAATTGTTGCTTTAACACTGCAAAAACATTGTTTTAGTTAAATAAAACAAATTATATCAACAATCAAGGCAAATAACACAGTTAATTATTTGAAAAATGTATATACATATATATATAACTCACGTAAAAAGTACACATATAAATCATTCATGAAATGCTTGCATGTGATCCATATTACCAACCTTTAGCAATGTCATTATGATTAATTAAAAATTAGTTAGAGCATAATGGTGTTTAGAAACATTATATCTTCATCTTCATCATCATCATCACATGTAATGCTAGTAGGTAGCTGTTTTATTAAGCAAAATCGTCAAATCAACCAATGTGTCAGTTAACTGAACCTAATACGAAACCTTGAACCCCCCAAAGTTTACAATAACAATGGAGCAATGGCTAGCTGTGTTGTTCACATATATATGGACCATATTTGATTGATGAGACCCCTTAAGTCACCTCGTTAGTCATCCCCAAATCAACTTTAATTTCCTTTCTGATACCTTAATTTCGTCGAGCCTCTGATTGGCCGTCCCTGCCAATGCTAGCACTGTTTCTAGCAGTATGATTGGCTCAGAGTTTTTTATTTGTGCCAGGTGTCATTAACCGATTACACGGAGGATAATACTTTAAAGAGTTCGTACGTTATTTTAGTAATTAACCCACCTTATTTAATAAACAAATAGTATAAAGCAAAAGCCAAAAAAAGAGAGAGAAGAATTTAATTGCTATAAAAATATAGAACAGTGATTTTATCAGCTTCTGTCAGTGTCTGAAAACTGTGAGGAGCAGCAGCAGCCATAGTTACAAGTTTCACAGTAGAAGCCAAAACCTCAGAACACTCCCATTGGTTCGCAGTTGCCGTACGTTGTCTCTCTCAGACAACACTGCTGTGTGCTGACTCACTTTTTCTTTTCTTTTTTTACTTTTTTAAGTGTTGCTTCTCTCTCTTAATTTGAACTTGCACGAATATATCTAAGCAAAGATCTTTTCACAAATGAAAACCGGGGAAGCTAATGCCAACAGTAAGTCATTCATTATAAATGATGATGATGATGACCCTTTGAGCAGTTTTTGAGCTTTATTTCCATTGGCTAAATGGGTTTGCAATGATGAAAAAAAAAAACAAGACAAAGAAACTGAGGTTTTGGAATAATGTAAGAAAACTCATTTTGTCAAGTAGTGAAGAAACTAAGAAAATCGTGTGTGACGTGACCAAAAGATTCTGGTAACTAAGACAAAACACCACACCTAATCTTAGTCATGGAGTCATCAAAACCCTAGATAGATTTAAAAAAAAAAAAAAATTGAATTCGAGACCCAAAATTTAAAACCCAAATCTATAAACCCTAGATAGACATAAAAAAGACCCAAATTGGTGATAAAAAGGAAGAGAAAAAAAAGTATCTCTAAAACTATGTAAAAAAAATTTGGTGAGTTGTTGCGGGGAGATTACTTTGCTTGATTTAAGGCTTACCAATTAAAAGGGTTTTGGTGAGAGTTGTTAGCCTTATGTGGTTAATAACCGAAAAAGAAAAAAGAAAACCAAACCCTAATTTGGTTATGTTTGACTGTGAAAGGAGGGGAATTCACGTGGTGCCCAAAGTGGGGATTTAGGGAAATTTCGTTTATGAAGAACCCTAATTTAGATCTTATTGAATTTGGTTGTGATTGGTTGTAAAAAGGAGTCTTAACATGTTCCCATTAGCAAATTTAAAAAAAAAACACCATGTTTATTTTAAAAAAATGAAACCCTAATTTGATTTTCTTACATTGGGGGTTCTTAATTTAGACAATATGTGTGTTTTTTTCTAGTTTCCTTTTGGGCAAACTCCTTTTACTATCTTGATCTTTTTCAACTGACATCCATTAAGGATGATTTTTTGAGCTAATGGGAACATGACAGATATTCATGTATATAGGCCCTTTAGCCCCATGGCTGAGACAGGCTCAGCCCCAAGAAAAAAAAGAAAGAAAGAAAGAAAGGAAAGGAAGGATAAATTTTAACATCAATGGAGGATATAGAAAGCACAGAAGGCTGATCTCTCACAGGTCCAACAGTCATATATATATACACACACGCACACACACATATATATCATATCCCCAAAACCTATGCTTTTAAATTGTTACTTCCGCAAAAACATAATGCTGTCTATTTCCATCTATTGCACCAGATCCATGTATCCACCAAACTAGGAATTTCAGAAAAAGATCATAAACAGAAATATATATAAAGCCCTAAAGCTTATACAAGTAAAAAAAGACAAAATAGAAGGGAAAAAAAAGACAACTGAATCTTAGTTTTAGTGAACTCAATCTATAGCTTTTCACCAAAAAATATATAAAAAAAACTATATAATAAATATTAATACTTCCACTGATCAAAGATCCATTCCTATATATAGTTCCATTGACAAAATTTTCATTGTACTTTGAGAAAATTAAGATCAAAGGACATACCTATTGTTAGCATACTCATAGAGTCGACCACGGCTAGAGAAGACAACCAAAGCAACCTCAGCATCACAAAGAACCGATAGCTCATAAGCCTTTTTGAGCAAACCATTGCGCCTCTTACAAAAGGTAACTTGGCGGTTCGTCGTGTTTTCGATCCGCTTGATCTCGATCTTTCCTCTCCCCATTTTCTTCTGGGGAGAGTCTTCAAGGGATTCATTGGGGTACACCATGCTTCCTAACTGGAACAAACCAAAAAACCAAAAGAAAAACCATGATGAAAGCAATAACATCATTTACTATATTATTTGAAAAGTACATATATAGAATTTGATGATCAAGGAGAGGTAAAAAAAAAAACCAAAGTAAGTGAAGCAAGAAGATGTGATTAAAATAATTTTGTTTTCAGTTTATGGCTGACTAACCTTGAAAGGAAAAGAAAAGAAAAGAAAAGGCAAGTATGATAATTAAAGGCAGAAAATAAAGAAGAAAAGAGTTTTTGATTTACTTCTCTTTGTTTTTCTTTTTAGCTGCAAATCTCTGACCAGAAGAGATGCAGAAAATGGAAGCAAAGAAGGGTTGAGAGTTTTCTATTTATAAATGTAAATAAACCAGAAAACCCTTTTCTGTTGTGTTTATCATCATTTTTATATAACCAGTTAATTTAATCTTCCATTTTTAAATACTATTATGTATCCCATTTTTAGTACTATTTGGGTTTTTTTTCATTTTTTTAATAATATAAGTGGTGTATTATATTTTAAAGTTAAAGGGAATAAAAAAGAAAGGTTAAAGTTGGGAATCATCACTTGAATGGTTCAGACACCATTAACCATTAAACCCTTTTTTTTCTTTTTTTCTTTTTTTCATGTGAACGAAGGGATGGCATTGCATTAGAGAGAGAAGAGAAAGGGACCCTTTTGAAAAGGACTAGTAATGGTGGTGGATGAGACGTTAGGCTAAGGCTACGTTTGTTTACTTCAAATTCTCTTCTATAAGAAAATTTTTCTTTTGAAAGTAAATCATAGTTATATAGATTTGTTGTTTGGATGACAAGAAAAACATTATTTTTATTACCTCAAACCATAGTTTTCCATCATGGTTACATGAGGCAGGACGTTCCAATAAAATGCAATTGGTTAAATTTCAACATTATAGAAATTGTAAGAAGGTGTAATTTTAAGAAATTTAATATTTATGATTTGCCTCGTAGTTAAGAGATGTTCATTTATATAACCGAAGAAGTAAGTAGTAGTATTCATTTGAGTGTTTCCCTTTGGACTTTAGAGTGTAGGGGTGATTTCGGTTTAATTCGGTTAGATTTTTTATTTATTTTTTAAACTGTCAATCATAATTTGGTTCGATTCTTGATATTTTCATATTAATTTTTTGTTTTGAATTTTTAGACTCGTTTTGAAAAAATATAATATTTATTTTATGACTTTTGAATATTATTTGATAAAATTTCAAAGTCTTTTTCATAAATATTTCTAAATAATAATTTATCAAGAACTTTTAAATATAAAATATTTATTTTTATATCTTTAAAATTTTAAATTAATTATATATTAAATAAAAAACAGATTTCAGTTCTATAATGGCCAATTTTTTTGCCCAAGCAAAAATAAAATCCACATAACCAAAATTCAAGTCCATTTACAATGTTAAACAGCCCAAAAATCAAAATAGGTCCAATTTCCACATTGAAAGGCCCAAACCCAAAACTAAATAACCCAAATAATACAAAAACCCTAAAGCCCACCTAGCCCAACACACAAAACATTTCAGCAACCCTAGGTCCCCCCTTCTGTTTGTTTTGCACCGCAACCATGAAGCAGCCTCATACCTCCACTACAGCGGCCCCATACCCCCACTACAGCAGTCCCATACCTCCACAGCCCTCGTACGCCACGCCCACACCCCGTACGCATGCCAACAGACTCTGTACCTACAAGAAGGAAACAAAACAACGGCAGCAACAGAGGAGTAGCCAATAGAAGAAACAAAATTTTTGTACTTTTCTTTGGAACATTCGGCTATAAAGCCATGTAATAGCCGTTGTAAGTTTTTTACGGGCAATAAGAAAAAACAGACACAATACCTGCATACTGAATAGCAAAAAGAAATCAAAAAAGTCATTCAAAGGTGATTTCACATTTTTTCTTTATTTTCGATCTACTTGTGATTTTTTTTAGCATGGAAAACGAAAGGCGTGTTTGAAACAACACCGATGAAAGCCCACATGTCTCGAAAATATGGAGATTCAGGCTAGGGTTGTTTTTATTATTATTTTCATCAGATTTTGCTTTGTTTTTTGGTAGAATAGCACAACATTTTAAGATTTTTTCTTTTTAAAAAAAAAGAAAAAAGGGAGAAGGAGTGTGTTTACCCGATCTCCGTGGGCGTGTCCTCCGTTGACAAGGTCCGGTCGCCATTGACGCACAGTCAGCCATCAAATAAATGATGGTTTAGGCGACTGCATGTTGAATCAAACCCTAGGGGAAGGGGTTAAAGCTTCTATTTAAAAAAAAAGAGAATGAAAGGTTGCTGGGTTTTGAAAAGGAAATAAATGGGAATTAAAGCTTAGCAACAGATTTGGAAATGATGGAGTTTAAAAGAGGGGACCCACGCGTGTTGACCCAATCCAAAAGATTGGATCCGCATTCTTTTGTTTCAAATGGGCTAATGGCGCATTTGGTCCTTCTCTTTCGTGTCAATTTTCAATTGACTTCTATTTGTACTTTGTTTATTTTTTAAATGTTCCCTAATATTTGTAAGTGCTTACACTTTAGCCCATGTCTCAACGCAGTGTTTCGAGATCAGGGATAATTTCAGTCTTGGTCCCTATAAATTCACGCGTTATACGTGGGTCCTTATTTATTATTAGTAATTTATTTTATTTGTAAATTATCCTTTTTTATTTTACTTTGATTTTAATTAGGTAATTTATTTAGATTCATTTTATAGTTTTTTTATTCGGGCTTATTTACTTGCATATTTTGAGTTTAGTAATTATTTTTTTAATTTTTTTTATTTTTATCATATCATTGATGTCTTTTGTAATGCTTGTATTAATTATTTGTATCATTTGCTTACTCGTTTATTTTAATTTAGGTAATTGTATTTTCATATTTTTAGATACTATTTTATGTAAACATTTTTATACATATATCATATTACGCACGCATTCTTAATATTATTATTACGCGTATACATTCATTATTTTCATTTCGTGTTCAATTCCATTATACCTTCATCTTTTCTAATATTATTGTCACCTCGATTATCTGTTTCAATATATTCCTAGCTCTTTCATTTATTGATTTTTATTTCATATTATTTTACTTTGCATTATGTCGAAAATATTCTTATTCATGATTTAAATCAATAATCAAGGTAATATACCGATTTAACATTAAGTCATCGAGTTCATCGCTATGTTGGGTGAACGTCAATTGACTCATGTTAAAGCGATATACCCTTCAAAAAAAACGAAATAAACCAAAATTTCTCGTTCTTTTAATCGGATTATGACTAAATTTTAACATTGAACTCGTATTTTTAAAAGTCAAGACAACACGTGTTTAGGAGATACCAATTTTGGGCGTCGCGAGGGTGCTAATACCTTCCTCGCGCGTAACCGACTCCCGAACCCTAATTTTTCTCTGACTTTTAACGTAGACCTTAACTCGGCCTTTTCCTCGTTTTTTTAAAAGAAAAATCTAATAGGTGTCCGATCACACCTAGAAAAAGGACCGGTGGCGACTCCCGGTTTATTTTAAAACCAAATTTCAATTTCCAATTTCCTAATAAATCGTCACAATTTAGCGACCCGAATCCACAAAATTTTTACGTCGCTACAGCTGGCGACTCCACTAGGGACCGCTTTGTTGAGAGTCGTGTCTGGAATTAAACACGTTTTGTCAAAATTTTCAAATTTCCTTGTTCAAAGTAAATATTTGGTCGTGATCCGAAAATCTCATTTTCAAAATTCATGCATTTGTATCGTGCTATAAATATTTCTTCTAACTTGCTTATTTGGTTGTTTTTCAGTTTTCAATTTTTATGGTTTTAATTTTGGTTTAGTTTCTTTAAGTGAAACGTAAAGGTTTATGAGTTGTTCCCCACACACCGTGTACTTGCATTTTCGCATAACATGAGCTCTCTACCCGGGCTCCGTCCGTTTAAGTGAAAGTAAACGCTATGCCTTCGTGAGTTAACTCGTCCCTCCGCACAGGCTAGTGAATACTTTCGGGTTACATATGACTTATGCTTTCGTGAGTTAACTTGTCCCTCCGCATAGGCATAAGTAAATGTAATCCCTCGAATTGAACTCGTGAGCCTATGATAGGTTATGACCGAGGCTTCGTGCTGATCTTAGCAGATGATAGTACGAGCAATTCGAGTACCTGTCTAGAACCGAGACTGCATATAACGAACCATACGAGCTATCCAATTAGAGCCATACCGAACCTCTGTCCGCTTATAGTCACCAAAATAAGTACACGGGGAAAATGCCTTTTGCCTTTCATTTACGCTGTTTATGCAAAATAATTGGATTGGGTAGTTTAATTTGTTTTTCAAATTATATTTGTTGGGTTTACTAACCAAGTTTGTTTGTTTTTACTTTTATTTTCATCATGCATCATAGGTATCATATTAGGAAGGTGTTGATTAAAAGTTGGTTGCCAAAAAATGGGTTTCTGATGGAGGAGTCAATTACACAAATAACCGAGAAGAATGTCGTAGTTCGGGACTGGTCTCTAAAAATTCAGAGAGAAAAGGGGGATAGTCTAGTGGAAGGGTGTGTCACCAATTTGCCCGAACATATAACTGTAAATGTTCACCAAAATAACTTCGAGGATTTGGTTCGAATTTGGAATCAGTGGGATTCAGACACTAGAGACATTTTCACTGAGAGGTATGGAGATATAGCTCACCTGATCACCATCCGTGTAGACGAACAGTTGATTCAAGCCATGGTTCGGTTCTGGGACCCAGCTTATCAGTGTTTCACCTTCAATCGAGAAGACATGACTCCAACCATAGAAGAGTATGTTGCTTTACTCCGTATCGACAATGTACAATTCGGTAAAATATATGTGAAGGAGCCTAAGCCGATGACCTTCAAGAAAAAGTTAGTGAGACTGACAGACATGACTGATGCATGGGTCGAAAAACAGATAAAGAAGAAGAATGAAACCATTTGCATTCCATGGTCCTCCCTACGAGATTTGGCTCTGAACCATCCCGACATGCTGAAAAGGGTAAATCTATTCGCTTTGGCCATTTATGGTTTGGTCATTTTCCCAAAAGTTCTCAGACATCTCGAAGTTGCAGTAGTTGATTTCTTCGAAAGGTTAAAACAAGGAATCAACCATGTCCCGACCATCCTAGACGAGACCTTCAGGTCTCTGAGTAGTTGTCGAAGAAAAGGGGAGGGACGATTTATCGGATGCGCACAGTTGCTCAATGTTTAGATTTTGAGTCACTTCTGGAAGGTAGAGCGCACTCCGTTCCATATGTTTTCTAAAACATTCTCCCCGCTAGAAGCTTACCTCAATAAAGAATGGCCGAAGGAAGTCACCGAGCAACATTGGGTATCAGATTTTCAGAATCTTCGCGCCGAGAATATAACATGGAGAGCACCCTGGATCCGTCCTTCAATTCTGCTATACAAATGTGGAAGCCAAGATTGGGTACCTTTACTCGGGTTATGGGGAGGAGTTGGATATGCTCCGCTATTAGTCCAAAGGTAATTTTCTTCGCGACAATTCCTCCCCGCAACTGGAGGATTAGCACAGTTCAAGTTCGCTTTCGCGGGTGAAGGATATATGAAGAGAGTCCGAGACACTGCAAAGTATTGGAAGGAAATTCATTTCATGGAATTAACTTTGTATGTTGATACCCTTACCCAAGATTACGACATATGGAGGAAGCAACGGGTAAATAGCCAGCAAATCTCATCAATAAACTACACCATCCAGAATCATTTCTCAGAGGAAACGCCGTCTGAGCTAGAAATGGCAAGACAAGAATTCGAACGAGAAAAGGCGAAGATGTCTCGGGACCTTAGTGCCCTTCAAGAAGAAAACTATCAACTGAAGATTGAAGTTCAGGTTGAAAGGTCCAGGACTGAAAAAGTACAAAGAGAAGTTGAGATTGTGAGAAACGACTTAATGGACCTTCATTTGGAAAACAAGAAATTAAGAAACACTATAAAGAATAGCGGGTTGGGCAAGTCGACAGCAGAATGGAAGGAAGAAATTAGCAATATCAAGGAAGGAATGGAGTTTTGGAAGGGAAAAGCAAAGAAAGAGGAGGAAAAGGCTGCGCGCGCTGTGATAGAGTTAAGAAGGAAGAACGCCTAGTATGAAATAGTGACTGCAAAATTGGCGAATAGTCAGTCTGAACATCAAGAATTAAAAAGGAAAACACGAGATCTAGAAAATATGCTGCAATCTCGTCAACAACAATTAGATAACCTCTTGAAGGCTCTAGAAGAAAAGAGTGAGCAGTACGATAGGGACATTCACGCGTATGAAGGAACTCTCAAAGAAAAAGAAATGCAACTTGACTTCTTGATCAATGAAATTCGTAAAGCGGCTATGCAAGTTGTTCAATTATCAGATGAAGCTGAAGTTCTCAGTTGCCAATTCCCTCCGAGCCAAAGATCGAGCATATCAGAGTTTTTAGAGCAAGTGAAGAAACAAGGCAATGTGGCTAGGAAATTTGTGTAACTGTAGGAAAAATGAGAACTTTGTGTAATAGACTATGTTGATAAATGAAATGCCTAAATATGGGGCTATCTTGAAATCAACACTAATTTCTTGCATTTCATTCATAACTGACATTCATTTGACATTCATGCATTCATTCATGCATCAATTCATTCATTGCATATCCCATACTCGTTCGCTGAGGTTAAAACGTACAATTCGCAGTTGCAAGACTTCAAGACTGGAACCACGTCATCCGTATAAAACGCGCCGACAAGCTAGAGTAATGGAGAATGAATTCAATGAGAGAATTGAAAGGATGGAAAGGGCTCAAAAGGAATTACAATAGCAACTGGCCAAATCGCAACAAGAGACGAGAGACCTAATGGTGAGATCTTGAGAGGAATCACTCGAGCAAAGAGATCAGATGGCTAAAATGATGGAGATGATGACAACTTTGGTCAAAGGAAAAGGACCCATGCAGAACTCCGATGTTATGGAACCTCGGTCAAGAATTCACCATGATCAGGATCCACTCTATCCCCCGGGATTCACTCCACCGCCCGCATATACAATACAAAGAGGGTATACTCAAGAGGAACCCACTGGCTTGGAACATCGACCTATGCCACCTGCTCTACCCACTAATTTGGGGCAAGGAATGTTAGCGTCGAACCCAGGGGCTAGTCCTGCTAATCCACTAGTTCCAGATCTGGATGACCCAGCAGAGGTAGCCAAGTTGAAATTGGATAACCATGACGCAAAATATAGGAGTCTAGAGGAAAGACTCAAAGCAATAGAAGGCACTGAAGTCTTCTCCACACTAGGTGCCAAGGAACTCAGTTTGGTACCTGATCTAATTTTGCCCCCGAAGTTCAAAGTGCCTGATTTTGAGAAGTATGATGGGACAAGGTGCCCAAAAGCACATCTCATTATGTTCTGTCGAAAAATGACCGGTTATGTGAACGAGGATAAACTACTCATACATTGCTTTCAAGATAGTCTAACAGGGTCAGCTCTTCGGTGGTACAATCAACTTAGTAGAGAAAAGATTCGATCCTGGAAGGACTTGGCGTCAGCATTTTGCGAGCAGTACAAGCATGTATCGGATATAGTGCCAGACTGTATGACCTTGCAAATGATGGAGAAAAAGCCATCAGAGACTTTTAGACAGTATGCGCAGAGATGGAGAGACGTCTCAGCTCAAGTGGAACCCCCATTAACAAAAATGGAGATAACCGTTCTCTTTATCAATACTTTAAAGGCGCCGTTTTATGACAAATTAGTGGGAAGTGCCACGAAAGAGTTTGCGGATATTGTAATATCTGGTGAACTCATAGAGAATGCCGTCAAGAGCGGTAGAATGGAAGGATCAGAAGGCTCAAGAAAAGCAGCACCCTTAAGGAAGAAAGAGCCAGAAGCCCACATGGTGGGAACTGGGAGTCGTTACATTCTCAATTTGTATCCTAACCAACCCCGACCTCGAAATTATCCACCCTCGAATTTCTATTATCCCCCTCAAACCCCTTACTACCAAGCACCACATCCGTCCTGCCTCGTATACGCCACGAACAACCAAAGACCCGTCACCACTTTCCCACAAAACACGGTACCCGCCCAAAGCCAACCCAGAAACGAACCAAGACCATCAAGGCATAATCCCGAGAGACCGAAATTTACCCCCATCCCTGTGTCGTATGGGGAATTGTACCCAAAACTTTTAGAAAAACAGCTAATTTCTCCCCATTACATGACACACCTTAAACCTCTATACCCAAAGTGGTACGATCCAAACGCTAGTTGTGCATACCACGCAGGGAACCAAGGGCACTCTACTGAGAACTGTCTCGCTTTCAAAAGGAGAGTTCAATGACTCATTGACGCGGGTATCCTACGATTCGATAGTGCTAGTAACGCCACGGGGAACCCGTTCCCTAACCATACCGAAGGGAATGTGAGCACAGTGGGGAAAGAGGATGAATGGAAGGTCAGGAGATGTGTATCAGAAATAAGGACGCCTCTGCAGAAAATCTGAGAGGTATTGGTTAAGAAAGGATTGCTCTGTCACTCTGATAGAATTTTTGGAGAAGAAGGTCAAAGTTTTTGCAATTTTCATGGGATTGTTGGACATGACATTCAGTCATGTGAGGACTTTAAAAGGTTACTTCAAGACCGGATGAATAATAAGGAGATCAAGGCCCCCTTATAGTGCTGATCGACCGTTGGTAATTTATTACGACGCGATGAGAGAGCCATTGAAACCACAGATGGTAATTGAAGTACCATCTCCTTTCCCGTATAAGGACAACAAAACAGTACCGTAGAGATATGATGTTAATATCGTTACACCGAAAGTTGAAAAGTCCAAAGCCATAACTGAAGATGTTGGGGAGGTAGGTCATTTTACTCGAAGTGGGCGATGCTATTCTAAAGAAGTTGAACCAGTAAAGAAAAGTAGCGACTCGAAGCAAAAAGGGAAAGCAGTAATGCACGAGGTCGAAGTCGAGCAAGAAATTTCACCCGTGCAAGAAACTAAAAAGCTTGTGAATGAGGAAGAAGCTCAAGAATTCTTGAAATTTATTAAGCACAGCGAATATAGTGTGGTGGAACAATTGAGCAAGCAGCCAGCACAAATCTCAGTTCTATCTCTACTGTTAAATTCAGAGCCACACCGGAACGCTTTATTGAAGGTGTTAAATCAAGCTTACGTGGCCAACAACATATCTGTCGAAAAGCTTGATAGGTGGGTAAACAATCTGAATGCGAACAACTTCATCTCTTTTAGTGATGATGAGATACCGCTAAATGGTAGAGGTTTGGTGAAAGCGCTGCATATCACGACCCGCTGCAAGGGCTACATAATACCGAACGTACTCATCGATAATGGGTCAGCGTTAAATGTTATGCCATTGGCTACGCTTTTCAGAATACCGATGGATTTGTCCTACTTAAAGCCCTGCCATTCCATGGTAAGGGCATTCGACGGGACGAAGCGCGAAGTCATGGAAAAGATCGAAATCCCTTTGGAAGTGGGCCCCTACATCTATGAGGTCGAATTCCAAGTCATGGACATTACACCCTCTTATAACTGCCTTTTGGGAAGACCTTGGATTCATTCTGCTGGAGCAGTCCCATCATCCCTCCATCAAAAGGTGAAATTCATCATGGATGGTTGTTTGGTCACAGTCGAGGGAGAAGAAGATATCGTCGCATCTATCTCTGCTGATGCGCCATACCTGGAAGTAAGCAAGGACGCAGTGGAATGTTCCTTTCGATCCCTTGAATTCATCAATGCCACTTTCGTCGTTGAGGGAAATAGAATTCTGATGCCAAAACTGTCGAGAAATACCAGAATGGGTGTCAAGTTGACCGTAGGAAGGGGAGCCCGTGCGAGAAGAGGTTTAGGGAGACATCTGCAAGGAATAGTTAGGGCTTTAAAGCCAATGCACCACAAGGCCCGATACGGTTTGGGGTTCCAGCCTAACATGCACCAAAGAAGAAGACAGTGGAAGAAGGATCAAGAGAGAAGAATTGCAAGAACTTTGGTCCGAGAACCAGAATGGGAACCAATAGAGTACCCTCCTTTGTCAAAAACATTTACATCTGCGGGAATGATATACCCTGGATAAGATGATCCATGAAACATGCTGGGATTAATTGAAAGGGATTTTCAGAATGTCAGTATAAATGTCATTGACAAAGAAGCTGGTGCAAGTAAGGATGTCTCGAGGATACGCCCTTGCCCTCCTGGTTTCATGTTGAACAATTGGATTGCTGAGGAGCTTCTTGTAGTTTATAAGCCTTCAGAGTAATGCTAAACATCAACCTTATATTGTGTCCTTAGATATAATGGAATTCTTTTGTAGGAGCTTGCATTCGCTCTTTATCATTTAAGTGAATATCAATGAAGATGCATTTTGTCACGATTTTTCGCATTATCACTAATTTCATAATCATTTTCTCATTTCATAGCCTATCCTTACATTTGCCTCATTGCCATGACATAACATTTTGTTTGTTGTTTCCAATACTTGGATGTCCCCCGATAGCTTCCTTTTCCATTCAACTTTCAGGTGCTCAGATATTGACGACATGAATAAGCCCGTTACGAATCTTGAAATTGATTTTGAGAAGGCTGTTTGCTTAGGAGAATTTGAAGCCGAAGAAAATGCTGAAGATTATGTCTCGTCTCCTAAATTGTTAAGAATGGTGGAACAAGAGGATAAACAGGTTCTGCCTCATGAAGAATCTGTGGAAACAATAAATTGGGCACTAAAGAGAGGAAACAAGAAGTGAAGATTGGGACTTCTATTTCAGAAAGTACCAGGCATAGTTTGATCACTTTACTCCGCGAATACAAAGATGTTTTCGTGTGGTCATACCAGGACATGCCAGGGCTAGATGAAGATTTAGTGGTCCATAAGCTCCCATTAAAGCCAGAATGCAAGCCCATCCAGCAAAAATTAAGACGGATGAGGCCCGAAATGCTGTTGAAAATAAAAGAGGAAGTCAATAAGCAATTTGATGCTGGCTTCCTACAAGCCTCCAAATATCCAGAATGGGTGGCCAACATAGTCCCGGTACCAAAGAAAGATGGAAAAGTACGAATGTGCGTGGATTACCGTGACCTGAATCGAGCAAGCCCAAAAGATAATTTTCCCTTGCCACATATTGACACGTTGGTAGACAACACAGCAAAACATTCATTGTTTTCTTTCATGGATGGATTCTCGGGATATAATCAGATCAAGATGGCTCCTGAGGATATGGAGAAAACTACCTTCATAACAATGTGGGGAACGTTCTGCTACAAAGTGATGCCATTCGGGTTAAAGAATGCTGGGGCAACATATCAGAGGGCTATGGTGACATTATTCCATGACATGATGCATAAGGAAATAGAGGTCTACGTCGATGATATGATTGCTAAATCTCGAGGAGAAGAAGAACATGTAATGAACCTCAAGAAGTTGTTCGAAAGGCTGAGAAAGTTTCAGCTAAAGCTTAATCCAGCCAAATGTACATTCGGGGCTACATCGGGAAAATTACTAGGCTTCATTGTCAGTGAAAGAGGTATCGAAGTTGATCTAGATAAAATAAAAGCCATCCAAGAATTACCTCCCCCGCGCATACAAAAGGAAGTCAGGGGATTTTTAGGGAGGTTAAATTACATTGCTCGATTCATTGCTCAACTTACCAATCAGTGCGACCCAATTTTTTGACTCCTTCGAAAACATAACCCGGGAGAATGGAACGAGGAGTGCCAAGTGGCCTTCGATAAGATAAAACGGTATTTGTCTAATCCTCCTATGCTAGTACCACCGACCCCTGGAAAACCCTTAATTTTGTACCTGACCGTGTTTGAAAACTCAATGGGTTGCGTACTGGGGCAACATGATGAGTCAGGGAGAAAAGAAATGCGATCTACTACCTCAGCAAAAAGTTCACTGAATATGAGGCAAAATATTCGTCCATTGAGAAATATTGTTGCGCTCTGGTTTGGGTAGCTCGAAGACTCAGACAATATATGTTGTATCACACGACATGGCTAATTTTAAAGCTGGACCCAATAAAATACATGATGGAATCGCCGACACTATCAGGAAGAATGGCACGATGGCAGATCCTCCTTTCGGAATATGACATTGCCTATGTAAGTCAGAAGTCAATAAAAGGAGCGCAATAGCTGACTTCTTAGCAACTCGAACGACAGAGAATATGAGCCTTTAAGATTCGATTTCCCAGACGAAGACTTAATGTGCATCACAAAAATAGAATCCGAGTCATCAAAAGAGAAGTCATGGAAGATGTGCTTTGATGGTGCGTCAAATGCTTTAGGGCATGGAATTGGAGCAATCCTGGTATCACCAGACGGGAATCATTATCCGTTCACTGCAAGACTGAACTTCTTCTGTACCAATAATATCGCAGAATATGAGGCCTGTATCATGGGGCTTCGTGCAGCTATCGAACGAAACATCGAGATCTTGGAGGTGTACGGGGACTCAGCCCTAATGATTTACCAAATCCGTGGAGAATGGGAAGTGGGGACTCAAAATTGATTAAGTACAGCGATTTAGTGGCTGGATTGATCAAGGAATTCAAAGAAATAACTTTTCATTACTTCCCACGAGAAGAGAACCAACTGGCTGATGCCCTAGCCACTTTGGCTTCAATGTTCAAAGCAAGTAGAGAAGCAGAAATAATACCCCTCAAAATGAGCATATACGAGGTCCCTGCACACTGTTGTAGCATTGAGAAAGAAGTAGATGGACGGCCTTGGTTCCATGATATCTTAGAATATATCAAGAATCAAAGGTATCCCGAACAAGTGAATGAGAACGATAAAAGAACAATTAGAAGAATGGCAGCGGGATTTGTTCTTGATGGGGATTCCTGTATAAAAGAGGAAAGGATCAGATGCTTTTGAGATGTGTGGATGATGTTGAAGCCAGAAAATACTTGAAGAGGTCCATGAGGGAGTTTGCGGAACGCATGCCATGGTTTCAATATGGCCAGAAAGATCATGAGACTCGGTTATTATTGGCTGACAATGGAAAGTGACTGCATCAATTTTGCCAGAAAAATGCCACAAATGTCAAATCTACGGCGATAAAATTCATGTAGCCCTCACCCCTTCATGTCATGACTTCTCCGTGGCCTTTTCTATGTGGGCATGGATGTCATAGGGCCAATTTTCCAAAAGCTTCAAATGGACATCGATTCATTTTTGTGGTTATCGATTACTTCACAAAATGGATTGAAGCCGCTTCATTTGCCAATGTGACGAAGACTGCAGTGTGCAAGTTTTTGAAAAAGGAAATCATTTGCCGATATGGTTTGCCTGAAAAAATCATCTCAGATAATGCCATGAATCTGAACAATAAGATGATGAAAGAAGTGTGCGAGCAGTTCCAAATAAGATCATAATTTCTCGCCCTATCGCCCAAAGATGAAGGGGCTGTGAAGCAGCTAACAAGAACATTAAGGATCATGGAAAATATGAACATAAAATTGCACAGAAACTCCATTTGCTTTTTCATACCACATCTGCAACATCACGGGCAACTCCCTCTCTAGTCAGGAATGAACTTGCACCTATCGAGGTAATCCTCTACGATATTGGAATCAGTAGAGAAGCGATGGTTCCCAGTTGTCA